>NC_061787.1:19900913-20213770 GCF_022458985.1 Mugil cephalus
TTATTTTATGTGTACAATCTCTTTTCCACATTGACCTGTAATGGTTATAGTGGACTCTCGTGTGACACCTGACTCCTTTGTAAGCCGCTACAGGGATTTCATGGATACATTACTGCTTTAAATGAAACATTAAATACATAAATGGAGAATCAATTTACTGAATGATTTCTGACATACAGGCACACCCCACAAACTTCACACACTAAAGTTAGCCTGTGAGAACAGTTGTGTGTCGTCCTCTGTGGCTCTGGAGGATCTTTGTCAAGCCTGAGAAAGCACCTCTCATGATGTTGTTCCAGGGTCCTCGAGGTCTTCTCAAGTTGGGCCTGCAACGTTGGCAAAAAGGAACACATGATCACATAAGATTAGCCCGTCAACTACCTGCGACAGCTAGCCAGGAACTTGTTAAAGCTAAGGAGTATTTTCTTCTGTGCCATACAAATTATTCCTAACTGGCACTCGCTCTCATAAAAGTAAATTCTGTATTTTTTATTTATTTATTTTTTTAAATTAAACTAACTAACTGGTTTATTGATAGCCAGTTTAATCAACATGGGGTTAAAGTTGCACTAGAGAACTATTTATCTCCCCCTACTGGCAGCGGGAGTAATTGCACAAATGCTGTCAATGCATTCATCTAAAGACAGCTCCGAAAAATTCCCAGGCTAGTCTACATAAATGTCCAGTGGTCAAAGACAATAATGCTTCATAAGATAAGGTTATCCTTTATTTATCCCATTTTGAGGAAATTTGCAATCACGCGCAAATTGACATGAGAATAAAGATATGTAAACATGAGTTATTGCACAGACTAATAATGATAATAATAATGCATTGGTTTTACATAGTGTTTTGTCATTAGATGCTCAAAGTGCTTACAGTTGAATGCACTATTCATCCGCTCACACAGTCACACTCTGGTGATGCTAAATTACCTAGAAATTAAGAGGATAATATAATAAATACATTGAACAAGACCAGTAAACTAAATATTCTCTAGCGTGGAGTAAAGTGAGTATCAATAAATAGAATATATGTAACTGTGCAGATATTGTGTGTAGTCAAAGGAAGGACATATGGTTACGATTAAAAAAAAAACATTTAGGGTTAAATGGTCATTTAGGTCAAATAAAAACAAATATATCCCTCAGATCTGGCAAAATAGCAAAATACAGACAATTATCTGGAACGGAATTCATCGGCTTTGTGGGAACTTGTTTGACAAGGACTTGAATGTATTAAAAATTTATAAGAATAAAGGTTCACACAATTAGTTCAATAGAAGACAATTCTCAGTCCAAGTAACTAACCCCCCAACTTGACTGCAAAACAGTTTTTGCAGTGCAAATAAAAACTGTATGAATGTGAATGAACTGTTTAGTAACAGCTATGACATCATCTTAATTTACTGAAAAATGTCACTTTCACTTAGTTTTTCCACTGTATATTGTCACTTTACAATCTTTGTGTTTGTGCAATGTTCAAACACTGGAATAACAAAGGCCTAAATTCCCACAGTATATGTGTCCCTTTGCTGATTTATATCAGAACGTAACGTATCAGGTATCTCACTCCTTCCCAACATCTGCAGCTACGTGTTCATTCAATACAGAGGAGGAAACGTTAGCTTAGCCTCCATCCAAGACGGTTTCATTTCAGTTTTGGGCAGCTCTGTTCTTGCATCTAATCTCTCAGATTTTATATCCAAATTTCACCCGACCTTGTATTGTTTTATATCACATCTACTGGAGTGGAGTTCGGCTGTTTGTGGCTTTTGGTCTGGCTCGCCAGAAGGGCGTTTGTAGTGAAAGTTTTATGTCCTCGCACTCATAACATTTGCTTTCTCCTTAAACATGTAGTGTAACTCTGATCCTTGCTGAGAAAAGGCACCGCGCTTACAGAGGCAATCAAAGGTTTCTGCTTTTTAATTTATAAAATAATGTGGTAAAGAGGCGAGCGCGAAGATCCACACTGCGAGGTCTGCAGGCAGCGAATGTAAAATAGAAAAGCAGACATTCATCACACATCACGGATCCAGCCGGCGACGCCCCGTTTGGCCTCGGGCTACTTCATCATTCACTGCGCATTAAAGAATCTGGCTATGAGAGGTGGCCATTACTTAAAGTCAGAGTTAGCTTAATGTCAACACCTTACGCCATTACAATCCAAATTATTTTTTAAAACTCCAGCCTCGGCACCCGAAGCCTGTCCCTCATTTCAGACGATGTTTTCACTCCAGACTTGGACCTAATTGCTCCATGTAAACCAAGCTGGAATGACATACTGTAGCACATGGGGTACTTGTAAAGCCACAGTCGTACTTGTTTCAATAGTTCGCCAGCTTTGGTGGAAAGTGTGAGTGAGGAGAAAATTTTAAAGGTTGTTTAAAACGACCCGATTACTGTTTTCAGAGGGGTTTTAAACATTTGAGACACTAATCAGAGAGTTGTGCGGGTGCAGCCTTGTTCATGTCTACCAAAGCTGATCATGAATCAAAACTAAGTCATTAGAAGTCGCCGGGATTGATCCCTAAAATTAAACCAGGGAGTAATTGCAACTTGGACAAGCCAGTACTGTTTTAACCCTCCTGTCCTCAGTTTTGTTGCTAAAAATGGCTTTCCAGGAATACACAAGTGGCTACTTCAAAGAGAGGAGATGCCACTTCAGTATCCAGCACGCTCGGAGGTGATGGATGCCTCTGTCAAGTAACTTTCATTGTGAAATGGACCCTCTGATTTCTCTCGTAATGTCCAAGTTGAGTTAACAAGGCATGCCTCGCCAGAAGCACTCACTCACGTTAGAATAACAGAGATGCACGCTTGACTTGGTCATTCATAACGCCAGGGTGAAAACCCAAGCGAAGCGCTTCAGCCATCCGTGTGTCATCGCCTCGATAACTCTGACGGCGCTATCTTGGGTCGCTGAGCCTCCACGTATTTTTCTTTTGAGAGCAGACAGTTGCAAAGCTCTCAAGTATTTGGGAGTGCTCGGGCAAACTGACAGACGGCAGCGAGCTAGGTTGTTCATGCAGGTCGTTTAATAATACCAGAGTTAACCAGGAGGTCAGAGGTCAGATTGGAGAAGAAGAAGAAGAAGAAGAAGAAGAAGAAGAAGAGGAGGAGAAGGCCACAGCACCAGATCAGGAAAAAACTGACTTTTGAACATTTGCCTAATTGACCACTGTGAAGAAACTCAAACCAGTGGCACCGACTGCAGCTTTGCGCTCATGTCTTGAAGTGCGCAATCAGTTACAGATTTAAATAGGATGTTCTATAATGCCTTGCTGATGATTTGTTGATTTGGTGCTATTCCCCTCGGTTACATGTCTTCCCCTCAGGTCCAGGCCTGTGATAGCTTGATGAAAAGACCCTGATGAAAACTCTGGATAATATAATTTTTGGTGGCGTGCCATACGGAGCTCTCAGGTTGGTTTTCGCGATCCAGCCAGGGGGAAACCTGGCCAGGGCCCGCGGTTCACAGCTGTGCAGCCGGGAGCGCGGGCCAATTCATCACCGTCGGCTGTGTGAGGAACTTGGCATTTCTGAGCATCTTTACCAGACGCTATCCTTTGTCTGCAAATGAGTCTAACTGCCTGTTGGCTATCGGCGTCCTCTCCTTTGCAGTTTAGCGTTAACTGCAAGAAGGAAGGTTCCAGGAAGATGTAAAAGCCTCAACATGATCACTAAGCTGTAAACGCTGTAAACATCACTTGTCGCCATAAAAACAGACTCGAGAGGAAGACAGCAAATTGGCATTAAGAAGGAAAATAAACATGTTGCTATCTAAAAAGGTTAAGAGGCCAATCAGTGCACTTTCTTAAAAGCTACACTCATACCTTCCAGGCTTCATCAAATCAGAGCCATGCTCTCTAAGATTTCACAATTTCCTCAATTTCAAGGTCAGGCAAAGAAACAAAAAAGCTCTGATCTGTTAATGTGGCTGACAGGCATATCCTCAGCGCAGCCCCCTCATTCTTCCCCAGCCTTACACTCTGACTCCGGCAGACAGACACACAACAGATTTGGGCGAGTAACGAGTGTCTCATTAGAAATGGTTGGATTTTAAATGCCGTAACAGTGGAGCGTGATTGCTGCGCGGAGCCTCCTCCAAGCTGCTCTGCCTCTCATATTCACGGGAGGGGAAAAACAAAAAAGTCGCGCTGTGGAATAAGCCCAAACTCACGACTCATAGAGCGGGAGCATCGGAGAAGTGGCACGGTCACGTGGAGGAAGCACTTATTAAACCTTCATGTCCATGAAATTCAGTTTCAAATTAGGCAAAGTTGTGTAGTGACAGGTGGATCTGTCTTATTTTAACCTCTGACATCTACAGTCTGCGGTTCTCTTTGGTGTTTTAGTGTGTGGTAAAACCATGCCAACATTTCTAAGGCCTTCAGAAAAAAAAGAGCTCGAAATTACTTCAAATAAATCATTCCACTGTTAGGAAAACCATCTACAAGAGGCACAGAGATTTCAAACAACTGCCAGTTTGTTCATGACTGGCCGCAAATTTAAATTCAGCTCTCAGAGAGGTCCAACTTTCATCACAGGATCCGCAGGCAACTCTTGCATCTGTTGGTTTAAACGTAAATGTGTCTATAATCAGAAAGAGATTGTACAAATCCTGATGTGCAAGGCAGGCGTGACAGGAAAAAGCCTCAGCTGTCCAAAAAGAACACTGGAGCAAGTTTTTCCAATGAATGTATACCCTTTGGGCTCCGTATAAATTTCTTAATTATAATGCCATTTTTCTTTTTGCGAGATTTGCATTTAGCCCAGCCGTTCGTAGACACAGTACTAAGTTCACGCTGATCATTGGTCTTCAGCCTGTGCAGCAATTTTCAGGTTAGGGCCTTGCTCCAGGCAGCAGAGCCATGGACATACAGGAACGCAAACCCCCATGGTCCCAAAGCTGCTTCTCTAACCGCTACTCAGACAGCTCTCAAGAGAGCTTCAGCGTCTCCCTTGAACTCTGTGTCACCACTGTGTCATAAAAAAATACACACAGATATGTCCTTTTTCAGTTTCGGGTTTCCCTTAAATCACAATTTTCCCTAATTTGATCCACACAAGTGGCCTCTCCCAAAAATGTAATGTTTTCAATTATTTTCATTCCATGAAAATAAAGATGCGTCAATTTTCAGGCTAAACACATGACAATAAGCTGTCAAAGGTCAGAATGGGGAATGTTTACCCCAGATGGTTTGTTAACTAAATCATGTCATTTAGTTTGTGTTGTTACAGCCATTTTACAATGTGTTCAAAAATAATGCACTAGTACTCTTAAATACTATGTTATCAAACTACTTCTGTTTCTATTTACAAAGTCCAATGAGACATTTGGAGACAAGAAATTTGTTTTATAAGTGCATAAGTCATGATTAACAGCAAAATGCAAAGAACTGAGCTGAATTTGAGATGATGGAATTCTGTATGGTTTACCATTACCCTAAAAAAAAAAATAGTAACGTCTCACTCATTTTTACCTAGTTGTTTTCTCTTAAATTCACTGTCTGGATTGACCTCTGACCCATGGACTCCGGTTCCCTCAGATAACCATCAACTTAGACTGTTGGTGGCTCAGACTAATTTATTGTTTTTCTGATGAAGATATAATGCGTCTGTGCACACTAGAGAACAACCGATATATCAGCCGGCCGATATATTTGCATTTTTTACTGGTATCAGCCAATACACGGATGAGTTCAGCAATACATATATATTTTTTTTACCCGTCAACATTTACAGACGGGCGCATCCACAGGCAGCCCTGCACTGCTGGAGATGCTGCAGACCCATGCAGCCCATACATGGCCCCTCCCCAACTAACAGAGTGCATGCAGCTGCAAGCTGGAAAACGCCCATGGGCACGTCAAGCTCCCCTAAAAATAAGAGTTGAAAAAAATTTTTTTCTTTTGGTTATTTTATTTTAAAACACTTACCAAACAAAGATCTATTTACTTACTACTTACTCAGCACCAACATATTACAGTCATTAGCAACAGCACTAAATTTTACTGTTATTGTTGTTAAGTAGTGCTGGCTGACGTTTCTGATCCTAGAATCGCCCTTTCTTGTGCTATACCACTTTATACCTGTTTATTTTTTTTTAATTTTGTATGCATTAGTGCTTTAAATATTCTTTGAGTTCAATAAATGTTCATGTTTTTGGTTAAATTGAGACATAACATTTGTTATCGTTGTATCATTTCTATCATGTAAATGGAGGGAGACAAAACAGTATCAGCTCCAAATAATGGCTCAGAAAAAAATCGGTATTGGCCCTAGCGCCACGCCATCACAATTCCTCACACTAGAACTGCCTAGATAGGCCGAAGAAAAGCAGCAGAAAAATTTATGCTCTTACATGTGGCTGAGACATGACGCTTCCTGTCAAAAGGAGAAGCCTGATGCTCATGCTTAACTTATACGACTGTACATTAATCCAGAGCTGTCACAAGCAGCGGTGGTGGTATTAATGGATTTGAAATCTTTTTGGAGACATTACCCTTGCTGCCTTGATATCTGACCCAGACGCTGTGGTATTTGCCCACTCATTTCTCTGTTTATTTATTGTCATGCCAGCTTGTTATTTGCACTTTATGGAAGGCAACGTCAAGATTCATTAGAGCTGTTAAAACTCTTTTAAAAGCGTCCTCAAAAACCGCTGAGAAACGCCAGCGGATGACGGAGCGGCACTTGTGAGGAGCAAAGGTTTGAGAGAGTTCGTCTGAAGAGGAGGAAACGGATGCAGGGAGGCAAACAGCGGGAGGGCACGACACGCGAGGCTCGCTCCAACGGGCCCGATGGCGTGAGTAGGCTGTAATGATATTAAAGCTAGTCTACAGGTTGGGAACAGAAGCCGTGTTCACGCCCCGGCCCTTGGCTAAGAGAGGCCGCTGCCTTCTGTTTGGACGGAGCTCTGAGAGGCCGTTGTGCACACGCATGTTTTTGATGGCAAGCAAACCACGCGGCTTCTGCTGCTGCTGTTGCTGCGCAAGAGTTTGGGATTTTATATTAAAAATGCTCTTTAGATGGTGGGAATGGAAAGCCACTTCTAATATTTGGAAAAAGATTTTA
The DNA here is from genome assembly GCF_022458985.1 of Mugil cephalus. NCBI lineage: Eukaryota > Metazoa > Chordata > Actinopteri > Mugiliformes > Mugilidae > Mugil > Mugil cephalus. The sequence continues at coordinate 19,907,993 of NC_061787.1, forward strand.
CTGTTCATTAGTTTCTTTTATGAAATATTACAGCAGAAGGCCCGGGGAGATGTGGGGAAACTTCAAAAAGAGCGGTTGCATTTTAAAACAATTGAGCTTGTATCACGGGGACACTTCACAAATAAGAGATACTGTATATATTTACTGCTGTGTGCACCCACAATGTTGGACAGACACATTTCACAACTGCAGAAGGGATATTTCCAAACAACTCTTGTGTAATGTGTAATAAAGCACTGCAGTGCGGTCGCATCCAACAGCCATGACCTATGGGAAACGTCTGTCGGAGTCTGGATAGGGTGAAGGTTAGGGCACTGGTGAGACATACCAGTTGATATACAGGGGTGCGGCGCATGCCAAGACCCACATGCGCCGTCAAAACAGTAGACACATCAGGGGTATCCCTTAGCAATTTCCATCCTTTCTGTGAACCTGATGAGAAGCACGAGATCTTGAATGGTGACCAGAAAGGCCTTGGGCGGATGTAATTGCTGCTCCCGCCGAGGCGTGGTAACCTCTAATTTCCCGTGAATAATGTCCCTGTGTTGGACAGCGAGCCAAAGAAAGTGGCAGTTTCTTTTCTCAGAGGGTTTGTGGCTCAGTTAATACACTCAGCCGTGGCTTTAGGACCGATGAGGGCATGGCTACCGAAAGCATCTCACTGCTTCCTCTGGGCCTCGCCCCTGCACTCCTCGAGGTTCAACGTCAGGTTCAGAGTAAAAGAGGAAAACTAAAGCACTAGGTCTTTAAGCTAAGTGTTTTCAAAGCAGTAATTCCAAGCTCATCAGGGTCCGCAGACACAATAGTGTGACAGACTGTAGGAATGCGTTTCTGTTTTTGGTGCTCATCGAGAACATTCGTACCAAACCTCGCTTCATTTGCGGCAATCAGCCGAAACTTTATGCGTATTGACTTTTTCTCCTAAACCAAAACCAGGAAACCAGGCTTCTTGATTTCATCACAGTTTAAGATTTTCGATTTTTAACCCAGAAGACACAGCTGCCAACAGCTTCTGTCAGCCATGACTCCTGTCTGCAGCTGCTCTCAGCCTCCACTCTGCCTCGACTACCTTGGAACTCACCCCTGCGTTTAGTCCTACATTTATGTTCAATAGCTTGCTGTATATTTACACTTCAGCCATTTACACATCTATAAACTGGGTCAGATTGCATTGTGGAATATTGGAAGTAGCAACACAACATATATGTACACTTAATTGAGAGTTTGGACGGGTGAGAGCGAATGATAGCAAAAGGACAATTTTGAGTGATCTAGTGAATTTAGAGGACAGGTCAATCCTTTGTTCTGTTCTTCATATTTTGTTTAGTGTTTGTGTGTGTGTTTGTGTCAGGCTGTATCCTGCTGGGGATGACTGCAGCCATCAAGGAGTGTCATTGCTATGGGGTTTGGGTGTCTGGTCTGGTCTAGGTGGGCGCTACTATGTAACAGCCTGGGTGTATGTGCATTAACAGTGCTCAGTGGAGAATTTGACCACCAGAAGAGCTTTGAGCAATATCTGAAGGAGTTATCTTAAGAAAAAAATCCCATCAAACCAGACAGCTTGGAGTTTTTTTTCTTTTTTCAATTTTTAATTTGGCAAGATCCAGGCCAGACTTTTCTCAACCAATATCCACTATTTTATCCAATAAGAAGCTGAAATAAAGGAAACTGGACTTTAAACTGGAGTTTATTGAAGATGGTTCATCCAAATCTTCAGGTCTAAAGTACTAGAGGGGAGCTGGGCTTTAAACAGGAACATCTGTTCAGAAACTCATGTCTGTTAATGACCAGATACTTACCTGTAGTTGGAGGAAACTGTCTTGATCCCATTTCCTTCCCTCAGTGAATGGTTCTCTAACAACCCATTACCAGTCAGAGGCTCCAGTCTCAAGGTGCGAAACGGAGATGAATCTTCTTGGGAAGAGATAAAATTGATGTCAGATTATACCTCAGGCCACCTCCCCTGTTCAGAGAAGAGTTTTCCAATTTGACATCGATGGCTTCCATTACTCTTCTTTCAAACCATTTGTCTTCTCTAGCTAAAATGTGGACATTGTTATCCTCAAAGCAGTGTCTTTTGTCCTTTCGGTGTTTCTGACTGCTTTTAATCTTTAGCCTAAGCTAAACTAATTACACCCCGACTAAAACTTAGAATTTAGTGCTAGTCAAAGCCTGAGTAGTCAGTGTTAATTACTTTGTCTGGTAAAGGGAGGAAGTAGTCTTTCATTTGTGGAGAATCAGTATTGACATTGGTTCATGCTGCAGAGGCAGCAAAGCCTGCTGTATGGAATTAAAGAGTCATTAACCGTTGTGAATTTATTTGCTCTGAGCGTTTCTCAGTGGCTGCTTTCAACCCCTAGCTTTTTTTTGTGTGTGTGTGTGTGTGTTGTTGCTTCTTCAGCGTAATAAGCTCACTCATCCCCTCTTCCGCGATCCCTGCTCCTCCAGTGACCCCCGCAAAACAGCTGGTAGTGTTTAAACTTCAAAGGGCGACGAAGATTTTCGACCACATATTTTCGGTGTTTTGCTAATTTTCAATATTTTGCACGTGGCCGATATTAATGATGAAAGCCCCATGAGAATTTGTGGCAGCCTTTTGTGGTTGAGTGCTGAGCATCTAAGCTAACCAGGACCAGGACAGCGGGATCAGAGAGACAGGCTGAGAGACATGCGAGAGGAGGGCAGCAGCGGCGGCGGCGGTGGAAGCCAACAGTCTTTTTTCACTGAGAGACGGTCGAGCTTGACATTGGCTGTTGACGCTAAACAGGAACAGAAGACAAAACAGAGCTCGGATCAGCAACAATACACTCACAGAAACACTGACAACTCTCAATTCTGTATGTCAAGAAAAAGACTGGATTGCAATTAAGAAAACAGGCTTTCTTTTTTTTTTTTAAAGATACTGAGCAACCAAAATAAACAAACAGTATCAACTTTGGGGGAAAGGCAGGACAATTTGTTGTGCTTTCCCAAATATCCTTCATTAGATTGTTTTATAGTTGTTGCTGACTACACGCCATGCAAATGCTCTGGTACAGAGATAATCCCAACCAGCCAAACGTCTACAACATTTTAGCTTTTACTGACAAAAATAATGAGCCTGTTTATAAAATATATTTTATTATTGTTAATAAATATCCCCACAAAATCTGGAATTACTGTAAGTAAACTGTGGAAAATCATGATTTAAATTCATTCTTGCACAACACGCTATTGTGTTCCTAATTGTTAAAGACATTTTTTATCCACTCACGCAAACAGAGCTTGAATTTATGTGTTCATATTATTGTATGGTATTTATACAGAACATTTGTGCAGACTCCCTGTATTCCACGGTGGTGCTTTACAACCAACAGGGGGTTGTTCTGTTTATCCGAACGTCTCTCTGGAAGTTGTGTGCTTTTCTGAGTTTGGATATGTTCATATAAGTGCGGGAGTATACAAACTTTACAAGATGAGGTTGTGCGAGCCAAGCAGATGTGGGTGATGTTTAGATGTTGCGGCCCCGTTTGATTACTCGAGGAATGTTACTGCAGAGAAGGTGGCTCCAAACTGTTGCGCTCGCGAAACAACGCACGGGGCATTTGGCGGAGGAACAAACAAGCGAAAGTCGCATTTATTTTTATCATCATCATTTTCCAAGTGGAGACAGTCAGGGAGCGAGAAGAGGGCTTCCACAAATGTTTGTATGAAGTCCTGATGAAGTAACTGATGTAAACAAAGAGATGAGGATGAAAGTTCCCCGTTGAAACGGAAGCAAGAAGGCAAATAAATACTCGCTCTCCAATCAAGATAAAACATTTAATTTGAAACTGTTGTCAGATATTTTGATACAACACATTTAAACACTTACATTCAGAGACACATCTCTCATACAGGGCGCAATCTGAAACACTTTTCAAACACTTAAGAAACTCCACGAGATGGATGTGAAGGTAAATATTTGCCAGTGCTGCTATAGCCAGTACTGGTAAGGGACTGTACAAAAATTATTAGAGCGGGAGATGGGCCTGGAAAAAAGGAGACGGGGGATTGTGTATGTTTAGATTTTGCTGAATAGAGATTAAACTGATTGTTTTGTCAGATGGTCTTTTGTATTACATAGAGGAGCTTTGCAGCTTTTGGAACTAGTAGATGTGGATTATAGTCTGTAATGAGAGCACCTGTTTTGTAATGTTACAGAACAACAGAAAGTTTAAATATCTACAGCTATAATATGATGCATGTTGGAATAACTTCAACATGCATCATGTTTAAATAGTTTGAATCAGAACCCCCTAAACAGCCGCAGAGCCAAAGAACGGACTGCTTCTTTATTCAGCGGAGACGAGAGTAATAACTGTAATGACCTAAAATAAAGCCGGACTGGCTGTAAGCACACACTACATGTTGTGTTTAACATTATTTTGGCAAATGTTAACCCGATGTCTAATTTGGTCTTTTGAAGAATTGTTGCTCCATTCACAACAGTTGAGCCGTTAGAGGGGGAAGGGTGTTTTTTAAGTAAAGCGTCTGGTCCAAAACTCATAATAATAACCCTGGAGAAGGTCTTGGTATTTGAAAAGTCAAACTTTGGGTTCAGATCCCCACCCTGATCACTTGTGTACAGTCCCTAGTAGGTTTCAGGGGGTGGTGCTGTTTTGGGTGATTGTCAGTTCAACAAACGTGCCTTCCCATTAGCCAGAGCCAGCAGTCGGATGTTGCGCACACAGCCTGCAGCGGCCTCCTGGAGCTCCTCGACATCAGAGCCCATGATGTGGATTAGAGGCTGCAAAGTAAACAAGAGAGAGATTACCACCAGCAGCATAAACAAGGTCCCCCCCAAAAAAAATCCTTTTTCTAGAAGTGGACTAATAGTTTGGAATCACACCGAGCACTCAAATAAGAAGCTTGCAGCCCATGTCGGCATTAGTCTCTGCACACTGCCACCGACCGGCGAACACTGCAAACATTTGCGATGGTGGCGCTGTGGTAGTCTGAAAATGCAGTGGCACGTGTCCCCCTGTGTGCGTCTGCGCATGCATGTGTGTGTGGTAGTTCCATTTCCAAATCATGCCTCAGCAAAGGGGTTACAGCTGCGTGCACACATGCTTCTGTAAGTTTGCTCAGATGAAAGTCACGCGGGGCAGGCTCGACATTAAAAACCTGAGCGTGGACCACACCACTCGTCAGCCTTTCCGCCGCTCCAAAGGTCAGATTATATCCGACTATTAGTGGCTTGTGTAATGGATCTTGTTAGATCTTATTGCAGAACAGGGTTTCGAGCTCCCCAGAAATCTCTAGCTTTGGAAGTTTATTTTTTGGTTACATAAAATTGAACATTTAAACGATTTTCGCGTGTTCAAAGGGCTGCGTATTATGTGGACCTCAGCTAAAAGGAACACAGTGGATATATGAAATACCACTGAGTGGCATGTTTTTCTTTTCGGGGGGTGTTGAGCTTTTTTTCCCCTGTTTTATCTGCAACAAAATCACTACATTATGTTTGTGGGCGGCTTTGGGGCTGAATCAAAATAAAAAGTAAATGTAAGCATAAATACTCTGGTGCAACGGATGAATCTAAATTCGTTCAATGTGTGCTGTGTGGTAAAATCACAATGGTGTGCCACTGAGGTCTGCAAAAGCCACACTTGCAATTATTTGGGATAGTCTTGTTTATGTCGATAATGAAGCAACGGCAGCATTACATCCCTCAACTAAGCACTTAAGGACTCCCTGCTCCCAGACATAACGATGCTTTGATAAATACACTGCTGAAACGTCGGAGGCACTTTTGAGCTCCATGTATCAAGGCCTAGTTGTCCATGTAAACGAAAAAAAAAGGGGATTTTGAAAAAGATTTCTTTAACGAAGATCGTGCTGCAGCGGGCTTACAAGTGGTGTGTTTGGACAGCATCTGGATCGCCCCCCTAGTTTCAATGCGTCGATGTCGAATCCGTGGTGTTTCTCAAAGGATTATATCTGCTGTAGACCAAGGTAATGATTCAAGGAGCAAGTCTTACTAGAACTTACATCCAGCCACTGACTTAGATTCGGCATCACAGCGACTCTAAAAGTTTCTGGCTCCTTCCTGTTTCTGTCTTATTCAAAACTCTCTCATCCTGTTCAACACTGGTTCCACATGTCAGCGTAGGAAGTAACAGGATTCCTTTGTCTCTGCGACACAAATGAAACTTCATCTGGAAGGACCAGCGCTTCGAGACGACCCGAGTTTGCGAACCAGGTTGTCATTGTGTTCATAATGCATGTCAGAAGGCAAGCGGAGGCTGACCCCGACCTCTGTCCGTGTTACATGCAAACTTAAGACGCCACTCCACACATTTGTGCGGTTAGCAAACAGCCGAAAGGAGCGGAGAGAGGAGACATTCCCAGGATTTTCAGTGCAAAGATAAACAGTGAAAGGAAAACAGATGAAAGATGAGGTGAGCCAGCTTGTGAGTGCGAGCACGAAAGGGATGATAACCTACAGTGTAGGGCTGGTTCGTAATCACATCACTTTGTGGAAAAAGTCATAAAGTAGTGCAGCGGCTCCTCTCTATTAACTAGTGTCAGGGGGTAAACACAAAACATTTACCCTCCAGTTTAATATGATTTTTAAATAGCATCCAAAACACCTCCGAGAGCAAACTTACATCCACGGGCTCCAGAAAACATGCAGCTCACTAAACAAGTCTCTTTTGTGAAAGGAGAGGATGCCTGAGAAGTGCCAGAGGCAGCGTTTTTGCCAACCTCATAGCATGTTATTCAGACGTCGCCAAATAAGGTCTCCCGAAGCGCAGAGCAAGGCTAAGATAAGCGTGTCTCTCTTTACTGCCTTCTTTTTTTTTTTTTTTCTAGCTTGCTCTTTCCCTCCCAGCTGGGATGTCCAGGAATATAATACGCCGCTTGTTGGATATTCCCTGACTGTAATAACACGAAGACTACGCTCCATGTGTGAAAACTGAATCGTGAGTTTTTGAGGTTTCTGCACTTCAGAGAGCTCCAGTGAGTCCTGACCTCCAAGAATCTGAACTCCCTCCGCCCGGCTGAGGTGTGCGAGGAGGAAGCTGGCCGTCTGGGAGGGCTGCGCATATTGTTGCATGTGTACACACACATCCTATCACCCATGGAGGTGTCACGGTGTTAAGTGTGCTGCGTTGGACCGCGTCTGCTTGCAGAAGTTGAGGTTTAAATTCCCCTGTGCCAGGTCTGACAACCATTATGGCTCCATCAACCCACACCCCCCTCCGCCCCAACACATCCCAGCATTCCCATGTTTTAGACTCCACTGTGGAGGCAAACACTACAAACAGACAGCAGTGTTTAGCTGGGTCGAGGGGAAGCTGGTGAGGGAAGTCAAGGTAAACAACATTCTCTGCAGCCTCCAGTGAGCCAGAGAGTGTTAAGCTGCTTTTTCTGTGTCTCTACAGGGGAAAAGGAAAAGGAGGGAGGGCAGCTCTCACATCAGTGTCTTTAAGAAGGGGAACATTTCAAGCTGAGCTCTTAAAAAAAATGACACGAGGAGTAGAAGCTTAAGTCAAAGTCTCTAAAACATTTCACTCCGTGGATGTCAAAAACACGGTAGTCATAACAGAAGACAGAGGACACAGCCCCTGTATCATCTGCTCACCACACCCACAACCTGAAGTAATGTTTCACACAAACCAGGGGGAAACTGTAGAAATAAACACGAGATGCTCGGCTTGGACTTATTCCTTCCCTCACATTTGTCTGACTTTTGCTCCCCCACACCCTCACTGCGCACTTTCACTGCTGAAGTCTGAGCATGTAAAAGAAAAATGAAAACAAACATTCACCATGCCGGAGCAGAAGTGTACTCATGAGCAACAAAAGTGCAAACGGTTTTCTCATTTAGATTAGTTAAAAGCCTAAAATACATACCAGGACCTGGCAAAAGCCACTATTTGGAATACGTTCAGTTGAAAATTACCAATAATTACCATCTGAATTTTGCAATTTTCATCAATTTACTTCACAAAGCCTTTCTTATGAAAGAACCTCTTTAATACAACTAGCTGGCTGTAGCTGTCTACAAGAATTTATGCTTTCAGCAAACAATTCCCAGTCCTTTGGAAGCAATGTAAATCATGGAGGAAAAGCATGTTGATTCTATACATGACACAGAATGAAGCACATCCCTATGAAACTGTGAAATTCCTGGACTGGATGTCAAATCAAAGGTTAAGACTCTTTTTGTTGGTATGTATTTCCTCCACAGAAAACTCAAGGACAAAACAAGGCTATAGTCAAAACATGAAATTTAACTGATGTATTTGAGATGTTTCATACTGATACGAGTGAAAGTAAATAACTGAGGGACAAATCTGAAATGTTTTGGTTCAGGCAGAATGAAAACACAAGGACGGGTCACTAATGAGTTTTCCAGTGTAAAATACTTTCTTTTCAATGCTTAATTTCCCCTGTGAATCTTGCGGGACTGTGCCATAGACCATTAAGTGTGCTAGAGAGGAGAGTTACTTTCTAAACCAGTTCCGGAGCAGACCTTTGCTCATGTGAAACTGTATACTACACGTGGGTGAACATGTTTTGAAAGCTTCTCAACGGCACAAAAAAAATTATTTAGAAATACGGTTGAAATAATACAAGAGGCAGTCCAGAATTTAACGCAAGGCCGTAAATTAGACGTAGGGCCCGGTATCATTCCTCGATAAACCCCTCTCCAACCCATTCAGAACTATCGGAGGTATTGTTTTAACACATTCTTCCTAACGGCTGCCTGTATATCATGAAGCACAGCCCTACAGCGTCCACTCAAAGGTGGAGATTGACAAGCTCCCGCGCTGTAATGTTTCCTTCGGGGTCAGGCAGGTAAGCATCAGCCCTCCTCATCCAGACTGGCTGAGATCGAGGCCAGACGGAACAAAGAGGCTGCCTGTGTTGTGTTTCCACGTCTGAGATTAAGAACAAATGCAATGCTTGGTGCAGTTACGTGGCCGCTGGTAATTAAGCTCTTTAAAAGTCCAAAAATACATTATGGAGTAGTGTTGCAACTCTTAACTGGTACATTAATAAGGGCAAACACAGACACATATTAAGCAGACAGAAAGGGTGGTATGTCTTGTATTTGCACACACTAGAATTTCAAATATAGACACAAACGCACACTGAGAGCAAAAAAAAAAAAAAAAAAAAAAAAAAAGAGGGCTTGTCCAGCTTTTGTCGTGGCTCAAACTACAAAAAGCATTCATCTTAACGACTTTTGCAAATTGGACATAACTCTTTCGGAACACCCAATGTTCGGTCCAGCTAACCAGTTATAGCTAGTGTTGAACCACATACACTGTAACAGCAGCTCAGGCTAAAGTACACCATTTAATGAACATGGGAAAAAAAATATCTGGCTGCCATGGCATAACCGCTTTATAATTTATATCACAGTTGTTATTTAGTGGGGAAGAAAGGATTTAAATTCACTTATGGCCACAAAAAGATTTCTCATGTGAAAGTTTTTCTGTGGAACGCCATTGAATTGGAGAATAGGATAGATCATCTGTGACAAGACATCGACTAAAGCCTAATCTTATTACAATAAATCTCCACATCACTGTCAGAGACAAACATAATAATAATCTTTGGAGCTGGGCATGGAAACAGCCTGACGGGCTCAAATGCTAGACAAAACAATGCTTGTTCCTTTTTGGACGTGTGCTACGTACACAACTGCCACGATGAAGAAAGCTGGCGGATGTAGGCTTACAGAGAAGAAAAAAAACTTGACCATAAAAAAACATTGTTTTCTTTTAGCCTTGAACAGCTCTGACCCCGCTCCTTGGCCTGAAACATATCACTGCTGCATTCTGCCCTGATGTCCAGGAACAGCCCTTAGCAACAGTTACCCCCAGCTACAGCCCTTTGACTTGTGCTGTAATGGCATCTAGGGTCTACCGTAGAAATGGCGCTTCGCACACACTGGGCTGTTTGCTTTTCTGAATTCCCATGACGGCTAGAAAGTGGAGTCATGTTTCCGCCGCCGAATAAAAACCCACTTTGTTTCTGCTCCATCGGTCAAAGGCTCTGAAAATAGTCACAGCTTTTCAAAGTTTATTACTCAGTGTTTTTCACACATCACTGAAACAAGGGTGGTGGGAGACCAAAGCACATTTTCCCTCAATGCAATTATACCAGATTTAGTCTCAAACGCACCAAATTAACTACATGAAATAAAGACTTGGTAAATTATCTACAAAAAGGCATTAATGAGGACTCTGAAATTTAGATACAACAGCACTGCAACTGACCTTGACCACTCCTTTCTTGTGCATGGTGATGCAATTGTTGGGGTCCTTGGACAGCTGGTACAGAGCCATGGCCGTGCTCTGGTGGACTGACTTGTCTTTCGACCTAAGGTAACACACCAGTGGGGCCACGGCGCCAGCATCACCGAAGGACGCCCGATTGCTGCTCCACATGCAGCAGTGGCCAATGGCCTCAGCCAGGTGGCGACGGAGCCTGTCATCAGCCTGTTGAGAAGAGGGGGAGGGGGGGGCAATATTGGATTGCAGAGACCGGTCCTTACAATATAAACAACAACAAGCTCTGCAAGAAATCCTTGGCAATACTTACCAATGTTTTTCTCATTAGCTAAATTTATGTAGCAATGCTTAGGGATAGACAAACTGAACTCCACTGTTAGGACAGCGTTTGCATGTTGACAATAACAGCAGTGTTCATGAATAGTAAAAGCTTGCTGTTTGCCTCCAGCAGTGAGGGGGTCTTACTGTGTTAGTCAGCTTGGCCAGCAACGGGACAACGCCGTGATCGGTGAGGACTGCCAGGTTCTCCTTGTCTTTGGCTATTTTGGCGATGGCAGCGCAAATGCTTGCCAGCACCTCGTTGTTTGTTGACTTCAGCAAATTAACAATCAGTTCCAATCCACCAACGAGGGAGCGCACCATTTCCCCTGCGTCCTATGGTCAGAGAGCCTGTTATTAGTTGGTGCTTCGTGAGGAGGAACGAGGAAGATGATGGAGAGAGAGCAGCGTGATGACAAGAGACCACCGCAGACATAGAGCATTCCAGACAAAAAGGACAATAAATAAGTACAAACAAGTACTTTCATCTTCCAAGGTAACAATTTCAGTGCCGCTAATGCAGTTTATTTGTATCAGAAAAAACAGAACATCCGAGACTTTCTTTAGTTACACTTTCCTGCCACAATCAAAAATATATGTTTTTAAATATTTATAAATAAATATAATATGCATTTTTTTCCAGTAAGCTTGTCATTATGATTTTATTTATCGTGTTTGTATCTAATTTTGACAACTTTACAGCCTCAAAGCGGAAAACGAACCACTTATCGGGGTTTGAACCACATGGTTTGCAACCCTGGCACTAGCGCATGCAACAAAATGCAATGCAACGCCGTGTCCTGCCTCAGAGATGTGTTCCGGGCTGGTGAGAGCAGGCAATACATTTTGACTCTTTGTCAATCTCTGCTACTGGCAAGCAAACTAGACACAATGAAGATAAACCATAGAATTTAGGGCTTAGAAGCGACATTTAAAAGGTTTTCCCCAGAGTGAAAAGTGTAGACTCATGGTTTGAGCTCATGGCACCGGCGGGTACCGCAGGACTTGCTGCCACTTGTGGGGCGATGCCTACCAAACCAAGGAGCTGGTAGGGAGTGCTAAGCGAACCACAGCGGAAGAGCTGGCAGAGACAGTGGCTTCAGTATGGCTTGGCATCAACAGGCCGCTGTTTAAAATCACAACTCACCATATCGCCAGCCACGGAAGGATACATCAAGGTGGCCGAGTCTGTAATGTGCAGTGCTATGAAAATAGAACAGAAACTTCCCCAAAAGCATACAATTATGGATTGCTGGATGCAAATCACAAAGCACGCTTAATTTGAGTCCATTTCAGCATCAATCTACATGTCCAGACCTGATGTATGGCACAGGACCATAGACTACAATAACAAAATCTATATTTTATATTTACTCTATAAATTAAAGGGAATTCATCAACTTCAGCACTGACAAAGAGCCATGAGTTGATCTAAAGCTGGAAGGCAGTGCTACTTTGGAAGAGCTGGATGTACTGTTGCATTCTCCTCTCTGACAGAGAGCTCAGAGCTGACATCAGGCCAGGGTGCGGTGTATGGGCCCTATGATGCCGTGCCAGAGGATGAGCCATGTGTGCAGTGCAGGCCAGTGAGGGGGGTGCCGGGGCCAGGAGCTGACCCCCCGACACACAGGAAGCTCTTCCTCAGGAATACTGATGAAGGCTGGCCGGGAGTCCCCACGACAGAGGAAGCTCTCTCAAGCCACCAGCTGCGACAGACTAGCCAGAATCTCTTTCATGGCGTGGACTGGCCCCTAGATCTGAAAACCAGCGGCATTATGAGGCTGCACACGGAAAGACCTTTCTCACTATCCTCTCTTTCCCCCTCCTCTTACCCAGGATGAAATAAAATAGAAAACACATTATCTGCTGTGCGTGAGCTCAAGCTGAAGGGAGGAAGCCAAGCTCAGAATGGCAGACGCTCGCCCTGACCTACTCTCTGGAGTAATCAGGCTTCTATAACATACAGAACATGACTACTATGTAAAGGAAAAATAAATCAAGCATCTAAATGTGCGTCTGCATTCGGGCAAATTAATGATACACCCCATTACGTGCGACTGGGAGGGTTCTATTTCCTTGATTGGAAAGCAAACATAATTGAATGATTCACTACTTAGTCTTTGGAGTACTTTCGGAGTACTAAATCAATTTAAGTCGTTGACCTGTGGACAGGGAGCATATCGTCTGTCTGTGTTTGTGACTGTAGAGGGGCAGTAGTGCTCTATGGAGCTTCCAGCAGATGCATTTATACCATGGCTCTTTCATAAATCCACTATGGAACTGTTAACTCAAACCACATGGGGTTTTTTATCTAAATAGGGACTGCAGCAAAAGCAGCTGTATCAGGTTCCCCAAGTCGATGGGCAAAGAGCACTATTTAGCTCTTGTCATTGCCCCCGTCCCAGAAAAATCACCCAAAAAGCATGTTCATGAATTTCCCTCAAAATTGGCACACTGACATCCAGACAAACATTGTCAAACTTTGTTAGAGCTCAATAGTAGGTCCGCAGTTCCCCTTCTCCCTCCATATGGTTGCCATGCCTCATTTTCGCTGCACTTCTGGGCCAGAGAAATTCCAGCTAGCAAAAGAGGGGTTTCACCCCCAAGACACCTGTCTGGGCCCAATATATCTGTTTAAACTTAACCAGATTGCTCGACTGACAAGTTGTTTACCCTAATCATAGTGATAATCTAATAGAACAACATTACGTTTCTAGCTGGAAATGGTACAATTGCTCCAGGGATAAAAGATCAGCAGATGAGTAACTGAAATTAGACTTGACAACGCTGCTGGGTAATAGCAGGATGAAACAATATCATAAAGCAGCTCATAAGGACTCTAAAGATTTAACACTGGACTCTTATAACATTGTCTGACTCACAAAAGTCAAATGCTTTTTTAATCTCGTCTATTCTCGATTGGCTAGCTCCACTAAAGCCACACCAGATTTGATCATTTTTAGTCTATTCAAAGCTAAATGATGCACACTTAAATGACTCCACTTGTGACAACTTATCAAATTACACGTGGCCGTGGACCCACAATTCATTCTTTTTTAACATATGCAGTAAAAGTTGATTGTATAAGGTAATGTGTTTTCTTTAAAGAAAACTTGTGAACTCTAAAATGACTTAGGTGTTGTGCGTGGCCATGTAACACATGCATCTGTGCAGTGTTTTCATTAGAGATGTGGGTTCACAGAAACTGTGCTCCATGCGTGGATTGTGTGCCTCTGTAACTAGTAGCATGTTGAGGGAAGATTTTCAGCTGGGAAATCACAAGCCACGCCACAGGATATTACTCAGTCTCAGTCTTTCTCCCTGCCTGCTTCCAAATTCACCAATCCCAGTGTGCCAAGGAGGCTTCTCTGCTTCATATTAGCCCAAGGTTCATGTAAGCCTCCTCTGACACAGATCTGCCCTTACTAACCTCCCAGCAGACGCAGGTTTGAGCGAGAGCTTAGGAGACAAAAATGGTGATATAAGCAAGCTTCTGTTTTGTGACTGGGATAAGCCTCTATTCCGAAACGACACGAACTCTGCAGAACTCTTTGATTTACAGGCTATGAATGTGTCTTTGGTGTTCCTCGCACCATAGACAAGTATTTGACTGTATGTCATGGAGGACTGAAAAAACTTTACTGTACCTTTGCATTTTGAATGCACGGACAAAGGGCCCATGCAGCACTAGATTGAACATCTGCACTGGGATTTTTTAGCAGTGACCACACCAGGCGGACTCCATCAAGCTGGTCAATGATTCTAATGAAAGAGAAACAAAAGTAGCTGTGAGGAGAGAGGGAATGAAAGAAAGCAAGTATGTAAAAGTTTAACATTGGATTTCATTTAGATCTGTCGTTAAGCATAATTTCATGCTTGAAAGCTACAGTATTAGAATGTTTAATAATGTTTGTTTCACATAGCTCTGGCTGTATAAGCCAGGTCAGCAGCAGGCTCAACACAACTGCAGCCAAACAGGATCAAAGCATCAATCGATTTCAGCAGTGGGCTTTTCATCACGCCTCGCCTTCCAGTCCTCCTCTGTTCTGTTCCCTCTCCTGAAACCCACCCACTGTCTGCTCAGTCAAATTATTCTCAACGGAAAATCTCAGCACTCCAGGGCCAGAGGTTAACTCACATACATATGTGTATAGTGCTTCATACATGGATTTATAAATAGAAACTGAGACAAACTTTCACTTAATGTTGGTGGCTTGTTTTTAAACCAGCGCCAAAAAGAGGACCCCTTTCCAAATCAAACAGAGACAGAGACAGGTCGCTCTATATTTCATACAGTCTGAGTGAAGTTTACTTAAGCATGAGCTGTATTTCATGTCGTATACATGACTGTTTTCAAAACTGCAGTCAAGGTCTGAGAACTCAAAGAATTACGCCACAGTGCACCCGTTGTCTGGTATAAATAACATGTAACGTGTTCCCCATGTGTGCTTCCACCAACAAGGCCGACATTGAATGCTGTCATAATTACTTAAACACTCCCTAATCACAGTATCTCTGTGACTGGCAACGAGCGAACACTCATCAGGGACGTCCCCTGCTCCATCTGTCTTCCGTTTGCACATAAATCAGTCTAGAGGGATCATAACATCAGATTCCAGTCTGCGGGGCCTCTTAAATCCAGACCAAAAACAAAAGTGAAGCATCATATCATCCACCAAACCAGCTCCGTCTTCCCATGAAGCAGGTATGAAACAGATTAGCAATAAAGTTGCAGCTGACAGTGATGGATTAGAGGAGGAGACCACAAACCTTGGACACATTAAACAACGTGTGTTCACTCTTGTAGCTACACGGGATTCATTGAAGGAAGTGCTATGTCATTAACCACACAGTGCCTACTGGTTGAGAACAAAAACAAACACTTGAGTGTTTCATGGAAAACTTTGAAGTGATCAGTGTTTGTTATGGGCTTTCAATACCAATGGATGACCTGAATCAGAATGATGATGAAAGAATGATTGTGCCGATCAACAGAAGGTGGTATCGGGGGGAAAAGTTTCTTTTAGTAAAATGAAGTCATGTTAACTGACAGGAATGTTGTTGCTAACTGTGTGGTACCATACATACAACATCATATTTGTTAGCTAGCCAAACATCGTCTATCACTGGTAATCAGACAAACAGCTCCAGCCTTGTTGGGTCGAAGCAGGAAACAATCAAATGTGAGTTATGCTAATTGCTAAGCAAACTACTGTATACATACATGTCTCAAATAAGCTGTTACCGCAAAACATACAAACAGCGACTGTTGAAATAAGAACTTTCTGTTTACAGCTAAGTGTGAAGGCTGAAAGATTACAAGGTCTGGCCTAAATATGCATACCGTGAGAAAACACGAGGAACATGATGAACCAATGCAATACAGTTCTCTTGTTGTGTGAAGTTTACCGCAGTTACTGGCTTTATTTTGACATGCTTCGCTTTTTATTGAGCCCCTTTGGTTTTTGCCTCTAAACAACTGTAAAAGGCTCATACAATAGCACGGACAGCTAAGTAACAATGTGAACTCACACTTTAAGTTATATTTGTGACCAGCGCTAATTAAGCAGGGTCTTGTAGTCCGTAACAGCCTTGTAAAAGCAATGAGGCACAGATGGAAGCTCCACAATGTTCTGCAGTGTTGAGGGTTAAATGAACGCAGAATAAAAACTCCTCTGGACTCTGATTCACTGTATTTTCCCAGCCATGTAGTCTTGGACAGGGCAAGGCTTTAGGTATGTTTGTCTGACCAGCTACACTGCTAACAGTGACCGCAAGGCTATAGTAAAACACTGGGAATTGAACCACAACCATATTTAACACAGCAGGTACAATAAATAATGCTTCTAAAATCTGTAATTAAGCTGAGGATTAAAGAGTAACCTACCTGCAGAATTACAAATTAAAAGAACATAAGATTCCTTAAAGCATCAGCCCATGACAGGTTAATGGCAACTGTGTTTACAGTGAATACTTGAATTGGTGTCAGTCTCTTGTAAAAACACATGACATCAATATGTGGCAAAGAATATGTGTTTGGAGCTAATTCAGTAGCAACAGTTACACAAAGCCACTAATCCCATTTTAAGAGTCACCTCACATGGAGTTGTTTCGTTTGTGTGAACTGTACTGTAAATGAAAAAGACCATGCTAGATGTTTGGATGAATAGGAAGAGACTTACGCCATGTTATCCTTATCTGTGGCACAGGCACCCACTGCCCTGGTTACATTCACAAGCAGTGCCTGGTTAAATGACACAAAGCACATAAATGAATCAGTATACAGCAGGAGCATGCTTGAGAGATGCAATGACCCTTAATATTGAACATACCTGGTTTGTTCCAGTCAGCAGGTTAACTAGAGGCTTGATGCCTCCACATTTGCGGATGGTAGCCTTGTTGGTGGGTATCTGGGCAAATTCTCCCAGGGCTCCCACTACATTGACCAACACTTCTTCAGGCTGATCTTTTAGAAGACTAACCAGAGTCTCCAGGGCTTTGTCCTCCTGAAACCTTTGGGTGGAAATGTGGAAGTGATCATTATAGTAAGTAGTTGCTTCACACTTGTTACATTTATAATATAAACCGATAAATGAACACAAAGAGCTTAGACAGAACTGAAAACATCAGCACATTTACAACCTCACAATGACAATGCCAACATACCGATGTTGGGTTTGCCATGTTCAGGTAACACAAAGTCAAACAAGCAGCTCAGAAAGGATGCACCTAGGTACAGTAGTGGTTTGAGGTAAATCAAACACACTTAGTTTAATGTGCTGGCTTGTAGACATACAGTAAGCCCCAAACACAAAGTACAGCTAAGGATGAGAACAAGAATGTCATTGTAGGTATGTCACAAACAAAGGTACTGTACAAAATTTAACGGGACAGCACCAAAGTTTATACCAGTCCAATCAACAGTTGGAATATTTACAAAAGGTCAAGAATGTAAACTTCATGATAATGCTTATATGAAAAGTTGCAAGACTACTACATTTAGCAAACACATCCCAAGTAGTCTGGGAACAAGACAACCCCACAACATTTTTAGCCTGGTACAATGGGGTGGTCTTAGAGTGGCAGACTAGCATCGCTAGAGCCACACCCTTAGTGTAGTTAAATAAAATACTATTAGTTACTAACTGATAGGTAGAAATTTTATGTACAAATCCCTGAGCTGTACAGTAATACAGTAGACCTTTTACTTGTAACCCAGCAGTATAAGCAGTTTTCCCACGGCTCCTCACAGTTGTCCCTTGTACATACTTTGCATAACCAAAGCTTTGCTGTGGCTTGGAGAGTCTTCCTCCGGCTTTTGCTGTGATTCTGGCTTGTTTGCCCTGTGCTATAGAGTGGTAAACTATAGTAAACATTTAAAAGGGATATAACGCGGTTGCAAAAAACCTCAACAAACCTCTGATGTACAGTTAAGTTCTACGACTGTTTTTATTCACAGTTACGGTTGCTGGCATCATGGTCCGAAAGCTATTGTAGATGGCCAAGGTCATTTGGTTTTGGTCAGGGTCCACCGACAGACGGCCTATTCTTGTAAGTGAAAACACTGCTAATGAACAGACGAGCTGCCAAAGTTAACTTCAGTGAAATTCACCATAACGAAAAACAATGGTTTTCCTATGCCATCACTGAAGTGTCATCTACAGTTGACTAGAGTAGAATTATCTTGTAATCACAGACATAACTTTTGATAAATGAACAGTAAGTCATGTCTATTTTTGTTAAGCCAATCCCGGCTGAAGTAATTACGTTATGGCAAGAGTAACATTACACAAAGCTGCCTGAAGCAGCTACTACTGCAAACACAGGGCTCCACAAAACTGGAAGCTTATTAAAGCCCATCAGAAGACACAGGAACCACAGTGGAGCTTCTGTGCAGCAAGTTTTATGATTGATAATCTGCTTTTTCCTTTACTCATTCATCTGCACTAGCCATACATTCAACTAAGTGCAGAAAGATTAAATGCTGCCTTTTATGCTAACTGAGGCAGGTCCAAGTGAAATTAAGACATCTTAGAGACCCCAAGACCATGAGGATAGAGAGAGAACGGGGTAGTTGCTGGTTCAGCCTGACATGTAACAGATAGATCTATATTCTCTGGAGGGAAGTAGTAGAGCATTGACTGGCTTGGGTGAGCAAAGAACTTTCATGAGGTATCATTTAGAGTGGGAATTATGATGTGCTCATCATAATGCTGGAACAACGGTAAGAACGAGGGGTAGTCAGTAATTGGAAGCGAAACCCCACAATCTTGACCCAAAGCGTTACTGCTCTGGCAAATACAGTCCGAGACTTGGCAGCCGGGACTTTCCATTGCAAAGTTATTCCCTCAGTCTTTTGTTAAGACTTTTTACAGCATTTTTGTGTGTCCATAACACCTCAGTATACAGGCTGAAGGAGCCACATGTGGATGCATCCATAAATCTGCACAAAATAATGTTTCAGTGTTTCCAAGTAGGGTTTTCGTCACACACACTATATAATCTCGACCTTTGTTTGTATAGTGGACGTCCTGTGAAAAACATAAGCTTATGAGAATGTGGTCTTTAAACAAACACACTTATGTTATGGATGTAATTATATTTCAGGGCATCAATCATCTCTCGTTTTGATGCATCATTAATCAGTAAAATGGTAACACGTGCTGCTACTTGTCTTGAGTGGAGGTGCCCAGAACCTCTATACTGTCCAGACCGCGCAAATCACCAGTTAAATAGAAGTAAAAACCATGTTGTTTTCAATGGGCCACAAGGCCTGTTTCATTTGACCATGAACTTCGAGAAAGAAAAGAGGACAAAATACACACTCTGCCTCCCATTATACTATTGCTGTAGCGAAATATATTCCAAAATGATTTTCATTTCGGTACACCACTCAGCCTATGATTGACTTTGAAATGAGCGCATGCCCCTAAAACCCTGTTACCATTAGCAGCGTTTCCTTTTTGACACTAATGGCTCAGTCCCTTCATTCCAAGCTGTTGCCTGACCTTTCAAATAAGCCTGGATGAGTAGGGAGAAAAAAAACAGATCCACTTACACATTCAAGTGGGCATTAAAAACATTATCTGAGCATCATGTTGGTTTCCTGCTGAAGAGGTACGATTTTACTTCACTCACAACCAACAGTTCACCTTTTCCAAGAAATAAATAAATAAATAAAATGCAGCACATACAGGAAAGAAATCACAAGATAAGAGATTTATTCAAAATCTAATCTCACTAGGATAGCTTTGTGACGAGTTAAATTTAGAGAAAGGGCAACTAAAGTGTTTGTAAATGAAGTGTCACTAAATGTGGTTGCATGTGATTAATGGAATCATTATAATTATTTCTATTATTGTTATTATCAGTAGGAGTGTAACTATTTTACATAGCAACGGTGTGACAAGTCATTAAGAATGGCAGAGAGCCTGTACTGGCAGCAAGTATATTAAGCTGCTACATTAGTCATGGCCAGTGCTGTTAAATTGTTTTATCATCACGCCAAGCATGCCAGTCACAAAGGTTCTCAGTCTTTGCCAGTTTAGTTGTTTTGTTAAGAGTTTTTTTTGGTCAGAAAAAATTAAAACATCCATTTAAAAGCTTGACTTTGTACTGTAAAGACAGAACTTCTTTCTTTAAATAAAAATCCTCAGAATGATTTTCTTTCACGATGTGCATTAAAGTGACACTGAACTGGCGGTTCAAAAGAATGTTATTGTCATCCTCCTGCTTTTGTAAAGGAGTCCTCGCTTAAGTCGATGTGGCAGATCCAGTTGGGAGGACTTAACATAGACTTTAAATGTAGGATATCAGTCTGTCAGTTGTGATATATGAAGTGGAGAAAAATCCTCCTGAGTGCTACTGAGACTTTTTCTTGTTGTTTTTAGAATTCCACTGCAATTGGAACGACACATCCTTTCCAAGAAAAAAGGCATTTCCACTTAATCTCACCTTAGAAAAAAAAATTAAACTTCATACATGTTATTATAAAATATGTTAAAATTATCAGCAGCTACAGTGAGGAGAGTAGGATTGGATTGATTAATATGCTCAGGCATTAAATCACTGCATGTGGGTTATATAT
The DNA here is from genome assembly GCF_022458985.1 of Mugil cephalus. Classification (NCBI taxonomy): domain Eukaryota; kingdom Metazoa; phylum Chordata; class Actinopteri; order Mugiliformes; family Mugilidae; genus Mugil; species Mugil cephalus. Next base: position 19,928,672 of record NC_061787.1, read on the forward strand.
TACATTCCCAGCCTCACACTAAATAAGAAAATAAATACAGCTAAATCATTCTTTCAAGGAAGCACGGGTGGAAATGTGTTGCGCTGCCAGGGCACGGTCTCTGGGCATTATTTATTTTAGACTCAAAATTACTGACTTAAAAATCATCTGACACTGAAGCACAAGTCAGAAACCATTCCAGAAATGTCACTACTGAATGAACCGGGCTAAATGACACTTAAATAAACCTCTGCCTTACATGACAAATGATTAAAGGCCCTGTCAGCCTGCGTCTTCTGACATTAGAAAAATCCCAGCCTCGAGACTGATTCTTTCAGTATGCCCACGTTTGGTTCAGCACTAACAGGCCTTGACTAAGACATCACTGAAGTCTATAAAATCAGCACATTCACTTGATCCTTTGTTAACGGTGGAAAAGACTGAAATCTAAAGGCAAACACTCACATAAAAGATCAGAGCTGATAGAATCTGTACAAAAACTTTACATTTTACGCAAATAATCACTGTAACCTGACACAGTGGTGAAGGGAAGGGAGATATGACAGCAGCACGCGGCTGGAAAAAGTGACACAACCAGTCATGAAAGAGTGAGAGACCCCTATAAAAGTAACATGTGTGATGATGGCATGACGACGCTGATGCACGCAAGTCAGCTGAGGCCCTTGTGTTCTGTGTCCACCACTGCTATGAATGTATGCACATACTGCACGGCCGCTGTTAACCACATCAGCTTAGCAAGCACATGTTCCAAAGTTATGGGAACATGTGGATAAAAAGCTTACTTTCTATAAATCCCATTTTACACTGAGCCCCGGTAGAATGGTGTTAGTATGTCCAGAGAGCGTTAAGTCAAATTCAGACTGGCAACTACAAACACACAAGAGAAAGATTTATATGAAATGCTGCGTATGAGTTCATGTTTAGTAATAAGGTGAGACTCTGAGTATCAGCGCTTACTTAGTCACATTCTCCATGCTGATGGAACACTTCCAAATGGCCCCAGTGGCAGCGGCCAGGAGCTGCTTGTTGTCTGCTTTTTTCAGCAGTGAAACCAGTGGCTGCAGACCTTTGTATTTGCGCACTAGGTCACGAGTTTGCTTGTCCTCTGCGCACTGCAGATTAAAGAAAAGGGGTGAGACCTACGTTAATTCTCATACAGTCAGGGTCTGAATAGGAGACAAGGAGAACGAATGACTCATTATGCATAGTTTTTTTTTCTTTCAGATGAAATCCAGTACCTTGAAGATGGCACTAGCGCAGTGCATTTGAAGTTCATCGTTGTCACTACTTAGGTTTTTAACCAAATCCTTGATCATGCCTTCGGTCTGAATGGCAATCCTGTAGCTTTCCTGTAATTATGCAAGAATCAACATCACATCACCACGACTGAATCTTTAATTAAAATCGCTATGCATTTGGTAAATATTCTTTCATCTTCGAGTTTACACATGCTTTTAATGTGAACATCTTGATAAAAACATGTTTTAGTTTTCACAGTAATTATCATAGTCCGTCTGTCGGCAACAACACACTGCATACTGTCACGTACTCAATTTGGATGTTTAACTTTCAGTGTGGTTTGTTTAATGTGCAGCATTCAGGTGCTGAATAGGGAGAATGTGTCTGTGCTCACCTAAAATCAGAATCCCTACCAACATGACGATGATAACGCAAATAGCTTGGAAGCCAGTCTTGGTCCGAATGCAAGTGATCTGACTGTGGAAAATTGAAACCTCCAGCTCAAACTGAGAACACATTTCAATAAAGTAGGAGCATCTTGTGTCCAGCAGTTAAACTAATGAAGTAATGAATTTCATTTTGCATATTCATAGTAAAAGCGTTGATGTAATTTTAGAGAATTTTCAGTAAGGTAAATTGAACTCCTTGTGGAAAAAACACAACCAGACACAAGTTATTATTCAATGCAGAGTATTTTTTATATGTCTCGAAATATGTCTAAGGGATCTATAAAATTTCATGGAAAGACCACAGCCAACAATGAATCATCGTCTCTCAATACTCTGTAACGCTCGGAGTCTACTAATTCAAACAAAAAGACAAAAATATTGAAAAAAAAATACAGCTCACAAATTAATTAATATATTCTCATTTTTAAAAGGCCGCAACTTTTCTAGAAACTTGACTGTAGGTTTTGGCAACTGTTACTTAAAGAGAAGTACATAATGCACTTGCTAATATATACTGCATATGTATATATGCAGTATATATCAGCGAATGTATATATATATATATTTGTGACAGATGAATAAAATATGTGAAGCTTTGTATATTATTGGTATATTGATCGTTTTGGTCTTCATTGGATTAGGTAACAATAAAAATAAAAGTAAAATATTCCTCGTCTTATTCCTATAAATAACATACTGTACATGTCATTACTGTCATTTTAGTGATTAGTGTTTCCTGTCTTATTGAATGAGACATAGAGGTTTTATTGCACAAACCGTGGCTTAACAGCTCTTCAAAAATCGTATGGCAACCCTCACCTCTGAGGCACATTCCTGCAGCGTGCCCACCACAGGGATAAGCATGTTCTCATGCGGAGACTTGAGCAGGAGTCCCAGCAGAGGGATGCCCCCGGCCTTACGAATGGCCTCCTTGTTCTTGGTAGTCCTGCTGCAGCTCCACAGTGCTAGGGCCCCACAGCGGGCCACCTCCACTTCCTTCTCCTGGTTTGCAGTCAGGGTGGCTAAATTAGGGACACAGTCCAGTAGCTTTACCTGATCAGAGAGACAAGGCCACCAGGCTTACATGTGGATGAACACAAACATAAAAAAAAAATATGTGCCAAGAAGCAGGCAGACCACGTGTATTTACTGTTGGTAGAAAAACCTCCATACATGCATTTACACAAACTCACTGAACCTGACATAAATTCAAGAAAGTTTGCTTGCTAGATTGGCGTGGTAATGGATGGTTCCAGATGGGAATAGCAAGTTGCTGCCCTGTGATTAAGGGTGTAATTAAAATTCTATTACCACTGGCTCTGCAAGGATGAAAACACCAGAGATGCTAGGAGTGGAAAACTGTCAAGATAGATGTTGATGTTAGGCCTGAAAAGCCCAGTGTGACGGTTTATGGCCATCATTCAGTGTTCTAATCCATAGTTCCTGGCCAGTGAGACAGAGCAGGCAAAGCTATTACACACTGCACAGTTCAAAGGTGGTCTCGTAGCGTAGCGTGAAATTAATCTGCCTCCGTGAGTGACTTGCACATGAGAACATCCGATTTGGGGCTGAGGAAAATATACAAGTCATGGAGGCTTTAATCACAGGTCCCTCTGTCAACAAACACGAATGCAGGTCAGAGGATGTAGGAGACATTCTATCTGTTTTACCCACTCCGCAATTTTCGAAAAATGGATGGGGCAGTATGTGGCATCTGCTGCACAGTGTGAAACGGGCAAGACGGGATAATTGATTCGCCGCGCTTCAAAACTGTCAAAACAGTGCAATTTGTATATGTTTTACGCCTTTAACAAAAGGCAAATTGTGACATTAATATATGGATCACATCAGGATAAAATACAGTCTTGTTTTTCCAAGTTTCCAAGGTGTCTGTGGTTAAGCAGGAAAAAAATAAACCATACACTAGCTGACACAGACATAAACAGACAACTGTTAACGGAAAATCTGCCACTGTGGGAGATTTTTTTCATCAGCGCCAATCCAGAAAGATCAAGTTCTGGTTTGTTGTGTTTTTTTCTGCTGCAGCACGCTGGTATTACAGAGCTAGAGCCATGTTGCACTGAGCTGAATTTACTGCATTTTTTTTTTTTTTGTACTCACAAGTTTCTTGATGCCACCATATTGCCTGACTGTTCTTCTTGCTCGACGGAACTTGGCCACATTAGCGATGGTCTCGGCAGCCAATGCCTTGAGGTCCCTGACTGGTGAGTCCAGAATCTTCACGATGCTCTGAAGGCCTCCCATGTCAACTATGGTCCGACGGATTTGCAAGTTGTGGCTGATCTTTCCCAGGATTTTTAGAGAGCCGATCTAATCACAAAAACATGAGTAATGGTTGTGAACAATAAGCCTGACAAGTTAAAGAGCATGGGGTTATTTTATGATAAAGAAATTGTTGAATCTATGCCAATATGAGGCCTCCTTCTGAACAGAGATGCATGCAGCATTATTAGGTAGCAACATTCAGCCCCATTTCCTCTAAAAGTAGACAGGACAAAAAGCCATAATAAAATCAGGTTAAACAGCACCCACACATGTCATTAGGCATACTTGAGGATAATTGCTACCCTGTGTCTTTAAAGGCACGCTCTTTACCCAGCACTCGTGTTTCTGTAACTAAAACACAAGCTGGCACACACGGCCAGCTCTGTTCATGCCTGCAGGCCATCCAGGTCCAGCTTTGGCACAGCTACTCACTTTGCATTTGACTTCATCTGTATCCAGCAAGTTAATAAGGACTTCAAGGCCACCTACATCCCGGATGGCCAGTTGGCACGTCTCCTGCATCAAATTAAACTCCATCATGGCGCAGAGAGTGAGCACAGTGGCTGTCTGGTCGCCTCCCTGAAATAATAAAGCCAATGAATGAATATATATGGGAGACAAAAGGAAAGACGGGAAGAGAAAACTGAACATAAAGCAGACATTTGGAAAGGGAGGGGGAAACAAAGATCCTTCCATTCCGCTACAGTAGCCCTCCGGCTGCTGTTGTTTTCCTCCAACTCCTGCTGGGGTTGTTTTGTTTACCGCAGTCTTGTACGTGTTTGGCTTTGTGGTGGTTAACATTAATGGAGAGGAATTATTTGCTAACAGAGCAATGTGCTCTGTCTACAGCCCAATTAGACATTGCCTACAAGACAAATGAGGAACACGATTAGCACTGAAACCAATGATGAGTTAGCATTTCAAGAGCAGAGTATGTTTCCACAGTTGCTACAAACACACATATCATTTTAGACGTGCACCTTAGTGATTAGCAAATTAGATTAGCAACTACAACACGACTCAATCAACAAGTGGTTTGACAGAGTAAAATCTGTTCTATGATTTAAGACCAAGTCCCTCTACTCATACGATCCAGGAAATTGAACTGATTAGGTTTTATTGCCACTTAACTACAATGAAAAAAAAAAAAAAATGAAGTAACAATACAGAGATATAAAACAGGGCATGTGTGGTCAAATGCTGTCATGAGCTGCAGTTACGGAACGTGGCTCTATTTTATTGTTTTCCTCTAAACTTAGCATCCAAATACGTGTTTTTGTCCCTTCTCATTGTGTGGATTATGTGCATAAATCAACATAATGTCCTAGCTGTGGATAGATGTTGACAGGATTATGACACTTAAAATACCAGTCTTATGGCTGGTGCTTTGAGATGGTTAAATTACTTTTCAGGAAGGCAGCAGTGGTGTTTTTTGTTTTTTTTACCATATGAGCATATTTAGTCTGTATTGCATGCAGTAGCATAATAAGCTCTGCTGACATGCATTGGTTTTGATTATAAAAAGAGGGAATCAGTAGTCAGATAAAAACAGAAGTTCATGGCACACAAATGCAACAGTTAGCTGCTGTAATACTAGACCTGCTACATGGCTTTGATGTGTGACACTGAAATGTCCAATCCAACATTTTCTGGCAAGTGAACAGTCAAATACTATTCCCCCTTTTTTCAGTGGTTTAAATATGCCACAGACAGAGTTCTAATTTAGCGGATTCAAGGCCGCTCTGCCGTTATTAGTTGCACACTTCACAAACAATTCAGTACCATCCTAAATATTTCAGTCAAACATGAGAATGGCTTGAGAATGTACCATGTCTTGCTAACATCTAACCATATAAGCAGAAAATAGCTCATCACTACATAGAGGGCTGTGCCAGTAATCTGTTTCATGCAGCTGTTGGAGGGCCAGGCTCATCAGCGGAGGCCTATACCACAGTCTCAAGTGGTGTTTGATCATATCTCCCTCACAAAGCAGCGCTCTGACACAGCAGGATAACGGGCACATGTGTTCTCCATATCATGACGCTAGCCTAAATGTGAACCATTTGCCCATTAACAGCAGTGGATCTACTGCTTCCTTTGTCTCCTCCATTCTCACTCTTCAAAGGATTCGGCAGGCGCGCTTCGTACCTTGTAAAAACAACACAAAAGCTATGTTTAGGAGCGATAGCTGGGAGAACAGAAAACAGATCATATGCTTTCATTTTTGTTAGCTTTGGTCTTGAAGTATTGTCGACATTCTTTAAAACATTGACAACATCTGACAATCTTTTATGTGAAAGATCTTTGACTCTCTCCGGGCATGATAGGGGCAGATGCTCAAAGTGGAACGAATTAAACCATTATTCGACCTTAGAACAAGGAATTCAAAGTAAGTGGTGGTGGATTTCTGTGTCTTGGGTGTGGGAGTGTACATTACCTTTGCTTTGCTGGCTTTTAAGCAAAGTATTTATATATTTACCTTGTTCACCAGTTTAGTTTAGCATGTTAGCAGGCTAACAGTGATTTACTCCTAAAAAGTTCAGAACTGCAAATGTTTTAAGCATTTGGTCAACGTTCTAGGCAGAATGAAATTTTGACCTAATAACGATCAGACAACTACAGAAGTCTTTAGAATTTAATCTCTAGGGACATTCAACACCTCCAGCAAAGTATAAAGTAGCTGATTCAATAATTGTGAAGACATCAGGCACAAAACCACACATTTTCAACTTTCAACAACTTTCAGGTCATAATACACATGGACATACCAAACAAGGTTTGTAAAGTACCACTCTGTTTAATAGTTATCAAGATATCTTACTTGGAAACTAGCTTGTTACCCTGTATGTGACTACACCCTCTAGAAATCATGAACGTCTGTGCAACATTTCATGTCCACTGAGATGAACAGTCAAGCCAGTGTATTTCACAAGACATTGACCTCTTAGGGAGAGAATGTGAAATACTCACCAAAGTCATTGTACTTCATCATCTAGGCTCCTTTAATCTCATCTCATCTCATCTTCTACTATCGCTTATCCTCACTAGAGTTGCAGGGGTTGCTGGAGCCTATCCCAGCTGTCATCAGGCGAAAGGTGGGGTACACAATGGACAGGTCGCCAGTCTGTCACTGGGCCAACACATAGACTAACAACCATTCGCACTCACACTCACACCTAGGGTCAATTTAGGAGTCCGGAGTCCCTTAATATCTATAGCAGAGAAATATGCTACAGATATTAATGGGGCCTAGATCTAATATTTGTTCAGAAACTTTGGTATGAACCAAAAATGTTCTCCTCATGCTGAAAAATCAGGGAATCACTAAAGTCAACTGGGTTCATGCAAAAATTCATGGTAATCTGTTCAAAATGTTATTGAGTGAGAACCAACTGAGAGCCCACTGAAAGGCCAGCAATGTAATTCATTACCACCATTCGTTACCACTTTTGCATTTGGACCATGTGTTTTAATTTAATGGCAGCTCATCTGACAATGATTAAACGTAGTTGTGTAAATGCTTTTTTCCAATGTCTGCCGAAATTGTATTGTCAAAAATGGGTTTACAACATATTAAGATGCAAGATTTATATAATTCCATTCATTAACCTCAGTAGTGAACGTGACATCAGCCACATAAAGATGCTTTACACAAATTGTCTCCTCCTTTGCTGCAGGTGTCTCAGCCTGAGCTACTAAATAGCAGAAGCCTCTGCACTACTGAATGGAAGTCTTATTCTAGTCAGAGTCCTCTGGAGCAGCAGACTGGATTCCGCAGACACAGACTGCCCTACCGGAGTCTCTCCAGGCCCATAAATCACAGCACTAAGCATGTGGGAGCAGGGATGGGGTTAACAGGGGCTGTCAGTGATACCCTGTTGACCTCAGGTCCTTTTCATAATGCCATTCTGTGTGTGTGACGTGGATAACATGCAAGCAGGAGTGAACGTGCATATCAAGTATAGTGCTCAGACACATAGGAGTGTCCCTGCAATGCTGGATTGGTGACAAGTGGACTTAGGCCATTGACAGCGCTTCATAGAGCTCAGTGTGAGAGAGAAGAGCTGTGTCTTGGCAGAGGTTGAGCCATTGAGGATGCATAAGTTTTCATACTCCTCTGCAGTCTACAGAAAACTCTGAGGGAAGGGCAGTAATGACAAGAACAAACACCATCTCTTGCCCTGTTATGGGAAGCATAAGGATGAAATGAATGAATTACTGGTTGTTTCTTGCTTCATATTTGACATAGGATCTCCTGTAACATAAAACTTGATCACTTAATAGGCCTCACTGTCATAAAATGTGCACTGCATGCTGAGCAAACGTCTAGTCAGGCCTTTGAGCTGAGAAGTTGCTTAACTCGTGAGAACGAAATGGTGCAATTATTCTCGCAATAAAATCTCCAGATTAGACATGCTGTAAAGACATCGTGAGCACTAAAAATGTTATGTTTTGACTGGGTGTAGCAGTTATCAAAAATGCTTAACTACTTACAGTACAACATAATTAGCTACAAATTCACTCCTGTTGGGAAAATGAGCTGATGTTGGCTGTTGTACAATGGAGATGGGATTAGTTTAGTTTTAGTGCAGCAATTAGCAGAAGGGCTCTCTTGAGAGGAGAGCAGGGCAGTAGTACTGTGACTGCCCAGCAGAGGGGGAGCAACCTTGATGGGGACTGAACATTATCCTGTGTGCGGACTTATTAATCTATAATAATTAAATAAACCAATAGCAGAATATAATTTTTAAAGCTATGGAAAATGCTGATAAATGCAGATAAAATGAGTTTGTTGTTCAAAAAAAGAGGGGAAAACATCATATGCTCTGAAAAAAAAAGTTGATTGTGAAAATACATAATACCGACTTGTTTATCTCTTAGTAATATATTGCATGTCAAAATTATTATTTATATGTGTTAGAATGTGAAAATAGTTTTGCGTTTAGAAAGCCACGAGGCAGCCTAACTGAAAGCAGCTGGTGAACTTTTTCTTCATTTAAACATGAGCAACATTTTAAATTCTGGTTAATTTACCATGCAAACCATTTAACCATTTAACATTGTTTAGTTCCAGTTCTAAAAAACAAGACTCATTTCCTTACTATAACTTGTCTTGTTTTCATAATTTACTAAAGCACTATTCTACATTCAGCATACAGCCCATATAAAATACCTTTTACTGTACCACTGATTCATTAGACTACATTTTCCATGTCAGTATGTTACATACATCTATAATACACACACCTACACAAACAAACACACGCACACAGTAACATGCAATATTAAAACTGACTGCTACTTTCTGGATTTAGTAAAAGTCCATGTAACCATTGTATAGGTACAGAACTCCAGTCATACAGGTTTATAAAACAAACACAGTGGAACCCTGGGCGAATATTCCTACATAAATATCATTAAAACACAAAACAGAACATCCATGTGTTGCCTTATGAAAGTGTTAAAACTTCCTAGAGTACAAACGGCTGTCTATAGTGCGCGAGCGAAAAGGGGAAAAAAGATCTCCTCCTAAAATAAAACAGATATTTAACTTGGCTCATGGCAAGTTTCAACGTCTGATGGTAATGATATTATAAAATGACTACTGGACAAACCCCATAAATAACTGTGCTGTGCGGTTTGCAGACAGATAGAAAGCTGGGACATGTTGGAATCAGCAGCGCAGCATCTTGTTAATGCAGGAACACACGCACACAACCATAAGCCACAATATAGAAATCAGTGAGGCTTTTTTTTTTTTTTTTTTGTAACTGAATTTGCCGCTTTCATATCATTTACATCTTCTTTTTTTCCTTTCTGGAAATAAGTAACAGGCTGCTTTTAGAATGGGAATTTCCTCCCATTATGTTCTCTTTTGCAAAGCTAAAAATACCTACTCAGAGTTTAACTTCACTGCAGTGTTTTCTGTGAAGGATTTGCTGAGTTGCGCCGTGAGTGATTTTATTTAGCACCAAGTCATGGAAAGAGATACAACGTGCAACAAAAGACATTCCTGTTAAAAAAACAAAACAAAACAAAAAAGTGTAATCTTTTTTAATAGTTTAGGAGTCTGTTTTAATATAATCTGTCTGAATGACGCTGCCCAGATAAATACATAATAGGGACCACTGAGTGAGGTAGGGTAATCTCTCAAGTCAAGTGGTCAGAGGTATTCCCAGCCAGTCTGGGTCTCTGGCGTTTCTGTCCTCTTTTCTTTTCCTTCCATGTTTTGACACATTAATATTCACCATATGCCCTGTCAGACCTATCACAGGCGCGCTTCATTTTTATGCTTCTGCGGTGTGGGCAAACAGTGCATACAGCTGCTGCCGTCAGACAGCTCTTTCCCTTGTGCCTTGGCTCGCATGTGCAACCAAACAGGCCTGTGTCAGAAACCAGGAATCCACGCGCCCAGCCAACCACTTCAATAAGCATCTTCCTACGAAGCTTTAAATGGGAGCAACCTTCACTTTATTTCATCCGACATCCCCTTTGTTACTGAGTGTGCCGCTATGTGACTGGAGCGAAATGGACAGGCGGGACAATATGATAGGAAAATTACCTTTGGTGAAACTATTGCATGTCTGTGACTAAATATTATTTTCCATGAACACACAGTTCTGAAGAGTCTTTAAAAATCGGACTGCTGATTCAGGTCAGCTTAAAAAACTCTTGTACAGATGACAGGAAAAGAGCATAGACTTTACGGTTTCCTGTCAGTTGTGGCCTGCTTTCGCCTGCAGTAGTACAACTCTCTGTTCAAATCACTGTTTTGGGATGGAATCCATCAGAGGAAGGAAGTAGTAATATGCAGGGTGACGTTCTCATACCTTGAGGTACTTGACCAGCTTCTGGATCTGCCAGTATTCTGAAGGCAGGTCTGTGTTGCTCTCAGGACGGCGCTCTGGCTGCTCCTCTTCCTCCTCACTTTCAGTGGAACTCTCGCTGAAAGGTTCCACTGGCATGGCTCCTGCTGAGGACTTACTGAACACACACACACACACACACAGAAAAAACACTCAACAGTGTGCTTCTGAATCCCGTTTGCAAGGCACACAGGTGTGGAATAGACAATGCATATCCAGACAAAGGAGTGGAATATAATATAATGAAATCTCTTTTCCGGTGCTTTAAATGGAAAAACAGCATGGTCACCCCACACAAGAAGAGCCATTAATGATTTTGAAATTCAAGTTTCAAGTTTGAACTTCCTCAGAATCTAAGCAGCAGGAAAATAAAGATTGGAATAATGTCATGGGAGGACTGGAGCCGTCATCACATACAAAGCAAAACCTTTTGCGGGGCTATTGATGCAAACAGAAATGCAGATGTTTTTTTGAAGTTGCATGTGCCGCTTGGATAACTGTGTCATGAAAATTGGGCACTGTGGAGCAATGAAATTTGGTACACGTTCAAACGGGGCCGCTGAGAGTCAGTTCCCATGTACATACAAATAGCATTTCCAGGGGAGAATATTATCAGAAGGAGTCAGCTGATATGAGGGAGTTTTCCAGAATCCATCATGATAAACAGCGAATGAGTCCTTTCCAAAGCTGCCAGGTCTACACTGTCCTGGGTGGTGTGATGTGATGAGTTTGATTGAGTGAATTGACCTTGGAGTCTTTATTGCATTTACAGAAAAATTATGACAAGCAAAGAATGCTATCGGGTTGGAATCAACTTTGTTGATTTATTACACTAGCAGTCTGTATACATTGGCAGTTTCAAGTACGAAGACAGCTGAGGAGCTGTAGCTGCAGCTTCCAAGAATCAAAGATGGAAAAAGCTTTTCCATAGGTTCTAGCTCAGTACAAGTGTTAGTAGGTGACGCTTCACTGCAGATTTGACTACTGGTAAAACAACAAACAGTTCAATATCAATATAATTAGGAACTCTTACTTTAAGTGTATAACTTTTCTTCTAATAAAAACAACCTGGTTGCATACAGATAGCATGTATGCCAGATCCGTAAAATTGCATGGTTGTCATTTTAATTTTTTTGAATGTATGCCTTTCTTTTTGATGAATAAGTCCAGATCTGTGGAGAGATGTTCCCAGACTGGGTCATTAGGTTTTACTTTGTTCTAATTTAAGAACTCTTATTTGGTTGTTTGGGATCATTGTAACGTTAGAAAAACACTCAAATGCCAAGCTTACAGAAGGAGTCTTAGGAGTATTTTTCTCATTCTGTAATTTCGAATAATAACTTGCGTTTGCATTGCCATCTATAATTAACAACTGCTCTTAATCTTCTGCTAGCCTCATTTCAGAAAACTCTCAATTTTTCACAGTCAGATACGAACAAGTATTTTTGGCCGAATCTGAGCACAGAATGAGCTGCTAATATTAATCAGACTTCTGTTTGGCAAAGTTAAACGTTGCAGAAAGAGAAATGGTTTTCTTCTTGTAAACTGTCAGAAGCAATTAACTTCATGCAATGGTCTTATCAACGTCTGAGCATCACCGACACAGCCGCTTCTTTTTTAAATGTGGCGTGGCGCAAACTGAATTGTTTGTAGTGGCATTTTCTCGAGGTCGTCTATTCTGATATCTGTAAATGGTGACACAGCTCCTCCTGTCACCAATTACAGACGACTTCACCAAACTAGTTTTGTCTTATGTTCAGTAGTCAGATTGATCATATTAGAAACAGCACCTAAAAAACAGGTCCTTTTCTGCAGTCTTGTTGAATTAGCCTGATATTTCATCATTTAATCACGTTTGTTGCACTGCTTTTAACATCATGATGATATTTACATTTTCTGTTTTTCAGATGTAATTGTACCATTTCTAATCAATCAGTTGCTCCCTCAGCACAGCTACAAAGGCTTCAGGTGGAGGAGAACTAACTCAGGACACTTACATTTTCTGGGATGATAGGCGTCCCGGTAAAGAAGATGAAGAGAATTCTGCTTTCATCTTGCTCTTGGCTCCTGGTCTCAGCTTTTTCTTCTCCTCTGCAGAGCTCTTTCTGGGTTTCCTTTCCTCTGGTTTACTATAATGATGTGAAATAAGAGTCATTATGCCGACTTCTATTTGGAAATGGTTATTTTTCTAACATAATCATTATTTAACAATTCAGGACAAGGGTTCAGTGGGCATTTTTTAGCAAGCAAGATACTTTTATCTCGAGCCAGTTTCTTCTAAAACGGGTACAGTTATCACAAGGTACAGCTGCAACAGCTCAGCCCTTGCAAGATCTATTTATCAATCAAAGACCATATGTGATAGATTTGGGATTTTTTTTCTAATACTTTTTCCCTAGTTTTGTGTCTGTAATTGGGCAGAAAGGGTTTCCACGCCATGAAGCATTTATTAACTCACATCACTGTGTAATCAGAAATATTTGCACTTGCCCTAATATTCATAAACCATAAACTTTCTAATGTGTGACTGCTGGAAGACACACTGAGCACATGTGGCAAAGGCTTGGCATCACTGTCATCTAAAGCTCATCTGCTCTACAAGAGAAATCCCTGCCACGCACAATACGTGGTAGCTTAACGATATCCCAGGACACATCTTATGACAGGAATTATCACATACCCACATGCAGACAAGAGACCAAGATTCTTCCATCTCGGACATGGCTCATATTTCTTCTCGCCGCCCGCCTTGTTCAGCGTATGCTGTTGTCTCGCCTTTTCGTGCACATTCTTTTCCTGTTCCCCGTAAGACCTCTGGGGCTGGCCTTGTTCCTCTCCATCAACCGATTCCACATGCTGAATCTCTTGTGTTGATGGAAGGTTTTGAACTGCAAAATCCTGGTGGTAAGGGGAAAAAAGGCAGAAGCATGAGGAAAAAGCCCTCTCCCAAACCGCAACAAAATGAAATAAATTTAGACACTACATTTTGATTGTGAGATGCTATGTAATCTAGTTGTAAATTTCCCTAAATGATGCTTCTTAAAACAGAACAATCATTCCACTACTCCGTTATTTCACTTTTTGAGAGGCAGCGTGTTGTATTTTCCACCCACCACGCACTGAATCATCTCTTCATTCTTGAATACATAACGTACTTTCATGTGTGACAGCTTTTTGGTAATCTCAAAGAGAGCCAGTACAGAAAAGGATCGGTGAAAAAAGAAAAACACAGAACTCAAATAAAATCTCAACAACATGCAGACCCGCGTAATGGTTCAGTCTTTATTGAGGCCTTGGAATAAAAGAACACTGTAAAATTGCTTTACACATAAGAGATCCCTCTTTGTTAATCGGCTGAACAATGATAAAAAGTTTATTGTTTCTCGACATTTACCTAAAACCTTACAGCTTGGCTCTGACTAAGTAACGCCTTTGTGTCACTGTTATTCAGGGTTTTTTTTTTTTTTTTTTAAGTTTTCAAGGTCTTTATACCAAACTTTACAACCTATACACGAATGCCAATAAGACACATATGAATGGTTTGCAGGCAGGAGAGTTTTTAATCACAGACACCTGCTTTTGGAGAAATACCTCAGACTGTCATTGGCTGTTAGGGGCTCAACGTTCTTAAAGGCAGGGAAAAAGAATTAAGATGTATTTCTAAGGGTTGTGTTCACGCACAAGCTGGAGCCAAGCATTCACAATCACTTTTCCAAAGACTTGTTTTTCATAAAACACAAAGTGACCTGCTATTGGAAACATACAAGTCAATTCACCCAACCACAGACCCACAGTCTGACTTTATTAGGCTAACCAACCTCCTTTAATTCTATTATATGTGAAATGGACAAAGTCCATGTGCTTGCGCAGAAGGGAACACTCTAAATTCCTTGACATGCCACAGTAAAAAGTCCAATTACAGGTGCCTTTCTGCGTCTTAAACCACTATAAGCCTGGAGACAAACGTTATGTTGAGCAGGACTGACGCCTGAGATCTCTCTACTCTTTATAGCAAGTGACATTCGATCATTCACACTTTTCATATTTCTTCATTTTTTTTTTTTACAAGTAAAACCTAGACCCCAATTATTTGCATGTGTTTGGAGTAGACTTGTATCTAATTACTTGATCCATACTGATGGAAAATCAGCAGGGCAGCAAATGTGAAGCCACTAGCCATAAAACATCTGTCAGTGGCAGGATTCAAGCAGTTTCTACAGACAGACTGTGACAGTGAGGCAGTCTATGTTCATTTGTCGATGAGGATAACAAAAACAAATGTTCAACCCAGTGAATTTTTTGCCTTTTCAGTGAGCATCTTGTGCATGCAAACACGCAGCATGTCCAACTTCCAACTGCAATGTAATGTCAAAACAAATCCACGACAGCGAACAGACGAGGCATGTCTGGTTCCTCCCAGCGTTGCAGCCATCGTCTCCTTTGGCTGCCTCTGCTTATTTGATTGAGGCTGTCTAATCTAATACAACTGTTAAACGAGACCCGATTCCTCGCATTGAAAACGAGCAGATATGTTTGGAGATTAGGTGTTGTTATCTTTGGCTATCGCCTTTCGGGTATCGGGTTTTCTGAATCGCAATCAGGGAGCTGAGCCGCAGCTATGCAAGACTGTGTTTCTGAGAGACACCATCGCTTCCTCAAATTAAAACTTGAATGGACCATGTCCACAAGAAGGACTGCAATTACTTAATAATACGGACGATGCGTATTGCGCCAGTTGATTGCTGTCGTCAGCAATCAATCAAATACATGCATTTTAACCCCGTCACATGAAGAGGATTAGCTCAACTAGAAGTAGAGAGAAAATACTCAGCAGTGAGATTCATGCTAAAAGTTACAGGACGCTGCACGCTGCACATATCAAAGGAGTTAAAGAATCCACAAAAAAAAGACCTTGATGTGATTTGTGCTTCCACAAACTGGTTCACAGAAAATTTTACGGCAGCTGTCCATCATTTTTAGACGCTTCAGAGTAAAGGAATCACACGTCACACAACACCCATAAAACATAAAAGCCTCAATGTCTTTTTTCTTTAAACGGTTTAGCCTGGCACTACTCACTGGTTTATTGAAGTCTTCACTAACCCTATCACGGCACCTTCAGATCTATCACCTAGAGCAGAAGTCAAAATGACTTACTGCAATTTCTAGTTTATGCTGAGCCTATTCGACTTAGTGTACGAATATTTCACAGGCTAAGGGTGTCCAAAATCACTCAGCCATGAATTTCTTTTACAAAAACGACTTGCCATTGTGCAACAGTTAGTTAAGATTATTAATATTTTGGATCTACAATGTTTGTAAAGTTCCACATTTTTTTTTTTGTTATCTAAAAAGTAATTAGCATGAATTGTGATCTAGCGAAAGAACATAATTAACAGTACACTGCATGCACACTCCTTCTTTCTCTTGTGGCAGTTGTATTTTTTGAGGGCACAGTGAAGCGTGCATTTCATACTTTGACAGGCCTATAAAATGGAGGAGAGTAAATATAGTGTAGTACATTATGGTATCATAAATAAGGAATGTGCCTACAGCAACACGAGGAGAACTTTAAGGGTAATGTTGCTGAGGATGCAGTGACTATTGCAGGTATTTTTTTTATACACCGACTTGACAGAAATAAGATTTGGACCTCAGAATAACATTAGATGAAAGGAGATCAATACAGTTTATTATAATTATTTTGAGGGAAACATAAATGCCTGCACTACAATTTCAGTAGGTGGATTAGCTGCGCTAAGAGAGATGTCAGGAGGGCACGAAAGTCATTGGAATTCCTTTTCTAAAGATTATGACTGCCTGCGAGACAAGTTATTAAATCATTAGTTTGGACAAATGCGGTGAAGAGAAACTTAAATCCATTAAGTCTCTCTGCTAATAGGCCTTATAGAAAACACAGTAGCTTTACATAGATTGCTTATTTTTCTTTATCTCTTTCATTGAACAGGACATCCATATGAGGCAGGAAGTAAGCAGTAACCGCTCTTTCAGGAATCCCATGAGCTTGTGATGATGCCACATTTTCCAGCAAACATCGGCATGAGTAAGAAAAAAAAAAGGTCATATTTTCAAATGATTAACAGATTTGTGAGAGCAGATGGGATCTATTATTGAGGCGATTTGTTATGTCGTCAAATTACTAAAGCAGGAAATAGCACTACTGAATAAATCACGCCTGTTCCAGTGTCTGGAAATGAGCATATGTGTGTCTGTGTGTGTAAGGGGGAGGCAGGGGGAGGGTGGGGCGTCGGGGGAAGGCGGGATGGGGCTGTTTTGATGTTGGAACAAGGAGGAGGTCGATTCAGAAATTTTTCAACAGAGTGACAACCAGACACTAGCTCACCAGCGTGGAACAGCACAGACACTGATTACACAATTCTTACTCTGTTTACGAATATGAGTCACACAGCATCAAGGATCAAATCAAGATTTAGAGAGAAGGACCTTGTTCATGGAACAAAAAGCTATTTCAACACCCACATCTTTGTCGTCGCTGTACCTGTTTGTTTATATTCTCAGCAAAATACGGAGATGTGGCCTTCAGAAGTGTTACCAGGTCTTCGTACACATCACTTGTTCGCTCGTAGCCACTCTCCGCCCCCTCCTGTTTTATGCCCTGTGAGAGCAAAGTGAAAAACAGCTTCATTAATTCAAAAAACCACAATTATAATGTGGCCCACATGTCAGCTGGAATAGCTGAGGTTAGAAAGCTCAGAGTATCTCCAGGCCGCCTCAGAGAGGAGGCGTAAGACCATGTAAACCGCTAAATTAGGTTTAAGACACTACTGCTCTTTGAGGTTTCATTTGCATCAATGTCACACGTTTTGGTTTCAGGTTGTGCTGTTTTCACCTTGCTCGAACCATTCCCAGGTGAAGAAACAGAGACAGGAAACCGAGGGAATGTCAGCAAAGTCACTGAAAGAGTGAAAGGTGGTGCAGCATGCAAAATCCTCCCTTAGGAATGATTGCGAACACATTTCAAATAGTTCAAGTATTCAGAAGCTCTCTATGCAATAACAGTGTTAGGGGCACTTAAAAGCTTAAAATATGATTTATAATATATCACATTTCAATTTGTGTAATTGTGCCGAGTGAATTAAATGTTGAATTTGTTGCGTGGACAAAGTTAAAAATGTATTTAGTTTTACTCACAATTGAAAGATTAATTATCTCAAGTGAATGACTGTATTTTCAATTGTTAAAAGACAACTGGACTATAGCAAACTGCTCTGAAATAATACACATTAAGTGTCGTAAGATGTTAAGATGCAGTACAGCAGTATGCTGCGCGGTTTATCATCGGGTGTGGTTACCTCATATACTGTCGTACATTGTTTAAATATGCTGACCCTTCCAGCTGGAACAATGTAGAGAGGGACTTAAAAACGTGAGAAGCAATCACTTGTGGTGTCACTTTTAAAAAAGGTCTGGAAAATATATGTCAGTATATGGTCAGTGCATTTGTTTCGTCCCTGGTTTTGAAAGCTTTGGAATATGTTTTTGCATCTTGGCCGCAAATTGTCTACTCTTTTGTCGAGCGTGACATGCACTCACTTGCCAGTTCAGTTGGTGCACAAGTGAAAACAAATGCATTGTAATGTAACAGACTTGTACTAAAATGTTGCTTCACGAAGGTCATGGTAATGACTGAAAGAGCTGTTCGTTCAACTGCATTTTTCTTTTGGAGGCTGTGAATTGTAAAGTTATTGAGTTGTTTTTTGTGTCATACCAACACATGTTTCTATTATTTTGACAATCCCCTTTCAGTCAGTGTGCAAGGCTAAAAAACAAAACACTTCTGTGTTTAATTCAATCCGTTCTAACAACACCGCAAACTACTTCCTCCAAAACAATCATACAGTTGAATTATTACATTTCTGATGCTGTTTCAACATGAACTCAACATTATGAACTAGAAAGTTAGTCCATGTCCTTGCCTATTATGTTATTTGATTTATTACCGTTTATGCTTTCTTCCTGGTTAAATAAAGGAAAATAAATTTAACATAAATAGCAGCTGTAAACTATTTGCTCTGGTCAATTCTGGCTCTAAAACTCGAGATTTGGGTTCAAGAGGCAGAATTGTTTAGAAGTCAAATCATTCAATCATTGCACCTTAACTGACTGATCCATCAGAACGTGTTTGCTATAACTGGCTGTACTCTTTTCACACTGTAAATGGAAACAGTATTTGATCGACTGCTGCAGCTAATGTCCTCTGGAGTGCTTCATCTTCCTAGACTTACCCCATTAAGAAAAACTCCAGCAGTGCTGCAGGTGATGTAGAGGGTCTCAGCATCACAGAGCTCAATCACAAGGTAACAAATCTCACCAAGCACCTGTCTCCACGGAGGGCTGCGACAGCCATTAGAGAATTTAAAATCTAAAGAAATTAAAGCAAGGAAAGCAACTTTAAACCCACAGAAATTTTAACAAAATGAAGTGCAACGTGATATCTCACCACAAAATTGTAAACAGTGACGGATAAAACAGAAATCATTATGTCTGGTCTGCTGAAGAGGACAATATACCACTCCAAGAAGACCACGTTTGAGACATAAGGCCAGGGCTGAGCCGTAGTTTCACTAGCAATATAAATCATCCACTAAAAAAACTGAGCCACATAGTGACACCATCATATTTTAACTCGCTTTGGAGAGTAATTTTATAGAAGGTGACAATTCAACCAGAGAAAAAGGGGGACATAGACTGCATTCATCACTCGGTGTATGCATGGTGTTGAATGCTTTGTTAGGGTATGATAAATACATTGCAGTGAAGCAAAAAGCATGTGCAGACTAATGACTTGCTCAACTGGAATCCAAAAGATATAATGACTTCCATATCTTTTGCGGTGGAAGAACACAGACTTTTATGCTTTGGAAATATCCAGAATTAGTGTTAATAGCAAGTGCGTTCCTTGAAACCTACTGAAATGTGGAGATAATTCAAACCTGATGTGTATCGAAGCGACTTCAACACCCTCTTTTCCCCTCCACTGCAGGACCGTTTCAGCCTTTCCACTTCATTCATCACTGTGGTGGGGTCGAGCCTGACTTGTCTGTAGTGGGGATGGAGACAAACAAAAAACAAACACACAGTCTAATTTGTCCATGGCTCCTTTTCTAGACACGCTGCCAGTCAGATTAAAACACAATTCGCAGGGAATCTGGTTGAATCTATGTGAAAGAAGAAACCACAGAAGACGGATGGGTAATCTAACAGAATGTGAGGAGAGAAGAAGATAAAAGAGAAGCACCCACTCTGATACATGTTTGAGAAGCTTGCTGAGCATCTGTTTATCCATGTTTTGGAGCAAGAGCAACAGCTTGACCTTGACCTCTGAGTCCTTGGATGAGTCTTCCTCTTTCACTTTTTCCACCAGACTCAGTACATCTGCGTCTTGGGCGTATTCTTTCTCCAAGACAGTGGCAAAGCTCCTACCAAGAATCTTAACCAAGACGTCTCGATTTTCTGAAACAATAGAACAGGTTAGCTTAAAGGGGAAATGAAATGTACATGTACTGGTCCTTGTGCTGCAAACTATATCCGAAATAACACCTGTTGTTAAGAAGATTTAAGAAGTTTGTTTTTTATCATTTCCACCTGGCTTGCCAGCTAGGGAGTAGCCATTTTGAAGTGACTTAATCACCTTGAGTCCAGTATAAATCCTTTTGGTTTTGCTTTTGCTTTTGAATGGATATGGTGTGGAAATCGACCAGTGGTACCACTAAGGGTGGAAGAAATAGTGAAAGCGTGGTTTGGGGAGAAAAGCGGGTTGGCAACACTACCTGTGACAGTGTGGCTAATGTACACTGATGTCACTGTTTCAGAGTCTATCTGATGAACCATTTAATCCACGGTCTGTCCTGTATCATCACGGTGCATACTTTTGACATTATATGCCGGGAGGGAGACATGTTGGAGGTGGCAGGAAAAAGTGTCTGAGCAGAAACACTACAATGCCCCGTTTGAAGAAAATAAATAGAGCTAGCTGTAACCACACGTTAAAATGCGATATAAAACAAGTACAAGCTACGTGTATCTGACTAAAAGGATCTATCTTCCGCTATTTATCTTTCACCACCCGGTTTTCTCAAGCTCTCTTTCACTGTCTACCGCTATGGAGTCATCAACCCCATGACATCACGGGCCACAGTACAGCAAGATGGCGGCGCCCATGCTAAAAAACATACAACAGTCACCACATTATATCCTTATATGCCAACATTTGTCAATAGTGTTAATTACTCTTCATAACAGTGGAACTCATCTGTAAAATGTGGTTTACCTAATTGAATGCTTCATTTCCCCTTTAAGTGAAAAAACCTCAGAACAAATCCAATTCATTGGGTTATTGCATGTACTGTGATAATTTACACAAAACAAGCCAACATTCCCTCTATGTAACAAATCCACTGGCAATCGGAAATAAGTATTACCATATTTATCTTGCATGTATCTGTCAGACAATTATATATTACCTTATGTCTTTTTGGCAGAGGCCCTAAAGTGAAAACATGTCTGTAAAGAATTACCAATGACAGCATAATTGGATGGTTGTAGACAGTAACAAGGAAGACAAACAAATTAAGTCTGCGGGTTATGGAGGTATGCTGGTGGCTAGACTGTTTAGAATGCAAATGGGATTCAAATCTCATCATGCTTACCTTCTAGACAAGCCCGAACTTCCTCAAACTTCTTATCATTTGCCAGATGAACTAGTTCATAGAGCTTACTGAAGTTGCGTACATGAACAGTTGGAGGAAAGAGCTGCAACAGTGGATGTCCTTCACTATCTTTTTCATTGGACTGGACAGCTGAGTCACTGTGGTGGAAATAAAACACATAAAAATCTTCAATTCCAACATTGTTCTTGTCATTCGTTTAATATTGCACCACAAAATGCCAGAACACCTAAGGGAGATCAGGGCCTGTATCTTTGTTTTTGTACTTTGCCATGTCCCAGCAATGAGACACAAAGAAAACTGAGCACTGAGCAGAAATTCTGATGAAATAAAATGGAATGTTCTCAGTCTTACTGAAGCTGAAAAACAAATTAATTATAGCCTTACTGCATTGAGCATAGCCAAGGTAGAATACATTTGGACACCATGGTGACAGCATATCCTGCACAGACACGTAATACTGAAATCACTGGCCAGCCAGCTGCCTGCCTCATGATTAGACCGACCTGACGTCATAGTCTGTTTTGAAATCAGATGCCACTAGAGTGGTACTCCACCGGAGTGGCTCCTCAAACACATGCTCAGCCTCCTGTGGGTGTTGGGAACCGAACTGCTCCACAAAGCACAGGATTTCTTTCAACAAGGACTCATTCATCGGGGTGAACTCCAGTTTGCCAGTACCGGAGCTGGACGTGGTCCATTGGGCTGCCCTGGTCAGTGAAATCCCCATCACAAATCCTGGAATATTCTGAAACAAAGTTACAACAACAGTATGCTAAACAGAATGTGGTTTTCAAGGGTTCAGCCTAAATCAATTTACTCCCAATTCATTTTTTTATCCACTCATGGCTTTTGCTTTAAATAAAAAGGCTGTGCAAGATGTTGGTTTGATATATGAAATTATTATCTGAATTTTACTGATCCAAGTGAGCACACTCGGAGTAGTGGGCAGCCATGCAAGGCCCATGCTCTAAATACAAATAAAGTTAATGTTTGCACTGCTGTTAATAGCTAAGCAAATCAGAGCAGCGCAGAGACACATAAATCGGTGTGTGTATGGTACAATAAAAGTTTCCCAACTAAACCCAAAATAACATAAGAATAGGATAAGTTTTGAGCGTTGCTGTGGCTCTGTCATCAGTGTTGTGTAAAGGACCGAGCTACACAAACACAGGTGAGATTTGAGAATGGCAGCCTATGCTTTTCTGTTATTTTAACCCAACGCTACCAAATCATAGCAACGTTACTATCACTGCTGCCGTGAAGGTGCAGTCTTTATTGGTGGAGCATGTGGAGTCCAGGCTTTCTGCATGCAACTGTTTTAACGGAGTAACGTTAACGTTATGCTATTGTGTCCTTGCGTAATTAATTTGTTTGTTGTTTGTCTTCTTTTAATTCTGCAGTTAAGTTACAGAAGAAGAAAGAATGACATGCCCAAAAGCTGAGACGTGTAACTTAGCTGTTGAATTGCTTGTGTAAAACAAGGACACCAACCAGAGAAACATAGATACTTCTAGGTATTAACGTTATGAACGCAACAAGAATAACAACAGATGCTAGTTTAGATGCTCCGTTTCTGTCAGCAAAGCCGTTAAAGTCGTGAGTTGACGTTAACGGAACTGCAACCCCGTTGTAATGTAAAAACAGAAGAAAGAAGTCTGTTTCTTACACTATCTGTTCCGTTAATACATATATTTACAAACTTACCGAATATTTCAACTTGCTTTACAAAACTTTGACCGGTAGTTCGTCCTAAATGGTGTCCATGGAAACCGTGTCAAACGTTTCCCTCCCCCTCCGCTTTTTGTTGCTATGATACAACCAAACACAACGGAAAGCGAATTAGGTCAAAAATCACCAAACCCACACTTTCCTCACTGCCAAGATCCCTGTGTCCAAAGCTCTGCCACTGCTATTGTGTTCATTGTTTATTTTTATAACATCGGGGAAATAAAAATATGGAGATCTTTTCTTTTTCTTTCTTTTTTTAAAAGTACTCTATGAATGCATCGAGAGCAATTGCATTCTACCTGTGCGTAACTCAACTCTGGCCCCCAGTGTTGTGACTGGCGTGGTCAGAAGCTTTAAAATGTCAAGTCAAATGTTGTCACAATCGTAAAACGTCGCTGTATGCTTTCCTTTTCGAGTGTCCACATGACCGCATATTTGAGAGCCTATTTCCTCTCTCACTACTGGTTTGGCACTGTCCTGCAGACAAACACTGGCTAGTGAAAACATTCTATTTGGGTGGATACTCTCTGTTTAGACACGGAAAATAGGTTCACTGAGTTTGAAGTCAATGTTGTGCCAACCAATGCACGGACAAAGTTGCATATTTAAATGGTAATAAAGACTTAATTTTTTTTTATTATTATTATTTTATTTTGCATGTGTAACTTGACAATACCTCTGTTCTGTCTATCACATGTGAAAGTAGCTCAGGGTTTATGCAACAGTAAATATAAAGTGGATGAGAACAGCTTCTATACTTGTTGGCATACTGTATAGTGAACACAATTTGCAAGTCTGACAAAGTCTTTCTACTGCATGCACGGAAACGGACATGTTTTCATTCAAACTCATTAACCGTCATCAGTCTTAAAGATCTCAATTTAGTTGCACATTTGGCAATAAACAGTTACTGCAGTTATGCTGCAGGTTTTAAAGTTTGTCACCTTGCAGTATTGTCTGTCTGACCTTACTGGTCAGTTCAATGCTCTGCCTGCTGTAAATGCAAGCACTTTCATTTAACTTTATCCATCCATCCATGATATCCTGAGGTGGACGTCAGTGTAATTGGAACTACTTTATTAGACTGACGTATGACCCTGGTGAAGTTGTTCCTTTTACTACAAGTGTTGCTGGTGTATTGACCTCCCTACAGTTTCTTTTCCTTCCTCCATGCTCCCTGCAGCAGGTGGATGCTCTTTGACTCCAAAACCTTTTGGGTAAGATAGACTGATCCCTCGTGTAAATCAATCACCGAGGATCCCCCTGGGGGAGGAGAAGCAGTAGCTCATCTCCAGCATCAAGAGAGATCACTCTGGAGGTTGTTGTTGTTAGAAGAGAGGATTTATGTGTCTTCCTCCCCCTCCAGGTATTTTATTTGGAACAAGGGGGAACCAGTCTAAATTAAGAAGCGTCGAGAATGTGCCACGGGGGCTGGCTAAAGTCAGCGCAGCTCAGACACACCAGTGAGTGAACCCTGACGTAAAGCATGTGCGCGTGTCTGACTTTGCTTGTCTGTGAGAAGAGGAAAAAAAGAAGAAGTGAAGATGGATGGAAGACCAAAAGAAAATAAGGAAGTAAAAGCAGGATGAACGAGGGTCTTAATGCATCTAACCCAGGGCTTCATTAGCCAGCCTAATTGCTGTTCGTTAAAGGGGATTAAATGAAACAGTCTCCCCGGCCTGGGCCTTTTACAAAGTAAAACAAATATGCTCGGTGCTCAGAAGCACCTGCTCGCTCTTAGATGTTCTTTGTAATGCAGCATAATAAACACACATGCAGACTGCGATCCGTCACTGACTGAGCTGCATGGAAACACGCTAGTGACACCACACAGAAAGGCACCGCTGCCCCGGCCCTCGTTACACATGGGCATCATGATTGCATCCGTTTCACGGCGTGTCCAGCCTCCACAACCCTCCATTAACACTCACATGGAACATATACAAAAGATGTGCGTGACTAACGAGAGCGATGAGGAGGCGGCGGAGGAGGAGGAGGAGGAGGTGCGCAGACTACCGTTTCTGGTTCCTGTTCCTGGTTGGGATAGAATTTTTCTTGTTTTTTGTGTTTTTTTTTCAGGCATGGGTTCACGTCCTCCTCCAAAGAGCTCAGATGTTTATACAGGCTCTGTGTCAAATCCAGTTCAGCGACTCTCATTGCTGCGCGGTTGCAGGGAGCAGGAAAAGAAAAGGGGTGACACTGGCCATTGTAATGAGCACCTGCGAGATGTGTCCCACTAATCCACGCGAGTTTCTGAAATAGAAATCAGCTCAAGGGACGCTAACAAGACGCCCCGACCACATCCCCTACTTGTAAAAATCTCCACAGTCCTGCCTGTCCATTCCCATAATCCCCAGCGTTTTTTAGGCAAGGAGAACAAGGGGCAAGTGCTTTTAAATGGGATTCGGCACGGGTGAGTTCAGATTGACAAGAGGCTTGAAGGCCTGCCGTATAACTTTCTTCCAAGGAACACTTTACGGCGCACATGTGGTGCTCTGTGGAGCAGCCTCGCCGCAGGTCACTGCTAATAAGGTTATCTCGTTTTTAATCTGACAGACAACAATGAGAGCATTTGGTGGTTTTATGAAATCGCTTGAATTATTGGCTGTTTCAACAGGCACCAGTACAAGAGAGGAAAAGTGCATTAGGTCCTTTTACATGTTGAAAAGCAGCAAAGACAGAAGCGGTAAAGAAAGCTGAACAGTATTACTCCTCAAACACACGCAAAGGCCGTGATGTTACAAAGCATCAAAACCAGGAAATGCAGCTGTGACTAAAACCGGACAGCACGTTACTAATCACTACATTACAATTAATCCGTTCTAAATGAGTCTGTGCAAACAAAACCCGATACTGCTGAGAATATTTTTTCACAGCAATATCACTGCATAAACCTGCAATTGTGGCTTTCAAATACTGTGTACAGTATGTATTTCAAGTGGCGATCACTTGGTGCCAATGCTTTCTTTGGAGTGGACGGACTCTTGTCAAATATAGAAGTAATGCAAGATTTATGGCCGCGGGGCTCCCGGGGAAAACCAGCGACAAAGTCGACATAAACGCGACTTAGAACACATTTTGTTTATTTTGGTTGCAATTCTCCAAGGCGACACTTGGCTCCTCTTGCGAAATCATCGAGGCACTTTACAAGAGCTTTTATGTATTTCCAGAGGAGCCGAATGAGCCCATGAAGCCACAAAGCATATCTTTGAGAAAATCACATCACCATAAACTTGAGTATTCTCAGCCCCTCGGAGCGGCTGATGTGCACGCTGTGCTTTCTCTGTATCCGCAGGTTGTCATTTAGTGTAAAAATAGTTTAAACAAATATGAGGCCGTCTTAACAATGCACATGTAATGAGCATATTCAAGCCTTTGCAAGTTTTGCACGTCGCTTTTCAGAATTTCCTGCGCGTTTTGAATGAAAACCGAATTTGCCCGTCAGTTTCTCGCTCACCTGGCCTTTATGGTTTATTTAAGTATGAGTCTAGCAGCCTGGTGACCTCATTTGATTTGCAACGTGTTAACATATCCACTGCAGCGCACTTGACCCTTCTTCTTTTTGACTCATGTTGAGCTCTTTCTAATGGGATTTTTCCATCAACTGGCCAAATATGAACTATTTCTGCGTCTTCGTGCACAGAGTGGAGCAGAGTAGAAGAGTCAGATGCAGAATGGATTAAGGTAAGAGAAGAAAAACTATATAAGATATACATAAAAGTTTTAAGTAATGAACAAACTAAAAACTTCACATACTAATGACTACAGTCGGTTAAGAAACAATCAAAGTTGGACCACAAGATAAGACAAAACATAATGGTGAAATCTTGAGCGTGTATTTTGGGAACAGGACTGGGACATCACAGGGTCCCTTTATCCTCTTTGCCTGTGTCCTGGTGACCATTATACGCCGGCCCTGGAGTGCAGCCAACGATCTCCCTGCCTCACCTTTCCACCTTCAGCTAAACCAGGAGTCAAAATGGCGCCCCCAAAAACCAAACAAGAAGGTTCATGTGAGGATAAGTGGGTCCCACCCTGACCTGTTTGTAAGATGAGTGATACCCTTCAGCCGCCAAAGTCCCTTCTGCTGGACTGATGCCACCTCTCCCCACTTTTCCTGCCTCGTCCCGCAGATAGCAGCTGCTTCTGCTCTTTCGAGAGGCCGGGCACGTTTAAATAAAAACACACGTCTTCCCTCTCCTCCTCCTCCTCCTCCTCCTCCCTTCACCTCCTCGCTCCCGTGTCTCCACCGCTTCGTCTCTTACAGTGTAATTACTGTTTTGGAAGTGCGGTCTGAGAGGCTGTCCACGCTTGGCAACGCCTCACTCGCTAATGCCCGGAGAGCTCTAATACAGTTTGACTTTTGCTTCGTAACCTCTCCAGGGAAGACACCGGGGGCCCTTTGTTCTCCCCCTCTCCCTGTGTCAGGACGGAGGGAGATTTGAGAGAGGGCAAGAAAAGAGGTAATGAATGGGAAGGGGAGAGAGAGTGGAGATGGGTAGGCCTGTTTTTTTTTTTTTGTTTTTTTTTTGGAAAGGACTGAGATGAGGGTCAATGTTGAGTGGACGATTGAAATAGAAAAGACAAAGAGGACAACTTGTTAAGTGTTTGGTGAGAGGGGAGTGAGAGCTGGTGCCCCGTCCTCCTCCTCCCCTCATCATCAGAGGAGGTGCTGCCTGAGACCTTTATGTTGGTGCAGCTCCAGCACCGGCGCCGCCAGTCCAATCAGAAATAGCAAGAGGAAGAGAAAGAGAGAGGAATATTGCTTCTCGGAAATAATGAGACATCTTTGTGAAAAGCATGAAAAAAAAAAGCCTTTCCCTGCGAACAGACAAATATAATTTAGGGAGGACTTCGCCTGGAGACAACTCTGTTGTTCATCACATCATTTATTCTGAGTACAGAACAGTACACCTCTGCCATTCCCCTTATAGCTTCAGTTATGCTTTTGTTAACCTGAAGCTGGCCAACTGAAATAAATTCAAACATTCTGAACCCCAAACACGACGTAATATTTACTTTCGCCCGGGCCAATCAAAGTGTAATCTGTCCCTTTTCACAGTTCTTCAATACACTTATTTTTGGGCGTCTGAAAAGATTCAATTACGTTCCCTTCGCAAGACAAGTATTCGGTAGGGTCAGACGGTTTCTGAAAGATGGGACTGGAAAGTGGAGCCAATAAGTAAGTGGCTTAAAGTGTAAAACCGCGGATGGTCGCCAAGTCTGAGCCTCCAATAGACGTCTGTATAAAAATCGTCCAATTCTCTCTTAAAATATTGAGTCAATATTTTTCCACCGCAAACCATTATGACACTATTAACTAGATTCACATCTACTCCTTGGTTTGCTAATGGTCCTATTGAAAAATAATTCCAGAGTTAAGTTGTTATGAGGGGTTTGCCTGGTTTGATTGACATGTCTGGTCTGGAATGATTAACAAGACATCCACGGGCTCTCAGCCACCTCTAGATCCTCCCCAGCAACTTCCTCTTGTCCATTTATAATCAATAACCCATAATGATAAAGTGAAAAATCAGAAATCTCTTATACTTCCTACCAGGCCTTTATCAGACTGGATGCATTATGGTGCCCAAGTAACAGAATATAAGCAGAATAAAACAGCCTCGTCATGAAACCCCCATCGTCATGGTTGTATAACTTGGTTCACCTCTTTGAATTTGCCTGCTTTCGTCCTTCCCTTAGTTCTGAGCTCTGAGTCTTTCTGTTCCTGCTCACGAGACACACCTCACGGCTGGACGCTATCAGGTATCAACGTGTGGTGAAGACTACCTGCTGCTCAGCAAAACGCATGAACTGTGGCCAGAAAATTCAATTTGTGACTTATGCGATTAGAGAATATTTTTCTGGTCGTTAC
Source organism: Mugil cephalus (assembly GCF_022458985.1). Classification (NCBI taxonomy): domain Eukaryota; kingdom Metazoa; phylum Chordata; class Actinopteri; order Mugiliformes; family Mugilidae; genus Mugil; species Mugil cephalus. Next base: position 19,957,827 of record NC_061787.1, read on the forward strand.
CAGATACAATTCATGTAAAGCCAGAGGCAAGGGGGTGATTAGCTTAGCATGAGAACTGGAAGCGGCTAAAGGGCTTTATCAAAGTAAACAATGTGTATGCTAAAACTTTAAAATGTGAAACCAAGATGTTCAGTGAGTTGGCTTTACTAGACAGGTAGACTACACTCCACCTAGCTGCTCCAAGACAATAAATAGCTACAGCACGTAAAACCACAACCAAAAAGCAGTGTTTCTACGGTTCTGTTTGTGTACAGATTGAACAAATGAGATAAAATATTTTCTCTGGTAAGCTTTAAAGATATGCATCGGCATATTTTTCTTAACTTTTGACAAATCTAACTGTTGGCCCATTTGTGCAGTATTCATGTTAAGCTAAGAAAAGCACCACCCAGGTCCAGCTCCCAGGTCTTTACATTTACAACTTATTTATCCAGAGTAGGTGACTTTTGTCTTGTTTCAGGAAAGATCCATTGGTCCAGAGAGTTTTTCACGTTTAAGACAATACGAAAGCCCGCCAAAATAATTTGTTTTTATTGCTGCTCAGAGTCCACAGTGAATGTTTTCGGTTTGGGAGGTGCAGTGGAACTGGGCTAAAGCTAAACTGACAAGGTTGACCCTCAGCTGGCCTTATCCTTAAGTGCCTCAGTCAGCCTCACACTGTGCACTAACACGCAGCCACAGCAGGAGCACAGGTATGCGGTGAGATCAGTGTCGGCCCGGCTGCAGAGTGGCCTCCGGAGTCGTCATACGTGACATGATGGACACCAACAGCTGACCCACGAGGCTGCTGCTATGGACAGATAACTGCAGGGTTAACCCTACATCTAAAATAGAGTGTTTGTTTTATTTCCACGGAGCCAACCAGGTTCCTGCACAGGAAGTGTGTTTTACAAGGAAACTGCGTTTACTGGGAAACGGTAAAACTCATTCAGCTCTAAAATAGCCACGGCCCTGCAGCGTAATTAATCAAATATACAGCAAAGCAAGATGGCTGGCGTGAGGCACTTATTTAGTTTGAGCTCCAGCCAGTGATTTGAAGATGAAGACAGATTTAAAGATCACAATATTTACTCAATTCATTTGTGTATTTTTACTAAGGTGTCATAGTCTTATACATAGTCTTATAAGCTATAGCACCATTAAAACCCTTGTATAACTTCTTGGCAACGGTCGCAAGGAATTATTCATCAGGCGGGTATATGACGCTAACAGGCACAGCTCAGGCCATTGCTATCACTTGCCTTTTGCTCCCAAACAGAAGCATTTCCAGTCTTAAGAGACAAAGAAAGAGCTCTAAGGGAATTTCCCACTAAAGTTTGAAGTTTAAGACCTTTGGAAAGAGACAACACAGTTCTGTAGACGTTTTTTTTTAAAAAGGCGGTCAAAGTGGTGTTCCAGTGCTAACAGCGTAGTCTAATCACAAAGCTCTGAGGACTAATCAGTCTGTCTGCAGCCTGCGCGTGAGTCCTGCTGCACAGACCGAAGGGCAGGGGGTGGGAGGGAGTTCGGTTCGGCCTCGTGGCAGGACCCTTTCTGGAGGGAGATCCCTATGCAGAGCCAGACGTTGGAACGTGGGCATTTCCTCCTTTCACATGGCTTCAGTTAAAAGGGGAGCGCTCCATTCTCTCAACCTCTGGCTGGCTGCAAACCAGCCCCTGCAGAGCATCACTCATTACGGCCCGTTGTCTGCAGCCAAGATCTCGACCTGCTCCCCGAAGCCACCGCAACAACCTCTCCCCGCCATCAACACCTGCTAACGCATGACACACAGGCTCCGAGGGCTGGGAAGAACTCCCCTCTGCTTTCCTGCCTTCGTCTAACAAGGCCCCAAAAGCTTCTCGTTCTTTTCCTGACACCTTCGCACGCCGCACGGGGCTTTTCATCCGCGGTTCAGTTTTTGGACTTCCCGCTGCATTTCCTCAAAAACACCTCAGAGCTCCGAGAGTCGTCACACTAGAGTGTGAAACTATCCGTTATTATTTGGCAAAGGTGATTGGCCTCTTTATGGTTTGTTTGTCTAGAAGGCCCCGCCACGCCGTTTCTTTCTTGTGAGTCACGACTGCTCCGGCAGTTTGACGTGTTGTGTAGGAGCAGACATTTTTACAGATCTGTCCTCCGTCCACCAGCTCTGGCATGCACAGAACCTAGTAGCCCAGTCTCCTGTCTGCTCAACACATAATATACCGACAACCTCTCTGGACCTATGGCTCTTTATTGGAAATTACATCACCTCGTAAAGGGACATGACCCATTACAAAATCACACTGCTTCTTGTTATTATTCCTTCACAAAGAAGAAAGCTTCTCACCCTACTTTCATTCTGTCCTCTTTTGAATTTTCACAGGCCTGATTTTGTTTGTTTTTTATCACGTGAGCTCCTGTCATACCTCCCCGGTGGGGAGGCAAGCCATCAAGGCAGGACACGCACTTGATTAGAAACACACACTAGCCCGTAGCGAGTGTGTGCAGCCACCTGGTTCTCTTCCTCATACCTAACCATCCAAAAGAAGGATGACAACGTGTCAAAACATGGTGTAGGCCCAGGGGCTGAGCCTCGGCTTTCAGGTTCTGGGAACAAGCTAAGAGACACATCAGTGATTGTCATGAGCCCCTTTTCAGCCCCACACCGTTTTGACGCAGTTGCCAAGAGCTCCTAACATATCACCATGTTTCCCAGAACACGGCAATAACAAGGTGAAGCCTGCATGTCCGCTACAAGGTCTTTGTGTGCGGCGAGAACCTGCGCTGCTGAAAAGATATACATTCTATCGACCTCAAGGGCATCATGGGAAGGCTTGTTACATTCATGAACACGGATCGCTGAGCCTACCTCTGTTTTCTTAAATGCAGATTCATAATGTGGTGATGTGTAGCCTTGTGGAGCTACGGTATATAAAAATCAAACTTATGTCTGCATAGCTCCGATGGGAATCTAACATTTTGCTCTTCTTAGCTCACTTATGTCCTCAAAACTGTCAAGACCAAATATGTACTTCATGTTATATTTGGCAGTGGAGCTTAAAGTCTGTACACCTGCGCCAAAGACAAAATATAAGACACAGAATATTTGAATAAAAAAAGATAACAGACTTCCATCAGTACTGTCTTAAGTGTAATGCAGATGATTTTAAAGTCATATAGATGTCACTCAAGATAAAAGGGCTAGGTGGAAGTCTGGTGATGTAGGGATTAATGGCAGAGCTAGCTAACTAGCTACCAAGCTAGTCCGCTGCCTGCCAGTATAGGTTAGCAGGTAGCTATTTACAATCAGAGCCATATATTACAGAGAGTCTGGCCAACTAGGGAATGGACCATCTGAGCTATCTGCTGATTGGTTCTCAGCTGGTCACATGTTTCATGGACGTCATGTTTTCTACATCTAACCAACATTCACCCTTATGCTAGCTAGTTATCTAGACGTCTAGAAGTCTTGAAAAAATAGCAGATACCTTCATATATACTGTGAAACCCACCTGTGCATCTAATTTATGTTGATGTAGAGCAAATTTAATTGGCACATAACTTCTTTGTTACTATGAAGTTATTATGGCTAGCCTGCTAATGTTATAATGATAATACTAATGATACTAAATAACAGTAAGACTAATTTTTTTTGAGTAATTTCAAACTTTTAACAGTGGATGAACACAGACTAAGGAGAAGGTAAACACAGCTCTGTGACTGATGACGGAACTACAATGCATTTCATAGCCTCATTTAAGAGATTTAAAGTAAGTATACGCTAGGATATTTAAGTGAGGGCCGTTTACATATTGATAGACGTTGGCAATAACATTTATAGGCCCGTTAATGGTGAAAATAAGCGATTTATTTCAACTCAGCACATCCGCCCCATAGGGTTACACTGTACAATCTTCCCTGCGATGTATCTAACATGGCGGCCATGATTTGAGTTGGCCAGACTCTCTCATATATATGGCTTTGGTCACAATCATACAGTAGCTACACAGTCAAAGCTGGGTAACTTGCTCATTTTTCTAAGAGCGAGTAAACTAACTGGTTAGTGAGAAGGTGCTTATGAGAATTCCCAGTTGGCCTGAAGTGGTAGCAGTGCGTACAGTTACAGCACTTGAAGCACTTGGTTTTGCCTTCATATTTAGGAATATTCTCAATGACCAGTCATTCTTCCAGATACACAAACTGTCCTCGCTGATGTCTCTTGAGTCCCTTCCAGTTTCCGAGGTCTGTCAGCTCCTCCGAGGCATCGAGAAATGAGCTTCTCAGGTATCGAGGAGGTCCCGAGCTCCGTCCCTGTGGTGTAGCTGGTGCCACTTGGAGGTAACTCTAGCGGATTCAGTATTAATGACCAATGACCAATGGCCTCCTTGTAATGCACTTAGCCTCATTACACAGGGTAAGCATGGCTACTGCTGCCGGGCTCTCGTACCCCAGCTGGACGTGTCGCTGCATTCCTTTTGGGTGGCGTATGGTTGGAGGATGGAGGAACACTGTTTTGCTACTTACATTTGCATGTGTTGGGTTTTACAAATTTGCACAAACTTGTTCAAATGGCAACGCTGCTGGAAACCTGTCAGGATAATACAGAGTATTAAAAGAATGCTCCATTGTAATGGAAACGGTCACATTCGGAGAGCGGGCGATATATCTTTCGCCTGCGCTGACGAGGTGAAATCGTGGCAGCGCTGAGACCACTTTGTAGCGCACACAGAGGAAGATCCTGACCTCCCCTCTAAATTTAAGGATGACAGTTCAGAACGGGTGTGATTAAAAACGGCTTGAATGGAGGCCAACAGGGCTCGGGGGAGGGCTGCGGCAACAGTTTAAGAAAATACAGGTGGACAGCTCTGAACTCTCCCAACGTCGCCGGTGCCTTTGTGCAACCTCGGACCCTGCTTTTGCTCCACATGTGTCAGAGGCATTCTTGAGCTGTGAGGACCCTCCATGTGAACTTTTAGCCCCCTTTAGTCTCATTTTCAAACACACACACACACAGAGTTGGGTTAACATGCACAGCCCCAGCGGGTAGTGTATACATTCACCACCCCGTGTTAATTGACCAGCAGCGCTATACAGCTATTAGACTGAGCATGTTGTCATGATTTCCACACATTCTCATCAGGGTGAAAAAGGCGTCTTTAGACCAGGGGCGTACGAAGGGCATGGCCTGTTCACTTCACACCCCACCCTCCGGTTCTTAAAATCCTGTAATTGGGAAATACAGCTCAAGGTAATGTGCCGCAAAGGCCTCTGCCTTCAGACATGAGGTAATGCTGAGGCTAATTAGGCCGAGGAGACAGGATGAAGCAGAAGCTCCTGGCCTGAAGCTCCATTAGTCTAGAATATAGTCTCCCTATGGTCAAGGGCATTTACTCTGGGATGAGGAAAACAGAGCAGCATCGCAGGCCATGGTAAAGCCAATGGTGAGTGACTGAGGCACCACATGAAAGACTGGGCAAAGGAACGATGGAGAAAGAGAAGCAGGAGACTCAGGAGGACTCAAGAAAGAGATGAAAACTCTCAGCAGGAGTCCCCTTCCCTCCTACGCACGCTCCATTCTTATGACTCTCACCATGTACAATTTGTCACGATACAAAGGCAGGACTTATCACACTGAGCCCCGTGTAGGATATTGGCTCTGACGCTGTAATTTTGAAGGCAGTAAATCAGCGCACATCGTAACGCGAGACGGGGACATTTCACTTTAATGGTTTCCGAAATGCGTCAGTGAGGGGGGGACATCGCGGGGACCCCTACAACATGTCACCAGGACGGGATGGGATTTCTGACTTTTCCACAGCTTTTTTTTTTTTCCTCCTGCTCCCACTTCTTGACTGGCTCCGACTCCTCATCCTCTTAACAATGGGTTTGGTTAATACACGGAATAATGGACATGAAAATAAATACATCAAACGGAAAGAGAGGGTCTCATGGAACCTTCGTGCGGCGCAGCCAGGGCAACGTTAATCTCCGGGATCTGAGATAAAAGCAAAAACGTTTACTCACTATAAATCCTCAGATTCCTGTTAAACTATTATAGTGAACGGAGAATAGACGGCAAGCTGGTCGTTCATGTCTGAGCTGGGCCTTTGCTCACATGGCAGCTCACTCCTCAAGGGAAACTTATCTTAAATCAGTCAAAGGCTGCAGACGGACTTTAATAGAACTATATGAGGATTTATTATAGTGTCTCGCTCTTTGCTACTACTTATTATAGGGTACTGCCATTTACCGTTCGGTTTCTTCATCACATACACAGACCCATATGTACAGTATTTTTCAGTATTACATCATCACTCAACTAAAGTACCTTGGCATATGTGACCAGTTCCTTTCTCTTCTTTATCCATGTCAGGGGAAACCTAATCTGTGAACACATGTTTCTGTCCTCCTCAGCTGGGAGCCAGCGAAGCGCAGCATCCGGGGCTGATGCAACACTCACCATCACGCTGACATTGGCGTGGGCTCCTTGAGGTGCCGGCTGACGGCACGTCAAGATGCCGCGAGGCAAAAGCGGAATGTCCGTCACTACCTTTGATGACACGGCATCAAGGGCTCATCGTTTGTTAAAGGAAAAAAAGGAAGTGTCTCGGGAGTCTTGGGTGAGTCACTCCCTGCCTAGGGCATTGGGAGGGTGAACAAAATATAGCCTGACACCTTTAGTCAAATACAAACATGGGAAAAAAAATAGAGCGGATGAGAAAGTAGGTGAATAAAGACTTGAGGGACCTTTAGCGACTGGATTCTCTTCAGAAGGTCTAGAGCCGTGGTCTGTCTCTGGGAAGTAGGAGTCATGGGACAATTATAAATACTAAAGGTGACAGTAAATGTAGTCAGAACCATAGGTCACAGAGAAAAGAGTTGGTTACCTTTTTGTGAACCTGCAGCTCTTCATCTACCAGCTCACTGTGGCTGATCCTTCTTGTTCCATCACTCCATGCAATACGCCACACTTAAGTGGCATCATAAACTGTGAAAAACAACCGAAACGTCCGGTTTCCACGACGCATGACCTGGACAAAAATCTGAGAAACAAGAAATCTTTGTTGGTTCCCTCAAGTCTGCGACAAGGACACCTTTACCCATGTGATTATCTTTCAAAGGGTCTAGAGTCGTCATCCACATCTAGTGTTACAATGTGAAAGGAAACAGGGTTGATTAACACTCACTTAGAGCCTCGGTACTGTCTGCAGTTGTCACTTAACAAGGGTTCCTTCAACCGGTGAAGTACCCAGGACGTCTCCGAGTGGCATTTGTCTTGTGTTAAGCATGGATCACTGGGGAAAACCTTCATTCACTCACTCAACACCATATTCTTGTACATAAATCAAGCAGCCATTGAGTTTCCTGCTTCACTCTGTTATCTAAAGTCAGAAAGAAAGAGCGATAGAAAGATGTGAGAACAGACCAAGACGTCGGATAACTGCTTCCCCACTTTGGCCTGACAGAGTGCCATTACCTCTCTCTGACCTTCTCCACCCCCACCTTACCGCGTCCTTATCCGCCTTGGATGTAACCCCCACTCCCCCTCCCTCCTCAAAGTGCTTCATGTGCTCAAAGTGAGCACTGTGGAAAGAGCGGAAACGTGAAGCCGAGGCGACCCGATCTGGGCGGCTGGTGGGATTTCTTTGGAACACCATCAAGCGGGAGGCCTGCCGAACCCTCCGGTGGATTCACGACTGGAGGCCCTCCCCTTTAACCAACCCCCACTGACTCCACCCGTTCACAGAACCACTGTTTTCAAAGGTCCGGTGACATCTGAGTTAGCAATTTGGCACGCAGCCGTAGCAGGGGTTTAATTGGGCTGCGCTGCTCTGGTGGTTTCAGCAGTCACTGGATTCTGGCCCTTTACTTCAGTCTTGACTCAACAGATCTCCAGTCTCCTTTTCGGTCTCTCTTTGGAGCTTAAACTGACCCTGAACGTGTTTTTTTTTTGTTTTGTTTTTTACCCCCACAATGCAGAGCAGTGGATAGAAAAGCATGATAATTTGCACATAACACACTGGCTTTTAGAAATCCGTTTAATATGTGCACTGAATGATGGCTGAAGATTCTGTGTTGACGGCAAATAATGTGTAATGAATGATAATTTAAGGAGAGAACATCTAGAAAGCAAAATAATAACATAGACTTCATTTATTGATGGTGATTGCACTGCAGGGAGAATCTGCTACAGAAATCTAATTCAGCTGGAATGGCTCACAAGTGAGAAAAGCAGCCAGTGATTGACGTTTACTGCTCTCCAGCGCTGCCATTTACAAGACAAAATGTGTTAGCAAAAGACGTTGATGGAATATTTTTCTCTAAATTGCACAGAATCCGATGCGAATGGCACTCAAGGGCGCAAATCCCTCAAACACTGGAATACGTCTCTCATTCCTTTCCACCTTACACATCACCACTCGCCGGCCTGTAAAACACGTGACCTCATTTAACACGTAACACGCTGAACACGTTTAGTTGGGTTTTCTTTAATATAAAATGCGGCATCAAGAATAAATTCATACAACCTGCTTCACAAACATCATTTACAGCGAGGAAATTAAAAATATTTTCTGGAAACTGTACAAATCTGATTCTGATCAATAAAAGAAGATATGACATGTAAAACATATGAAAACTGGACTTAATCTTAGACTGAAACTAATAAAAAAATAGCTGCAAAGTAAAAGGTGTAAAGGGTGTTACTGTCCCTTTAACTTGTATGCATTAACTTATATCACTGAATAGCAACACTCATATTAATGTTTTTTGTAAATATAAATGGACAGAAATCATGTAAATCTCACAGTAAGTGGAAAATGGAAATAGAATTTGGATACAACCTGAGCTGAGACGTTCAGCAGCGTACAAGAGAATCCTTACACTCTGATGGCCGTAGGTCAAAGTTTAAAAAGGCATAAGATGAGTTTAGACCTCTTGGTTAGACTGTTGCATAGAGACTCTTAGGTCTCAATCTTAAAGTGGGAACCTTGAAGATTTCCGTCTTTATCCTGGGACAACAGTAGATACTGGTGGTAACAGCATATATTAGTTTTATCAAATTCAATACTATAGGTCATAAAAATAAGAATTCAGGTTACAATTCACCTTCTTCATTATTCTTTGAATAACTGATCAGATTTTATTTAGCCTGTGAACAGTAGAACACAGAAAAAAGAGTTTGTTACCGCTCTGTAGCCTGCAGCTCTTCATCTAACAGCTCACTGTGATCGCTCCTTCTTGCTCCATTACTTGCTGCACTGTTATAAAATGACTGAAAGCTAGCAGTAACTTCTTATCACACACATTCCATTTACCTTCTTCATCTCGTCTTTTGCAAGTTAAATTCTTTCAGTGCGGAGCTGCGGCAGAAGGAAATATGCACATCAGCAGCAATCACTAAACACATCTGTCATTAAGCATTCAGCATTCTTGGACAAATATCTTTCTGTAGAGATACACTACCAGTAAAAACCTGGACACAAGTTCTCACTGAATTGAGTGAGAAGGTGTGTCCAAACTCTTGACTGGTGTTGTACATTAGATCCAGTTCATAATCATGTAAATATAGATAATATTGCAATACTTTAATGAGCTCTACGTTCTCTAAATGAAAATCTTCAAGATTGACACTTTAAATGTGCAGCTAGGACACTTAGCATACCTTAGAGTAGCAAAAAAGAAAAAAAGAAAGAAACAACGGCAAATAACTGATATGGCTTTGTCTGAAATTGAAAAAGTCTATCATTTCTGTTCACAAGCAGGAACAACACATAAAATCACAAATTTGGAAGCGCTAGGAGACTAAATGTGTTGCCTCATGGCTCTTGGTTCATATACAGCTTAAAGCCTTCATCTAATTCTCAGCATCAGTAAGAAAGCAAACACTGGACGTACCAGGGTTGTTACAATGTCAGTGCTACTGCTTTGGAAATCACTGTTCTAGAAGTTAAAACATCTCTATGACAAAGGTTTCAAAGGAAAACTAGTGAGTAAAATGAGTAAGACTGGGAATGGGCGGCCCAAATTAGCTATAAACTCCTAATGCTTATAAAGTCAGGAGCGGCTACTTAAGTTAAAATCCTGGAAGTGTGCTACGGAGCCACTATTAGCAGCCTCGCTGAAGCCATTTTTTACTTTTTTTTTTTTCATGTGAATAAAAATAAAGACTCCACCCTAATAAAACACAATTGTGAACATTTTCTTCTAGCGTGCAGCCAAGGCCGTCCAGTTCTGGGACTTTAAATGGCAGAGCTGTTATGCTGGGAACCTTTATGTGGAGGGCGGCTTTTCAAAAACGCTCCTGAATGGAATATACAACACCTAAATAAAATAACTCTGTATGCGTTTTCTAGGGGAAAAACGAAACCGAGGTGATGAAATCAAAACACTGGACTGAAAGAGGAGATGCCCCTGGTGTAAAAAGCTGTGGCAGAAGTGGGTACAGTTGAGATCAGGTTGCTCTTAAAGTCATGAATGATATATATGTATAAAAAAGGCATTAAAAAAAAAAAACTGCTGAGAAATATTAGAAAATATATTAATTTCTTTTAAATAAAGTTACTCTTATTGCCCTTTCATGTGAGTGTACCGGACAGTGTTTTGTTTGGAATAACAGTCCTGGAAGCATTTTAGAAGCACAGAAATATAATAAGACAGAAGGCAAGTATGTTTTCTTTTCTCCCCCGTTTTTCCCTCAGAGGCCGTGTTCTTTTACAGACATATGCATGTAAGTCGTCCATCAAGAAGTAATACGTCAATCCCTTTGGTTTCTAATGGTCTAAAATGCTATAAACATACTAAAAGATGGAGTCCTGGCTGGCTGGATTACCAATGCTGGCAGGACTGCTGGTGCTATGATGGTTCAGACTTGCTGCATACACAGGTTAGGTACCAACAAACAAGCTTCAACTTGTCGCCATGGTTGTTTGACCCAGACTGAGACCCCGATCAACGTCCGAGGCCCGTAGACTGAACGGAAGCCTTCAGCCGCAAGCCTGGTGAAACCTGGTGATCCACATCCAGACCGCAGCCGAGGTCTAAATCCAAACTGATCCCAGGCTTACTTTTAGCTCGGAGCAGCTCAGGTATGGCGACACAGCAACTCTGGTGCTGTCTTGTTTTATTCCCATTTATCCCCCTAACACCAGCCACAGCAGATATATAAAAGATTTTTGTCATAGCCCTTCTCTTTTGTGCTTTCACAGTCATTCTCAGGAGTGAGTCCAGTTGACTGGAACCCAGTGAGTCTCCGTCTCCACTTTCTTCAGTGCCAACCGCAGCTCGCTGAAAGCCGCCGACAGGTCATCGTTGACTATGACCTTCTCAAACAGATGCCCGTACTGAGTCTCCATTATCTGGGCGTTGCTCACCATCTCCTGGAAGTCTTCCTCCTGCAGTGTGGAGAGATGAAGAAGAACAAAAATAGAGTAAAAGAGATATATGAAAAGAAACTTGAGAAGCATTTCATTTCAGGCAGCATATCTGCTGCGAAGAGAAAAAGCCTGGCCACGGTAAACAGGAGCGGAGATAAATTCACATAGTGTAAACACAAATTACATGGCCTTGAACACGCAAATAAACAAAGTGGCTCGTATGGAGCCCATTATAACCTCTAAGAGACATGGTACCCACACATGAACCCCGGCACAGACCACGCACTAAAACCTCTCCATACAACAACCTGACCTCAAGGAATTTTCATTATTTCCTTCACCGAATACACACGGTTATCCAATTCACAAAGAAAATAAAATATCCTCAAAATAAGCCGAGGACAAAACATAACCATCATTTACAAAAGACAGACATGTAAAACACACATTATTGTCAGGCTGGGTTTTATGTGCGTGATGGGGAAATGACAGCTTGTGGACAAACACTGAGCTCGGGCCGTGTGAACGGGATGCAGGGTTCACACTGAAAGAGAAACTGACTGAAAAACGGGCAAATTTGCTTGAAGGCAGGTTTTCTGGAGGATATGAAACATCTAGTTTCATGTGAGCCTGAATGTTGGGACCAACAGGTGTGAATTCATGTCCTGGAATTTGTCCAGGACGTGACCTCCTGCTAACGTAGCTTAGATTTTAGATCGAGGTCTTTTTAAAAACAAGCGTTTCGTGAGGGAAGCTGCATAAAAGTTGTGCCTATCAACATGGAGGTTTGAACAGAGGTGATCTGGGGACACGGAGTCCTCCGAGTCAAAATGCAAATGAACCGTCCAATGTAAAGCATTAAACCACGTGCTGACTGTGAGGACTAGCAAAATAACATATTTTTATCAGGCCGGGGGTAAATATCACTGGGGCTCCTGTATTCATAGATAGAGCGTTCTGAAAGAACCCAGGTATCTCCCTCTTCTGCGGTGGCCCGGTCTGTGTGGGTCCTGGCTGGTCCTGCCCTCGGTGAAACAGCAGGGCTAAAGTGGCTGCACTGATTTAGCTTTATGTTTTTACTGGGAACACTCAACTTTAGATTTCTGGACAGATATGGTTTTTATAGTGAACCGCTTTGCCAAACAGACAATTATAAATACACACAGATGCACATTCATGCTCGGAGACTCAACACACACACACACACACACACACACACACACACACACACACACACACACACACACACACACACACACACACACACACACACACACACACACACACAGGACCAAGCTGTACAATGTGTACGCACATAAACACAGCCTTGTAAAAGTTGAAAAACTCCTAAACGGCTCAGTTTTTGGAGGCGCTTCTTCCAGCCAGAACTTACTTCAGAATGTTTCTGGTGGTTTTCCGCTTCATAATGGATTAGCTGCGCAGCTAAATATAAACACTTGCTCGCTGTGACAGTCGGCAAAAGCCCCGTCTGCTTTTACTGCCTCGCCGTCTAGCATGCAAACACAGACCCGCGGCATCTCGAGTGATGGTTTTATCAGCCCGCGCATTAAGAGGATGACAGGAAGAGGTCAGCGGGAGACTTAAAGGCAACCTAGGGAATGTTTGTCGGCCTCCGGGGCTATTATCATCTGGACCTCAGCAGGTCTTCCACTGGACTTCCAGATGACCACAGTGTCCGACGCCAGGAAGACAACCCCCGTGACCTGTCCCAAGTGAACCCTGAAGACCGTGTGCTGCCATATCCCCTGACAAGTCTTCAGAGCCTGCCTCTGGTTAGGCCATTCCAGGTAAGAGACCATTAATCACAGCAGGAAGCAGCTTAAAAGACAGCGAGCTGGGTGGAAAGATGGAAAGAACTTAAGAACAAAATAATGAGATAGCTCTATGGTGAAAAACAAAAAAAAGATAATATAACGAAGGTAAAATAGAAATGGAAAGCTGGGTGAGCAGGAATGAGCGGTTACTCCTTGGTATCCAATAATCCGAGCCGGATCGCTCTCCTCAGAGGGCAGTTTGAGCTGATGCCACTTCTCCAGGGCCAAACTCCAGACGAAAAAAAAAAAAAGCGCCCGGGACTCGTTTATCCCCGCTGCCATTAGATAGCTTAATTCCACATGAAATGATGTAGCGTCTTGTGCCTGTTTAAGCACTCTGCCCCTTCTCGCTGATAAACGGCCGTTTTCATTGCACAATATGAGGCCGCCGAGTTTGATTTAACCTCTGATGCTTCTCATGTTATAGATTTCAATATTTTATTGTTTTCTTTGTTGTATTTATTGTATTTTGTGATTTTTATTGCGTGCTGTAAAACCTTACTAGTGAGTAATATTCCCCTCATGGGACTACAAACCTTTTCCAGTACTTTAGTGGCTTGTGTCAGGTATCATCTCAGCGCTACACACACACACACACACACACACACCACGTCCTCAGCGGGACACCTGCTTTAGTGTTCCAGTAAAACACACCTGTCCTCTCTATTTAAATGCGCGTCAAACCCCAAGCAGATTTATCCAAATCCGGTTTGAATTCTTGCAGTAATTACCGTCACTGAGACATTTTCAGTGCTAACCACATTACATCTGTCTGTTTCGCTTGTTTCTACATTTTTTTTTTCCTTTTTTAAAGCCACTCTGAATCATCTCCATCTCAAACAATGGGCCTAAAGTCAGCCTGCTCTGCTGAAACAATGAGGCGACTGTTCCCCCAGCCTTTATCATTAAAGCAGACCTGTCTCTCGCGGAGGGAGAGGGAGAGAAATACAGCTGGCAGCGGATAGAATATGTCTGAGACGAATCACCCAACAACAGCTTCAGCTTTCAGGGCCTTTAATAGTGAACCTTGCGGAGGCTTACGTCCTGTCAGGCCACATGAACATTTACACACAGGACCTGGTTTGCTACCTGGCTGAAGTACGCCTCCCTGTCACGCAGTTTTATAGTCGTGTGTTTGTATTACTGGGGAGAATAAGGAAAGCTAATAAAGGGACAGCGTGTAATAAAAGCAGCAGCAGTAGTGGATTGTTAGAATACAACTCCTTTCTGACAACTAAGGCTCATTGTTCTCAGGATCCCAGCTGGGAATTGAGGGCCAGGCCAAAGCAAAATTATGTTTACTTTTGCGATTAATGCAAGCTGATGTTGTGTCTGTACTGAGGTTTTAAGAGTTTGACAGTGGTGTCGATGCAGGATGTGAGCCTGAGCTGACCTTCTCTACTGATGATATCGTCTTTAAGGAAAAGATGGACATTTACTCAGCAGTGGTTGCACTACTAACCATCTTGTTCACTTGCAGCGAGTTTTACTGTCTCGTGAAGCTCTGTAAGGTTTATGTACTGTTTTAAGGCTCCATCAAATCAAACTGTTTGAGACAGGATGTCGGTGCAGGACACAGCAAGGAATAAAAAAAAGTCAGAACACTGAGAGGGATTTTTCACTACTAATAGTCTACTATGCTGCTAGAGGCTGATTATATCCAAGTCATTTAGTTGTCTGTCTGTCTGTCACAGTGCTTCTCTATTATATATAGAATTATACAAGTGAGGTTTTGGAGTTTCCCCAATGATTATTTTGGTTTGGCTCCAAAAGTTTAAGAGATTTCTTGGATAGGTTGAAGCAATCTGTACGGATCCACCATGCTGCCAGTCAATATACTGTTGACATTTGGCTTGTTTACACATTTGCTGGTACTCTACCTCACAGTGACGCAGATCTTTGGAGCTATTTCAGGATGAAATAAGCTGCGGTTAGTAATCGGTTTACATATTTTATATAAATATGAAGGAACTTGCCCATTGCCTGTGCATGCAATTGACTGCTTCCCATAGAAACTGAACACTTTCTCGCACAGCGTCACTTAAGACATCAGCAGATTTTAGTCCTGAAAGTAGATAACAATAATCAAGTTAAATAAATATAACCGGCAATGAATGAATCATTACTTCTTTGCCACGAGTTGAAAAGTATGTGAACAACAACTTGTTTTTTTCTGAGGTCCTCAGAAAGCTCTTTTGCCTGAACCACTGTACACTTCCACAAACATGTGTTGTGAAGCTCAGACTTTGATAAATGTCAGACTTTTTAAAGGTTAGAGCGCACTGAACGACATCTGAGCTCAATTACATTGATTGGAAATGCTTCTGAACAGCTGGACTCTAATATGGCCTTTGCTTCGGGAACTCAAATGAACAAATACACCAGTATAAGATTACTGCTTCATTAGTTGATTTGCAGGTGAAAATCTGCCGATGTTTTGTGCCATTTTTATGCAGAAAGCTCAGAAGGCTCAGGTTCACGGCGGACTTATTATTATCTGAGTACTTCATATATGTCCTCAAACAGTATATATATAAATATATATATCACACACCATCACCTCCTCTACTGCTCCCAACCGTCACTCAGTCTCCATCTCCTTGATGGCCTCTTTCCCCGCTCGCCTCGCTCCTTATGTTTCTCACTTCCTGGTATCCCATCAGGCCGTCCCGGACGAGTTGCTGACTTGGATCTTAACGCTGCCTACAGTGAGCGAGGCACGCGAGCGAGAGAGCCCCGGGGCCGATGTGCGCTGCTGGGAAAACCATCATCCACCATCACACCCGTAACCCCCTCCTGTACTCCCACCACCCCTCGCCCGTCAACTTCACAGCACGCCGGCTAATTGGTTTCATCTGTGTCCCCGCTGGGCTGGGATAAAGGTGCATAAGGGGTGACCTCATCACTCACTCACACACACACACACACACACACACACACACACACACACACACACACACACACACACACACACACACACACACACACACACACACACACACACACAGGGTCCAGATAGTGTTTCTGTTATTTCTCGTGCTGCTAATCTGTGAGGTGTAAAGCCATGTGTTTTCAACAATATATAACACCATCTCATCACTCATTGGCATCCTTCAACTTAACTTACCCTTGCCGTGAGTAAAGGTCAGCAAGTTAATCCGTGTTTACAGTTTCTGACCAGAAAAACTACCTTTAAATATGTGTGGACCCCCACTTTAGCTGCTGCATGTACATCTTATTAGTTGCATCCTGTTATTTTCTGCTCTGACTATCCAATTTCCTCACAGGGCTCATTAAACGTTCATTTACCTTAATCTAATCTGAATAGCATTTACAAATATGATCCAAACTGAGAGAATCAGCTGCAGATCTAAATGAGTGTTTGCTACTTGTTGAAAAGTATAATACACTGATTTATTGTCTAAATTAGAGCAAACCCAACCCATCTGCTACTTCAAGCAATTTGAACCGCTCTGAACAATAGCCCTCTTGGTCAAGGTCTTTGAGGGATACTGTGGGAAGCACTTTGAGCCTCACCGTGAATGGTTTGGTGGTGACTGTGTCGTCTTTGCCTGATATGACTTTGGCGCTCTTCCTGGTCTCCCTCAGTCTCTCGATCGTCGGAGGCTTCACAAACACAATGAAGGGTTTGAACTCTGACGTCCGCAGATGTTTGATTATCTGAAATGTAAATGAAGAAGAAGGAATGGTTAGGTGTTTCCATCTGGCGACAAGCAAAGAAAGTGTGTGTGTGTGCGTAAGGAAGGTTTCAACACAGGTTGGGATTCGTGCAGCACTCACAAACGATTCTGTCTGTCTCTATCAAGAAGATGTTGAAGCGTTCTTCTTGTTGAAAGTGAAGTTTTTTTTTGCTACTGTCAACTATGTGCTTCCTCTGAGGGGGTTTTGGGTTAAGTGTCATGAAAAAGATGAATGGAAATAGTTCGGATTGATTGGTTGAGAAAATGAAGAGACAGAACCCTGGAAAATATATTTCTGCAAAAATGTTCTCTTTTTTGTTTCACAACCCATGATTCACTCGAGTGGATTTCATCGAATCACATGGTCCCTGTCAACGGACTGCTTTAGAAACACTCAAAATGTTTCATTAGAGGTCAAATCATTTGTTGACCGTTAACCATTAACATTTTTCACATGTTGCAATACTAATACATGTTGGATTCATGTGAATGTGTATTTAAAGAAATTTGAATTTAATTTCTAATCAACTAAAGACCCGCCCTGCAGTACCTCCGCGCACCCCCTAGGGGTCACGGACCTCCTGTTGAAGACCTATGATTTAGAGGATAAATAATTCTCTTCTATGTGTGTTTGTTTTTGTGACTATGGTTTTGCACATAAACGCCTTAAAAGCCTCACAGTAACAGACACCATCTCCTGTGATCTGTAATTACTGTGTTTGCTAGGGTAATATTCTAGCTTACACACAACTTAGACTTGAAGTATGCAGTATGCACTTACACTGCTATTGATTTTTTGGCGGGTATTGCTTTAGGTAGATAAATACAGAGTCCTGTCTTACTTCTTCAGATCAGGGTTGTTCCAAACTCCATCTACTGTAGATTATACACTACCTATGGATAAGTTCCTCACATAATGTCACATTGCTATGTTTAAACTGCACCTTTTATCAAATTTTTAATTTTTCAATCAGGATGTCAAGATGCTGGCTCGGGTGCTCTCTTTTAAAAATTTATTTATTTCAACTGATTTTAACTCCTGCTGTATATATCCTATTTTTGAGCAAGATTCAAAAAAACAAACTAATTTTAAATCGCCGACTTTAGTTCTGAAGAACTGTGGGACATTTTTCCCACCATATTTTTTTGCTTAAGTCAGGATCTAACAGAGAACTTGCTCCAAATCCACTTAATCTCATAATCATCAGGACACTTTACATAGTAAGGTCAAGACCTTGCAATATTATAGAGTAAAAAACCCTTCAAAGGAAGAAAGGAAGAGTTAGTGTGGCTGCATGGCTCGACCTCTTTGACTAACTGGTTGCATCTTGTGACGATGGGCTGCTGCGTTCCGAGGGGGACATACTCTAAAATGGATGGGAAGCGTTTGTTTAATGGATGGGTGGCTGAAACAGACGACTATTATCACAGCGTTTCTTTCATGTGCACATCTCCAGCCCCCTCCAGAGGTGGCGGAGAGGTCGGGTTCGGTTAGCGGTGGCGTCGGGGCCTCCTCTGGCTCTGCCACCGCCGCCTGGGCTTCACACTGCGCTAATAGGCAGTGGGTCCAAACCCACAGCTGATAGGAAAGTGGATAAAAACCCAAAGGAGTGGCAGCAGAGGAACCACTGGGGGAGTGTTTATCGTGGCTTTCATCAGTAAGTCAGCGTGGGATGTTTTGACAGAGCCACTGATCACATCCACGAGTCATATACGAGAATGGGATCTCATCTTAAAAACAAAAAATACAAGTCAATATAAGTCTATATGATGGTGGATTTATGCCTTCAAGACAATTAGCCGCTCAGCAAAAACAAACACTGGTGGGGAAGAGGCTGGGGCAATACCAGGCCTTGCCCTGGATTAATGAGAATCATGCTCAGGGTTTGTAAGGGCTCAGCACCAGAAGCCTCCTATTTGTGTAAAACGTCTGATCGCCACCACCCAAGACATATAAGTTCCAAAGAGGAAATCTTCAAATGGGGGGGAAATTACCCGTAATTGCTCTGTCGAAAATGACCCCTTCAGCAACCTGCTTCGGTAGCTCAAAAAACAGCCGAGGCCTTTTAGGAAAGCAGGGGAAGAGGGAGATTTGCTTCAGAGATACGTATGGGTAGAGGTGCCAGAGGAGTGTTTTTTTTTTTTCTTTTCTTCTTGAAAAAAAGACAGGGAATATTAAGTGATGGTGAGAAATGACGGGAAGAAGAGGACAAGTTTGTGTCACTCACATGAGGCTGGACGTCCAGTAAGCACACTTTGTTCTTGGAGAGGACGGAGCGTATCGAGTCCAGACTCGTCCCGTAGTAGTTCCCTTTGTACTCCCCATACTCAATGAACCTGGGAGGTGAGATGAAAGCATATGAGTTAAGAAACTGTTTCTTTTTTGACCATTTTCTCATGACATCGATTAAAATCTACATCCCTAGGGAGAAACATTAGAAACTCGTCCTCATCTTCTCGACTGTGTCAGCACACTCCTACGAGTCATCTCAGAAATAATGATATATAAAGGCCCTACAAATCCACAGAGACAGGAGGATTACTCCTTCAACCACTGACAGATCTGGAGATAGCATTCTTCTCTCGATGCCAAAAACCTTCCCTGCCTTTAATCCGCGAGGATTTAAGCTCAGAAAGCAAATGCGTGTGCGCGAGCAAACAAACACTTTTCCACCAGATAATCTCTCCTCTTTTTTACACCAATCAGCCGCCGGAGTATTTTTAGCTGGAAACAAGGTGGAAAAAAAAAAGAAGAGAAGAGAAGAGAGCAACAACGTGGAAAGAATTTGAAGCTAATAGCACGCCGCGGTGTACTGGTGACGAGTGTCGGACAGAATGAACTGCCTCAGTGTGACTGATGCCATGTAAAAAAGAAACTTTTATGGTAATTGCCCCATGTAAGAAAGTTTTACTCAGCTTTTTTTTTTTTTTTTTTTTAAATGGAGGATTAAGTCTGTAACAAATCTCATATACAGTTATGGGAAATTCATTTAAGAGGTTACAGTAGCGTGTGTTAAAAACTCACACCTTGCAGCATTCAGTGCTGTTTGGAGGTGGTATATAGATTAGAATAAAGCATGCCAGCGGAGGATCGGCTATACTGAGAGCGTGGACTGGTGCCATTTAGACACGGAACAGGGCTTCCCTTGGGAAAAGTTGTTCATGCTAAACACACGTTGTTGTGGCCCCGGTTCAGAAGGCCTCTTATTTCTGTGCATTGTTTCTGCTACATGCAATGAGGCATAACGCAAACAAGTTCATCTCACTCCTCCTCTACTTTGCTGCCTTGTAATTTCAGCGCGGAGTGTCCCACGCATCCACCCCACATCACAGCTCTGCCACTCACCCCTCCGACTCCTTGAAAAACATTGCATGCCTCGACCCACACCGCAACATGGCCTAAATATACGGCCCCCTTTTTCCCGTCTTCTCCCTGCATGCTCCGACACTATATGCGCTCACCACCACAGGCTTCCCTCTGTGTCATACGTAGTGTATGTGTGTGTTTGCGTGTGTAAATGTTTTGCATGTGCACTCTACTGTGTATCTTTTTTTTTTTTTTTCCCCTCCAGCTCGTGTGAGACTGGCAGAAAGGCATCAATCATTCTTATGACTATTACAACTTGCATTTCAATTTGTCGGCCACAAATGTCAAGGCGGGCCGCGGTGTGGCTGGATTCAGAGAGAGCGCCTACGGAAAGGAGGAAGCAGAGACAGGAGACCTTGGGGCCACTGTCTGGAGATCCGTTACCAGCACAGGGCCCGGCCCTGTCAACACCAGCTCACACTCAGTTACAGAGACACACAGACGACAGCGGGGAGGCCGTGTTTGAACAGTGGCAGCGGGCTAAGGACCAGTGTGACTGCTGCTTTCACCGCTGTTCTGCCTCTAGTGGTTCAGAGCAGAACCACTGTGGGACCTCGATTTTCATTAGGCTGAAAGAGTCTCTCATACACACGTGGACTTTAAAAAAAAAAAAAAAAAAAAAATCTAACCTCTAACAATTCATTATAAAGTCAGAATACATTGCATTCACTATCTTCCATCTTCTTAAAAGTCAAGATTTCTGCTGCTATTTTTACTTTTTGTAACGTGAATAATTCAAGAAATAATCAATAGCGGTTGAAAAAAAAAAGCATTTAAGTCACTGATTTTTATATAACAATTTGACGAATTAACAGTTTAATTAGCAAACATAATATTAATGTGGAAATAGTCAAAATGATACATTTCAGTTGTATAATAATATAGTTAAATGTAAACTCACCAATCAGGCATAACATTAAAACCACTGACAGGAGAAGTGAATAACAATGTTCTGCTGGGAAACTTTTGGACCTTAATGTCGATGTTACTTAGCACCCATGCAGACCCACACAGACCAGACCAGACACCCCCACCCCATAGCAATGACACTCCTTGATGGCAGCAGCCATCCCCAGCGGGATGGACTCTAATGAGTCACAACTGATTTGGAGGCAGAAGGGAGAATATTAGAATTAATGATTGGTGTATGTAAATTAGCATAATTTATATATAAGTTATGTTATATATATCATTTATAATTTATAATATACCACCATATCCAAGAGTGTCTGATACAAGGGCTGGAACGCAGCAAGGTATTTGCTTTGAAAAAACAACATAATGTCACTTTATTTGATGAAAAGTTAATATTTTTTCTCCCTCATTTTCTCGACTTGTTGTTACTTTTATGCTGCACAGAGACAGAAATGATCTACTTGCACTTGCTATCAGTCAAAAGTGCAAATGTCTGAGGGAGTGCCAAAAATCAACAGATATATTGTATTTTTGGGGGTGTGGGAGTGAGAGAATAACTACAAAGGGAAGCAAAGGCATCCTGATGTTCCCCTGCTTGAACTTGACTGTGCAAATGTTTAACTTCACTTAATTTACTGTTCGCACACACGTTCTCTTGCTTTGCTTACTTGTTGTTGTGGATGTCCGTCTCGAAGAGACGTTTAGAGATGAAGTGGTACTCCACGCCGTCGGTCTCTTGGTTCCTCTTGGGCCGACTGGTGTCTGACAGAAAGAGAAAATGACAGAGTGATTACCTCAAACCCAGACTGTCTGACTCACCGTTAGGGCTGAAACCATCTGAACTCAGCCCCTTATTAACAACGCTGGAAGTCTGAAACGCAGCACCGTGGCTCAAGCCAACTCTTGTATATATTATTGTGTAACAGCGCCATAAAATACACAACCTGTAGCGCTGCAGCACCAAACTCAGACACTTAACTGACATTCAGCAGAGGTTTACTGCGCCTTATTAAATGCGCTTCTTGTAATGTGGCTGCAGTGCCTGTATGAACAGAAGCCGTAGCATTAGCAATCAGCGTTAGCGGCTGGAAGGTAATTGAGTTTGGGAGCTCTCATTAACATCAAGTCCCTGCATTTACTCGGCCATAAACCGTAAAGCCCTGCAGTAAAAAGGGGGCGGCACGTGGCGGGAACGTGAGCGGGCAGTGCTGGTGGATTTCTGAGGGTCAAGGGGTCGACTCGCACTCCGACTCCTTTCGGGAGCGCTCTGAAAGGTCAGATGGCAGAGGTTTACACCCGTCAGACACTCTGACCAGCTCCAAAACAAACTATTAAACTTTTATCACCTGTAAGCAACACTGCCAAGTCCTGCTTTATTCTCCTCTGGGCTGTTTGTTTCGTCAGCATGTGTCGAGGCTCGTAGTCGACCGCTGCCTCTCCTTTATATGGTCTAGACTGATCTACTGGGGTTATGGAAAACCAGTGGTGTGATTTATACAAGGTGTCCCTTTCTAAAGGAGGACAGACAGTTATAAATCCAACTGTGGCGTAGAAGACAATGAGGAAGATCAATGACTTTCTGTCATCGGCCTCAGAAAACAGCAGGAAAAACACGGGGGGGAGGAGGAGGAGGAGGAGGAGGCCAGAACAAGGCTTGTCATGAAAACTTCCCGTTCAGAAACGTGTAAGACGCAGCGTCACAGCAGAAAATCGGTCGTTAGACCAACACCAACCACCGCGCATTATTTTGGCATCTGCTTTGTGGCACAGAAAATAATTACAGTGCAACAAAAGAATGTGAATCCATTCATTCGCAAAATCATGGAAAATATCTGTAAGCTTGGATTGGAATCAAAATGTTCACCCCCCCCCCCCCCCCCAACTCCAATGGCTTATTGAAATAGGCCTTGTGTTTCTTAGACGCCTGGTTTACATTTTACAGCGACACACAGCGAAAGAGAGAGGAAAATTAAAAAAAAAAAAAAAAAAAAAACGGGGCCACAAGCCGGTGGTCTCCAATGCTCCGGTTTTCAAATTAACAAAAAAGGGGTAATGCTTTCGGGGCTTAATCTGAAACAACATCAAGTGTTAAGCACATCCATGTGTCCGTTGGCAGCATTCAAACATTAAAAAAAAAAAAAGATACTTTCCAAGTCGTTTTCCTGTCAATGAGAGCCAGGACTTGTGCCACACGACTTCTTTGTGGGTCTGATTCAGTCTGTCTGGGCTCTGTTAAACAACAGCATCACAGGTCACATTCGAGAACAATTAACGACGGCCCGTGTGTGTTTGGAGGAGGGGGGCTCCACCGATGGGATTTTAATACCGGTGACATTTCAAGCGTCAGGCTCCGACAGGGACACATCCATTATTGCTGCACGGCCACGTAAGAAACACAAAAATTAATATCTGCGGTTTTGTATTTGCTCAAACTCGTGGCACGCTTTCCTCCAAGCCCCAGATGGTAGCTATGGAATTAACAGTGCCCCTGCCCTTCTTAAATGTATAAATCAAAGAGATTTATTTGTCCCAACATGCTGGCTTTGAGGCATCTCAGAGGCACAAAAAAACAAGAAGTATGGAGATCCAGTCGTCCGTTGGATGGTGCTCAGAATTATGGCAAGCTGTCATTGGGTCCTTAAAGGGTGGGTTGGGTGGGAGGGAGGGGAAAGGGGGGGAGAGAAAGTGAGAAATAAACTGAGAAGGAAAGGAGAGCGGAGTAGCTTGGTGCCAGTTGGTGAAGCAGTGGAATGGCATGTCTTCAGGAGGTAGAAAAACACAGTTTCCTCCATCATTTGGAGCTTGTCAGGGAGACTGTGAAAAGCTGACAATTACACAGGAGGAGAACCAACCGTCTGAGTCTTGACAGGACCAGCCGTGTTGCCTGAGAGCTGCCTGGGTGTTACTGCCAGACGTCTCACTCCGTCTATGAGTGAGTGTGTGTGTGCGTTCGGGTCTCGGGCTTGGACGTTCATTGCTTAAACAGCGCAAGCAAACCAAACTGGAACAAGTAAACTAAACATCCCTCATGTAAAGTGATTATTTTGATTTGTTGCTGGGTGCACTGGGGCGAGCGCAGTGCGCTGGGGTTTCTCTGAGAATCTGTTTCCAATGTGTTTTGTACACAGAGGACAAATGCAGGAGAGGAGAGGGGAGGAGAGGAGATGTATCTCCATGACAACACAGACGTACGGTAGCATCAGTCAACTCGCCAATATGGAACGTCACATAAAAATGCAGAAAATGCATTTGACTTTCTTTATCTTTTTTATTATTATTTAAATTGCATTTACTTATTTGTCAGGTGACGACTCAATTACAAATGGTTTGTTTGTTTTTCAGCAAGAAAATAATGGGTAATATAGCTTGGTCATAAAAGCATACCTTCTGTCTGCAGTGAAAAGCAATCAGTGCTCAAAACATGAGACGTGCACAGAAATCATTATTTGTCTGTCATTATATTTCTAATTTAAAATCAAAGCAAAAAAATAAAGTTTGCAAATATGACAGTTTGTTTGTTAGTGAAGGATTATATGCATAAATGATTTGTTGAATGTTATGTGTATTATGTAGAAGAGCAACAGTAAAGAAACGACAGCAAGCAAAGGTGAGAGTGATGGGCAGGGACGGCCAAGGAGTGATCTGGGGACACGGCGGTTCGAGGTCGGTGCCTCCAGCCCTCCACCCCTCCACCCGTAGGGCCAGCAGGGTGCCCCTCCACGATTGTTTTCCCACAGTCCATCTGGCTCGCTTGCGCGCCGGTGTGAGCGTGACATGTGGGGGAAGCCAAACTGTGTCTTCATTCCCGTTAAATTCTATTTGCCAGTAAATAGCAGTTCTTAAAACTGCGTCTGGTAAAAAGGTTTATGGTGGGTGAAATGTACAAAACACACATTCACACGTAGGACAAACACATGCACGGATGCGTACGAGGAAGGATGAAAAAAATGCTGGGCTTTCTCGCACGCTACGCTTCGCCCAGCCTCAGGAGGGGAGAGCAGAGTGAACTTACGTGGGATGGTCACGCTGAAGTGTTGGGGGTCAGAGATCAACAGTTTCCTCTTGAGTTCATTCATGCCCACGCCTGTTGGTCCTGCACAAAAAACAGACACGGATGCAAGCCAGGTAAATGTAAATGACACAGGATCCATCACTGCCTCTTAAAAAACAGGTGATCATGCAGAAAAGTGGAATCAGACAATTGGACACAGAAGTAGGGCACACGTCTGACTAATTAGAAAGACTTTTGTCCTCAGTGTTGGTAATCCTTAGGGTTTCAAAGCAGATAAAAAGCAGTAGATGAAATATCTTCAGAAAAAAGAAGCCTTAAAGAACCATCTGATGGATTCTTTAACATCACGTTGGAGGCCCTACGGAGGCCTACACTGTTTCTGTGTCTGCACCCTGTGTCATCGCTATGGGGTGGGGGTGCGTGCAGCACACATAAACATTGAATTGTCACAAGATGGTCAATAATATTTACTTCTCTCATCAGTGGTCATTTAGCTGGATATTAAGTTTACTTTATTTTGTTTGTTATTTCATTGATTTTTTCCCTCCTCTCTCTGTGCTGCTGTAACACATATTTCCCCTCAGGGATTGACCAAATGTTTTTACTTTTCAGATACACTCATAAGAAATGGAAAATCTTTCTTCGTTTGTTTTTTGTATATACACAGTTGATCTCATTATCAATCATAATCTCATAAAACGCAACCATTACGAAGCGTTTTCAGCCGAGATAAATGAAGGAATTCGCTTGTAATCAGCTCCTCTCTTCTTTGTAATCTGGTAGATTACATTAAAGCTCCCGTACAAGTTCACGGTGAAGGTAAAAGAGTCTTCTCCTGCACTGTCGTGAGTCAGCTGGACTTTCCATCACAGCCCCGGTGGGGAAACTAAAGCCATGAGTGGGAGTAGAGAAGACAGGGGAGACTATTGAGTATTGACTATTGATTCATGAGCAGCTCCCACAGCTGAGCATCCCTCCGGTATTTACCAGGGGCCAATGTCGGGGGGAGACGTTGAGGTTGAAGGTCACAAATTCTGCAATTTAAATATTTCTTCTGTTGAGAGAAACCAGTTACGAAGAGATGTCATTTTCATATCTTATTACTAGTTTTAGTCTTGTGGAAGACGACAGATGAACATCATCACCTTCTCTCTCTTGAGCCCTTCTGTCCCTATTTCTTACTCTCAGTTTGTTGTTTGTTACCAGGAACCATCATCCTAATTTGAACCGACTGGCATCGGTGTCGTCAGCGACCTGGACGAGAAATCAGTTTTTGGAGTTACAAGTGCCCGGCTCTGAGTTTCTTCACTGTTTCAGCACAGCCCTGCAGTGCGTGGACAGTCAGAGACAGCGCCTGATCTGGGCTCGAGATTCCTCGCATGCCTGACGTTCTGGGCAGGCACTACAATCGCATCGAAACCCTATTGGAAATTCGTTTCTGCAGGCAAATGTGTTTAGCAGGCCGCTACTCTAAAACAAACGGACAATGAGTTCACTCAGCGATGCGGATTAGGTGGAAAGAGGAGGAGAGCGAGGAAAGTTTTTATATATATATATATATATTTTATTTTTTTAAAGACAAGCTCTTGGGAGAAAGAGCGCTCCTGTTTCCTCTCGTGCCATCTGCGCTGCTCCTCTACATTTCATCTGGTGCAGAGCAGGAAGGTCCCGGAGCGATCCACAACCTGATAAAAAGGTGTGGACAACTGGGCTCTTTTAAGTGTAACCCATGAACACTGGCAGCCTTCACGTACGGACAAATTCACACCGCCATGCTTCCCCTCTCCTTCTGCACCCAGTAACACATGGTTTTGAGTACTATTGTGCGACTGCTATAAGTGATAAAAGCTGTTTCCTCAGCGTGTGCGCATAGACTCACCCGAATAAAAAAAAATAAAAAAAAGAGAGAAATACCCCAACCTTCTTTGGGCCGACGGTGCGAGGCATTCTGTGGTTACTGTCTCGCATAAACAAGCACATGGCCAAGCAAAGACAGCAATCAATCTTAGAGGGAGTTTTTCAGAAAAAAACACTCAGAGAACCAGAGGGCCCAGAAGCTCGGGTGATTTATTAAGACGAGGAAACGGAGTTCATTTCGAATTTGTTTCGGGAGCGCGGGAGGAATGCGGCGGCGCTGTTTGAACAAGGCCGTGGACCAATGTTGTTGTAGGTGCCGAAGGTGGCAGAGCGTGGTAATAGAGGGCCTTTTATGAGCCCTATCACGGTGCCGCAGACAGTCTGCCCAGCAGGCTGCAAACCTCCACGCATGCTTGTTTGCCTGAATCTGAGCGTGAATATGAAAGGCCCAGACACAGGGGACCCACAGTCATTGTGCTAACCTTGGTATGACTAACGGCCGTACTTCTGCACGCCCATAAAACCATTTTCACCTTGTTCATCGCTCCCTTGCTTGCCACTCGCGATGTCAATGATGCATGGCGGCTGGCCCTCTTCAGAGTACCTCAGATGGCGATTAAAGCTTATTCCAGCTGTACCCACCGCCTGCCAAAGGGCCCAGCAAGCCCACCACCACGTTTTTTTACAAGCATCAGCTGTGCCCTGTGGTCCTGTTCCACCGTCTGACCTTAAACACGCCACCTCTTTGTTCATTGTTTGTTTTTAACAATGCCTCAATACAGCAGCAACAGTATAAATCTTAATGCTACAATAAAAAAAGGCATAACTTTCTCAGATTTTTCTGGCCTAAGACGCAGTATATACATAGTGTTTATGTGTTTTCTCTCCCTGCATCTGTCACTCTCTGTCCTTTTAGGCTGCCGTGACACTAAAAGTGTCAGACTTCATTACCGGACTCATTAGACAAGCTGCCTTTAATAACTTCTAGGCCAAACGCGAATCATATCTCGTGCAGTTTGTGCAGAGAGGCTGAGGCCAGGTCCGACGAGGCTGAGGCCTGGGCCCCAGAGCCTCGACCCAGCTTCGATCCTCCAACCCTGCCTTATATCTAGGGCATGCAACGTTACAACAGCGCTCACAGCGCTTGCTTTACTACTTCTACATTAAAACGGATGCGAGTGGTGCTATGTGGTAACCCCTGATCATTTACAATGCAGATTCTGAACGGGGGAAATTCTTATTATAGAGTTTCAATTTTATATATTTGGATACCACATAAACATTCAGTTAAGCATCAGTGCATTTGACAGATGTCGAGGCTAAACCCCAAACTAAAATTTTCAATTCATCAAAATCGTGCTGTACGGTCAGAGTGTCACGTTACAGGGAAATGTGGAAATCAACACGGCATTTTGTCAGGTTAAATAATCAGATTCCTTTCAAAACCATCAGTGGTTTGGTCGAACTATGCATACAGTATTTAAAAATATATTTTCATTGGCCGTCTTATTTGAAATGTACAAAAGCCCAGATAAGCATCTTGATTTGTCTTTGAAACAGATCTCACGCTCCATTCATCCTGGGCTCCGCTCAGACACAAGAGGTGGGCAGTGGGTCATTCGTTAGCGGGCACCGCATTCACGTTAATGAAGAGACGCCTTGAGGCATTCCTGAAAGGCTTCAGTCAGAGGGGGATGTTTGATATAAAAATAATGTGGGGAGAAGGTGCTGGGCTGGAGAACGGAAAAAGCACAGGGCCGAAGCCAAGGCAGGCATCCAGGGCTGTGTCCTGTCTGCAATTGCTACGACAATGCAGACATTTTACACTGACCTTTTGCTAACCCCCTCCCCCCACCCAAACGCTGATTAGCTTCAATTTCCCAAGGACAATACTTGTAATTTTAAAACACTGAACATCTTTTTTTTTTTTTTTTTTGTCTTTTGAAAAACCAAAACCTCAGGAGGAAGAGTCTAAGGTCTGGTTTAAACTGTGCATTTCTTTGTTTATAGCCGGATTGGACAGGAGAACAAAAAGTTCTTGTGCACAATTATCACGTTTAGCAGCAATTTAAAGAACATTTTAAGACTGCTGATTTTATAAAGAAATTTAAAAGTAGATTTGACCGTCAGCCCTTGCTCTCCCCCATAGCCACCGTAACCTACCTTCTAATATGGAACATACATAACAGGTAGGAGGTCCCCACTTAATGTCTCCATCGGTTTGGTGGCCTTGGCCTGAAAAACGTTGAAGACCCCTGGTGTAGAGCCTTTCCCTTTGCAGTATTAAACAAACTTGAGCTTCAATATGCACATGATGATCACATGCATTATATTCTTGTTTTAAACTAAGATGGAAACATTAAAAATTTGAAGACACAATGTTTTCAACATTCAGAATCTAACTGCAGCTTTCACTTGCCTGCTACAAAACCAGATGCCTTTGATTGTTTTAAACAATGCGACCTGGAACGTCGTTAAGCGATATTCTCAAGCGTTTAACACAGAAAAATGTCCGACCGTTAAACAGAAACGGTCAGAGCAGAAAAGTGATTTTAATAAGAAAAATCAAGCGGCTCCAGGGAGAGGAAGAAGGAGAGAGGGAGGCTGACGAACATAAAGCAGATCTTTCCTTGGCCCTTTCCTTCATTTTGTGTGAAATTGTCCATAGGTTGTTCCTCCAAATTATGTAAGTTAATTGAAAATATTTACATTAGCGTGACAGGTGGGAGAGGCTCGGCGTCCTCCGCGTAAGGCCGTGACACGCTGGCAGGAAAACGGGCTCGCTAATTAGCAACGCGCCTGATGAAGTCCATGCTTCTGTGTGGTGAATTTACAGTAAGTGAAGCAAGGCCTGGTCAATCAGGCTGCGAGCACAACTCTGGAAAGACCATGCGAAGGTAAAATAAAAAAAATAAAAGAACTGTGAGACACAGTTGACCTTGTTGCCTGTAGCGTTCATATCTTAATTAACCTCATACACGCTGTTCGAATATCTAAAAAGAAAAGGTGAGGGCTGGAACAGATGTTTGAGTTCTCAATTCTTGAGTGTATCTCTTACCTTGATGAGTGGAAACATTAAAAAAATAAATAAATAAAATTAACCACGCAGGACATTTAGGGAATGTTTTGTTCCATCTGCGTCTGGGACATTCCTGTCATTTTTTGTTACAAGTAACAAACCTAAAAAGGAAAATGTGGAAAAGTCTAAAACTCCCCGATGGTACAGTTAGTCCTGAGAAAGATTCAAGTCTTCTCTGTTGCACCTGGCCTAGTATATTGTTCCACCATTCACTGGCAGCACTCGTCTTCCAACCGCAAACACAGAACGAGAAACCGCTAAATTCATTTCAAGACCTTGGCACGTTATAAAGCTCTTTGGAGGGCTTTGCAACACCCGCTCCTCCAGGCAAGTGTTAACAATTCCATCGGCTTAAAAAGAATTTAAAGGACATCGAGAGCGAGGTGCAGTAAATGAAAAATGGGACTGATTAATGTATGAGGTCTGCTGCGTCGATTCAAGCGGGTGCTGAAAGTCTAAATGAAGGAGGGTCGGGGCGTTCAGAGGCGCGTTTCTGTGTTGAGGGTCACGGGAGGCCGAGGCCGGGCCACCTGGGGCTCCTGGAGCAAGACGACTCTGAGTCACAGCCGTGTCTGTAATCTGTACGTGTCACCGCGCTGAGAGGTGAGGATTTTCATTAAAATCTATTAATCTTTGCGACGCCAAGTTTAACAGTAATACATAATGTGTGGAATAAGCAGTGACATCAGAGTCTGACAGGACCATTAGATAAAAACTCCTTACTCACCAACAAGGACCACCAGCCGGTGTTTAGCTCCACTCTGCCTGCAGTACGCCGTGACCTCCTCGTACGTGGGCACGTCGGCCATGTCGTACATTTCGCTCTTCTTGCTCTCGTACATGGACTTGTTGGTCTTCTTGTCTTTCCGGCTGAGGCGGAAGCTTCTCCTGAATCCAGCTGGTGGCCGCAAACAAAACCACAGAAAGACACACGTTAATCTACGGGCATCGTAGGAAAAAAAAAAAATAAGGAAAATTTGTCAGCGCTGTTTCTAAGAGGTGAGCGCAAATTCCAAAGCAACTGTATGTACACATAAGCCTGCAGCTGTGCGCTTCGATTTATGGTTATCTCAGCTTCTTGGCAAACACCTGCACGCAGCTCCATGTCCAAGACCTCACATCGTATCGTACAGCTCAGCTCTGTGACAGCTATTTTTGCTGTAGGTGAAAGAAGGCCAAACAGTTTCCCTGGATATCGCCCCTCAAACATTTTACTCACTTTTTCCCCCGGTGACATGTAGTGGATTTTTATTTCCTTCTTCTGTGCATGCACATACTGTGTCTCTTGGAGAATGTGGTGGAGATTTTAAGGATTTTTTACATTTGTGAAGAGCTATATTTAGGCGCCATCTATCAATCAGGACAGGAGCGACGCGCGGTCGCTCTTTGAGATTCGTCTGTTTTTCTCAAATCACTGCGCGCGAGAGAAGAAGCTGGACGTTCCTTCCTTGTAATTTGATGTGACAGGACGTGAATCTACGGCGATTTCATTAATGGCTGTTCGTATAACTGTCAGGCTTTGATTTGCAGGTCATTCAGTGCAGTTGTAGATATAAATGAGGTATGCGTAAACCATGCCCGTGTAGTATTTGTGTGTCATTTAGTGCTCTTTGGTTGGCTGCAAAGGAACAGTTGCCTGTGTGTGCAGGTCGCTTCGCAGCAGCTGTCACGTCTGATTAGTTTATGGCAGACCGTGTGCTCTGACAAAGGCTTCTTAACATACTGATCCAAGAGTGTGCACGCCTTGATCTGATGATCTATGACAGTATCAAACGGAGACATTTACCACTAATTTAAGGACCTTTGTTTTATATTTATTACAGATGTTGGTGGAACCTGAATAGATGTAAGTGTGCAGAACCCGGGACGCCAAATATCCTATTTCTGCTCATTGCCGTGGCTTCTTACCAGCGTTCTTTTTCATTAGATCAGTCTTTAATCGCGAATTAATGAAATCAAGGATGTGATGCAAGGAGCCGGCGCAAGATTGAGGCAGCATGAAAATTATGAGCTGAGAGAAGAACCGGGAGTTGACACGACTCCCCCCACCCGCCTCCCTCCCCCTTAATACTTTCCACAACATTTTCGAAACCACTGCAGGGCTACGCAGACAAGCAGCACAGAGAAAGAGTCTGCATTTTTTTCTCATCTTGTTCTTTTCCAAACAGTCCTTTAATAAGCGACGGAGCAACAGACGAGCGCTGAGTTACAAATGAAACACGCTGTAAGTCATTAGAGCAGAATAATAGCAGATTTTGCATAAGCCCGTGTACATACGTGTACACATGTGTCCGAGCTCTGAATATAGTGTTACACTGAACATTTAGGGCAGACTTTGTTCCACTGTGGGCAAGTTTTGTGGCTTACGTTGTCTGTGCCGCTTCTCCTGCGGTTAATCTACTCATTCAGCACCGTCGGCCCCCCCGCCCAGGGAATATTACCCTCCGCCACACAGTGGAAAACACACATACACCGCTCATCTGCATTTCTCCTGTAAGGACATCAAACTGTAACCAATATCCACAAGGTTGACATCATTACAATAAACAATGAGAGTGTAATGTTAGCGATATCCCAGTGAAAACGAGCAGTCACTTTCTGAAAGCTCATAGCCCAAAAAACCACACTGGTCAGCCATTTATCACAATGTAAACACACTACTGGCTAATTAGGTTTTAAGTAATACTACAAAAGTCTTTAATTCTGTCCGTCTTAGCTGCGATTCCATTGACTCGAGCCAAGGCCACTCTCCACAGCTTTCTACAGGGTAGGCAGGTGCAGAGAATGAGCCACCTCGCAGATTAGAGGGGGCTTCAATAATCTAGCATGCCTCAAACTGACTCTGCCTTGATAACAATGATAGTTTAATTTTAATAGCTTTGGATAAATACACCGATCAGGCATAACATTATGACCACCTTCCAAATACCGCGTCTCCAAAACGGTTGACTTGTGAGATTGTTTTTGGCTGTGGCCGATCAGTGTTTATCCTTGTGCACAAGTAAGCTGCACGCCATACCTCACCAAGTCCCCTCAACAATCATCTCACCAGCCAATGGAGACTAAAATAAACAGATGAGGTGGGAAACAGTGCAATCCAAATATTTAAATGTTTAAGGAAACCTGCCCATTTGTCACAAAAAGCCTCAGCAATACTGGAACGCCGACATGTTTGTCACAGGATGCTCCGAGCATAAAGGTTATTAGTAGGAAAGAAAAGTAAAATAAGTGTGGAACAGAGATTCAATACCTCTCGAATCAAATGTGTTCACAATAGTTTAGTGTTTAGAATTTGTCTAAACTGAGAGCTTAGTAATGGCAGCGTCCTGGTGTGTTTTTCTGCAAAAGTTTCCTTCCTTAAGGTCCACACACACACACACACACACACCTCCTAATGGCGTGCAC
This sequence comes from Mugil cephalus, assembly GCF_022458985.1. Lineage (NCBI taxonomy): Eukaryota > Metazoa > Chordata > Actinopteri > Mugiliformes > Mugilidae > Mugil > Mugil cephalus. Next base: position 19,991,334 of record NC_061787.1, read on the forward strand.
CGGCCCTGTGGCTGGGTAAATTGCCAGAAATGCAACTTAAAACTTGTACGGACACGCAAGTATTTTCTCCCCCACACACACACACACTTCCTTTTACTGAAACAGAAACACACCAAAAAGAAAAAAAAAAGATGAGCACATTTAACACAGTGTAAACACAAGACGCAGACACACACAGTTGCTTGGAAGTCGCCTGTAGTCCTGCGAGCCCATTTTCCAATGTGATAATGTCTTACAGCCACGTAGGAAATTTAGCGTGCGTGTAAAGAAAAGCACCCGGAGGCCTCTGCACACTGCGATTACAAACTGCCCACTCATACAGCAACATCATGCGAATCGCCACAACTCTTTGCACCTGCAAACGACGCGGCCGCGGCTGTAAGAACGGAAAGGTACAAGCGCAGCAAGGCGGACGTTCGTAAAAAGTAACAGATGACTCAGAAAGACTCGAGCCATGCATTTGCCCGATGGGTGTCTGAAAGGGGAGAACCCTGAGAACAATACGAGCGTCAGGTCTTCCAGACGTCACGCGTAGGCGATCAGCAAGATGACAACTCTGAGAAGGATAAAAAATGACTTCCATTTTCCCTCCAATCAACTTTCATTTGGAGGAGAAAGAGTGCGGTTAAGCAAAAAGGAAAGGCTCATAGTGAAACCACCTGTTGCGAGGCCCCATTGAAGTGAAGGCCATCGTCTAGGGCCCGTGGCTTAACTATAGGAGATTGCGCTGACAGCACCAGTGCCATCCTGGCTCTCCCAGCAGGCGCCCCCTCTCTTCAAAACTAATGGAGACGACATCTATGGAATTAACTGGGCATGGCAGGCGAGGATTAAGTGAGTATTACGCTCCAGGCTCAATGCCGCACGCTGTGGTTTAACGCTGTAACACTTAGTCCGGTTGGTGGGCACCAAATGTGAGAAGCATATCCAGCTCTCTTTGCCTTAGCATGCATCCCCCCCTTAACTGGCTTGGTTGGAAAGGATGGCACTGGAGAGGAGGATGGTTTCCACATCGTCAGCCATTATTATCCCAACAGTGAATATAAGGACAGGCAGTTGCTGCTAAAAATTGAAAAAATGCAAAAGTGTTGAGGTAGAGAGCACAACTGTTTTGTTTGCATAATGCAGGAAGAGAAGAGAAGAGAAGAGAAGAGAAGAGAAGAGAAGAGAAGAGAAGAGAAGAGAAGAGAAGAGAAGAGAAGAGAAGAGAAGAGAAGAGAAGAGAAGAGAGTGAATATATTCAGACAAACATGTAAGCGTCCTTCAAATGCTCCCTCCACACAACTGGAACAACAGGCATCTGCAAAAATGATTATAGTGCTGTAATAAAGTGGGCCACGGCTGATCTTTGAAATTTGATTGTATCGAGCGTCCAAATGTTTCCAGGAGCAGCTTAAATAATATATAACGTAACATGTATCGACCTTCAGTTAAAGCCACTATCAGCTTTTAGCTTTTAGACTTTTTCACCAAGTGACGCACTTCAACGCTTTAAGAATGAGAGGAACACAAAGCCGAGTGCAGAAAGCGAGAAGTATGCTGGGATGCTAATTTAAATATGTATGTATATGTCCTTTTGTTATCTGGGGAGAACACACTCTGGTAGTAATTTCCACAGTCGTTGCACTAAGCATTTGGAAAGTGGTACCCAACCCAAGTGTTACAGGCTTATATGGTGGAACAGGGCTTTAGACCTTTGGCTGCAAGAAGTCCATTTGTGTCAAGCGCTATTTGTTTTTCCCCCTCTTGTTTTATCCCGCAGTGCTCTGGAATGTCACTTGTCAAAATGATGGCTGATGTCTTATGCACTGGCAAAAAAAAAGAACACACACACACATGCACACACACACAAGCACTTGCAGTTTGAGTCCTTGAAGCCACTATTAGGCATGCCAAAAAGGACTAGAAGTACTGAGACTAAATGCCTGCTTTCCTGTTTGTCTCATCAGTCTGCTGTTCAGACAGAGACGACGCTTTACAACAAAGCCATGGGGAAACAAATTTCCGGCTCTCTATACAAGTTGAATTACTGGTTGTTAAAGCTGATAAAGGCGCCGTCGTGTACCTGACCTGATTGCATCCAAATGTTGAATATACATTAGACTGAATGTAAGTTTTCCTCAGTATCTGGACGCACGCTGGTGGAAAACTTCTTCTAATTCCAACGTAGCGGCTCCTGCCCGTCCACAACAAGCGAATCCAAACCCTGATGACCTCTCATCATTTTTTTTTATGTCAGTTTACAACACTTTTCCATTTTTTTTGACCCCATAACTTGATTGAGAGGCATAGATGGATATCCCAGCTCCAGTTTGACAGATTTGGAGGTTCTTGCCTGGTCTCCACTTGTAAACTTTCCCTCTGGTTGTGCGATTTTTGTGAAACATCCCCATTGCTACACATCCGTCATAGCATACAACAATGGGAGTCCACAGATGAGAAACACAAAATTTCTCTTTAATTTCTCTGGAAGGAAATAAAATTCTCCACTGGTTTCAGAGGGACGTAGTTTCCCTCCTACTATTGGGCTTTATTCTGCAGTCTGCTGGCTGTAAAATCAAGCAGCATCTGAGCGCAGGAATCTGCTCGCCCCCAAGCAGCGCTCGAGGATCGCTTTTGGCAGCGGACCTTACAGACGTTGCATCACCGAGAGAGGCATGAAGGGAAAACAAACCGAAAACTAAAGGACAACAACTGGCTGCCCCCTCCCGCCGCCTCCTTTATTTCCCTGTGCAACCTCAGTAGCATTGCAAAAGCATCTGTAAGTTCTAGGATTTCAAACTTTTAGGGACGGGCCAACTTTAAATCATACAACCACATCCAACAGGCTGAAAAGTCATGCAGCAAGTACTCTCATAGAAAAGATGTTATTATAACTCTGATTTTTTTTCTTCTTCTTCTTCTCCTCCTTCTCCTGAGGTTCTCTCATTTCAGTTAAACCTCGTTCTGGGCTGCTGGAGTCGAGAAATGCTGCTAACCCGCTAGAGTGGAGGGATGTTGTTTGGGTACCAAGGAGGAAGAGGAGAGGCTGAGGTCACTGACCTCCTGGAGGAGACAGGGTGATAGTGAGGGCAAACCTGAAGGGGACAAAGAATAAAAAAGAAAGAAAAAGGGAAGAGTGTTTGGCCTTGGGAAGTGACCCCGGCTGAGCTTGGCACACGTAGCTCAAGTTTAGTATTTATAAACCAGCGCGTGCTGGTTATCCTGTGAATCTAAACGGTGGAGTGTGCATGAGAGCAATAAACCCAGTTCACCTCTTGAACCTCACAATCTGAAAATAAACAGAATGGGAAAGAGAGAGAAATAAAGACAAATGAAGAGAGAGATGAACAGACAGACTTGCATACGAGCCAGCTGCAGGACACCATGTGGTCCTCCAGAGGGACGATACCGTATGATTTGTCGGGAAAATGACAGTGGTAATAAAAACACGATGGGGAACTTTTTCTGTACAAGACAGGGAATTGGAAGCAGCTCTCTGGAAAAGGGCTGCAGAACCAAAGCGGGCCATGGTAATTGTCATTAAGTCTGACCGGGACCACATCAACGAGGCCGACATTCGGCCGGACTCTCACAACAAAGCGTGGAAAACGACCCAAATCCGTCCAGAAACCGTTCTCAGGGATGTCTTCAGACCCACAGCAGAGGCAGAACAGGATAACTACCACATACTGCAAATCCATGACATGATCTGCCAGTGCACTCATGCTGTCAGTGACGGGAACAGAAATAGAACACCATGGAGTTGTGTACCACGACACAACCACTCTTTGTGTTTTTATATGGGAGTCCAAGTTGAAATCAGTTGTACCAAAACACTCACTTAGAAGAATACGTCAAGGTTTTTTTTTTCTAACTGTTTCTCAGTGAAACAACGCCTGTGTGTCCCGCAGAACACACGCACGGCATAATAAAGGTCACAAAAGCTGAACAAACTTAAACGTCAGGAAAAGATTAAATGGAGAGGACACGTTATTCTAAAACAGACTCAGCCACGGTCAAAGGAGGGGAGAGGACACAAGGAAAAGAGGAAGTCAAGAGAAGAAGAACAATCTCTCACCTACGTGGAATCCACCACTATAGTCGGCGTCCTCTGGTGATGAGAAGAAACAGAAAGGAGAAGCCAGAAAAAAGCCACATCATCATATTAAAGAGAATAATCAGGTACCTACCTCTTGAACAAAAACAGAAATCAGATTAGTATTTCTGTGTTGTTTTTTTTTAGTGATAGCCACTGATGTAGAGATTAATAAAATGAACGATTAAAGCCAATGAGAAATGTGAGAATTCTTACCAACTGGCATAAACTTCATTTAGTTTTACACTCCACATCCTTGGCTTCGGATGGTTTTTAGAAGCCAATGAATATTCTAGTATTATGAGTGAGTTACTTAAAAAAATGACTATCCAAATGATGTCCACTCTAATAAAAGTGAGAAAACAGCCGACGAGAGACGAGGTTTTTATAAAAAAAAAAAAAAGAATGCAAGCACCAATAACCTTCCAGAGGAGAAACCAACCGTGACAGGTGTTGTTCCTCTCTACGAGCGATTAGCTTTGACATGACGGGACTGGCCAAATGGAAACAGGGAAGGATGGAGAGCAGACTTTTCATTACACACAAGAAATTATGAAAGGGGGAACCAATCACAAATGGTTTTTGTATTGTTTGCGTATTGCAACACAATCAGCTAGGGATCTATCGGTAAGGTGCGGTTCAATGGGATGTCAGACAAGTAGTACCTTCAATCTCCTCAGCTGTGAGCGGCGAGGAATGGAAATTAGCCAAAGTTAGAGAAAATTCTGGATTAGAAAGTTGAGGGACGAGGTAAGGAGAAGAAGAGGAAACAGCAACCTACCAAATTCTACCTCCACATCATCTTAGAAAAGCAAAACACAAGAAAAACAGATGAGAAAGAGAAGAGTTAAAATCTCTTACGAGAAAGAGACCGGCGTGTATTTAAGACTACCCAACATCTTGATGCAGTTTGGTCTCCACTACGATACAGTGACATCAAGGCTATCTCTATGGAGTCTACATATGAAATTAATACACTCATTTGACCAAAAAAAAAAAGGAAATCCCAAAACTAAATGATGTTCCACTTACTATGCACTGGCTTCTTGTGAGACGAAGACATACACTCAGTTGTCATTACATAAACTTCTGACAGAGATCAGAAGCATGAGGTTAAGTTCTATTCAGGTTTTTGTGATGACAGCAGAGTTAGAAACTAAAACTATTTAATTAGACTACAACAAGCCTTTACGTTCTACTAAATAATATTTCTACTGCTTCTATGTTGGTAGAAGGCCTTTAAAAAATGTTACCTAGAGAAACACAATCGGTGGCACATGTCGGTGCTTCATCCACTGAGACTTCACAGGAAAAAAAAAACACATATTTAGCTTCATTAGGAGCTGCTTAATGTTGATACAGAGACCATTTGAACTTTGCATTTTTCATGGGCGCGTATGTTTTACAGTTAAATGTTTCATCCAGATTTATGTTGCTTTTGAATTTACTCCAGATGTTCCAGAGTGCCATCCTAAACAGCTATGAGATGATGGTTTCAAAATGGTAGCTAATGGAGAGTCTCTTTGTGAGTGCCATGAACATTTGGAGGCACTTACGGCCACTTCCTCTCTTTCACGTGTTCCCATTTTTGACCAAACAAGGTTAAATCAAAACATACATACAATGGTACGAGGCTCACCTTACAACGATCGCAATGTTCGTTTCCCAGAGCGCACCACGGCTCAGGGAGGTGTTACGTCACAGCCTGAATTAATGACTAGCCAAAACAGCAGTCAGGACTGATCACTGCAAAAGGTTGTTTCGGGCTAGAAACGTCAGGCCTGAGGCGGCGATTGTTTTTGAAGTGTGGAGCCAAAATTGTCTGCTTTTATCTAACATCTTGTTTTCGCGTGTCGACGTGCACATCAGTTTCCCCTCCTCCTGTCGTAATGTGACATTTTAAGTTGAACCAGCACCTGAGCCCACAATCTGAGCAGGATGAGAGGTAATTGCGAAGAGTGAGGACGGGGGGAACTTGAAAGAGGAAAGAACAAGGACAATATGAAAAAGATAAAGATATCTAAAGCCCTTCCCAGTGCTGCCTTTATTACGCTCTGCAAGGCTTTCATCTGGTGCCTATCTGCCGCAGGAATGGCTTGCATTGCCTAATGGCAGCCTTGTAGCCTCGTACGCAGACATTCCTAGCCTAATGAAACACCATGCGATAACGGTGCAGAATGTAAATCGGAGGAGCTAAACGTATCTGACAAACCTTAAATGGTGGAATCAAAAGCTTGACTTTGTCTTTTCTGGGAGTGCATTTTACTTGCCTGTCTCCCTAGAGAAACATTTTGAGAGCAGCGAGTTTAAGTCTTGATCTGATGTGAGTATATGTAGATGGCCAGGCCTGCAGTGAAGGTGGCAGCCAAGCCTATCATTTACTGAGCGCATGGGAGTCTTGGCCGCCCAGATTGCGGCTGCCGACTTTCGCAGACATTCTCAGTGTGCAGTCAACCGGTCTACCAGCAGTCAGCTACCAGCCTCGCTGGACGCCGAGTGGTCAAATGCCCCCCTGGAAGGGGACGCCAGCTTAGGGGTATATCACATTTGCTGTCATACCAAAGATTCACCACAGAGGATTATAGAAGGGTTGAGATGAGGGTTGTGTTGGAATGGAGGAAAAAAAACTGAAAGGTAAGTGGATGTTTAACCGTTTGTTAAACAATAAATCAGATTTAATGACATGACGACATTACTGTTGAGGCCCAGAGACTCAGATAATCAGACAGGCAGTAAACAAAAGTTTAGCCAAATTATATAAACCAATTGATGTGAAAGTAAAACCAAAAGAGAGGACATTAATCCCTCATCGAAAGTCTATGTGGGCGAAGGTATAATGGATCCAAGCTGATCAAGAAGTCAAGTGTGTAAACTGTCTGGGATGTTTACACCAGACAATTTGGGTAATAATTTAATTGTTCATCTTCATTTTCTCTCTCAAATACATTTGGCGGCAATATTGAGTAGTTGGGCTTAGCAGGAGGAGTCTAGTGTGATCTTGGGCTATTGCCAAACCTATCCTTGTTATTGTCCTACTCCCATAACCTCAAGAGTGTAAGTGCTCATCCAGTTTGGCAAGCTATGTCGTCTGGTCACAGTTCCCATTGCATTCACATAAATAGTACAGATAGTCCTCGTTTTTTTTTTTTTTTAACTGTATACATTATACCTGGCACAGACAAATATCTGGCAATGAGATTAGAAAATCTTTCAGCTATCTCCTTACCAGGGAGGACGAGGCAAAGGAATGACCCTCAGTCAGTGCTGTAAACTTACGAGCTGATATCACTCTTGCAGTGAGCCAGCATCCAGATGGCCTTCTCCTTGGTCAAACTGGACGTCGTCACTTTTTCTTTTAGCTTTCTATCTCTCTCTCTTTTGTTATACAACTAACATGAGACCTGTGGAATTTTCCAGATGACACAAAGTGAGATCTTTGTCATGCAGAGGTTTAGCCTTGTGATACAGCACACGGCTGATTATTCAAAGTCAGGATAAGGAAACCAAATGAAAGGCAGAACAGTACTGGTCTGCATTACAATACCAACTTTATGATTTACAAAATGTTGTGACTAACAACATGATTTATAAAACTTTAAGGGAGGTCTTCACAGGGTTATCTGGCCCTAACCTTTGAGAACAAAATGGAAGTTTTCTCCTGCACCCATCGCGCTTCGACAATCTGCTCCTGTGTCTGTAAGCATTTAAGTTGAAAAATGAAAAGGTTGGATAAATTGAACACAGGGCCAGGTTCAGGGCCACTTAAGACCAATCTCAGGCGCCATTCCGAAATGGTTCAGTTGCTCACTGGAGGGAGAGCGAGAGCGAGCGAGACAAAGAGGGATAGCCCCGCATGTACGGAGAGAGACGTGGAAGGACCCCAAGGTGAGCGATAAGTGTGTCCACGTGTTTGGCAGGCTGCACACCAAACCAAACAATCAGACAGCGGAGGGGTCTGCATGTCAGACAAAGCAACAGACAAGCTGTAAGAAAGCCCAGAAAGCTGTCAGGATGTTCAGACAGTTGCAGACGGCGGAAAAGCTGGAGGAGAGCCAGGTATCGATGGAAGGGAGGCAGGTTGACGAGTAAAAAGGCTGATCTAACATGCAGCTGATTAATAACTGGTTTAAACAGTGCAAATTTGAACATTAATTTCACAACCAAAGAATGCATCCATGGAAGCAGCGAGAGCAACAGCGAGGAAGGGAATTATTTATATCTTGCAAAAGTTCGGCGTAAATGGACACGGTTAAGCAACGCTCACCACAGCCCCTCGCCAAGACCAATATTGTTCCAGCCGATGGAGCTCCCGGGCTGGAAAGAGAGAGAAAGAGAGAGAAAGGACCCCCTCTTCAATCACCACCTCTGTCTCTGTTCAGCAACAGCGGGGTCTCCATGGTATCCTTCAAATTAGGTTGTAGTTTATGGCCCCAGGGCACGGCCACGCCGGCCATGTACGGGGCCCTGAGCCAAGCTTTGCCTCCCTCCATCTCTCTTGACCCAGCCACCACCGCTCCACAGGGCCACATCTGCTACTGGATGTGACCCCTCGAAGGCTCCCCTCTCCATCTATTACCCCTCAAGTCCTTCCATAACGTTTTTCTCATTCTGTGAGTCTTTTTGCTGGTAACTTGAACGGATTTTAGTCTTTTTTTCTTTTTCTTTTTTTTTAATTTTGAACAGCAGGAAATGAATGTGTATTTCTGCAAGAACTGAGTGGGAATTGTTATCATTTCCCAGTTAATCATGAAGGCCTTATGAGGAACATGTCAAGGGACTTCCTATAACTGCTGCTACACATACAAGTAATCCTAACAGTGTGTATGGCATTAGGAGGAAAGTATTGCTGTGGTTCAAACAGAGAGTTATGTTCTTTTGCTGGACTGAAGCGGACTACATTTTACACCTGCCCTCTGTGCATGGAGGGAGGGGAAATGAAGGGGGGAGGGGGGAGGGTACAAATCCCATAACTCATAAGAGGAACTGGGCCATTAAAATGAAATAGTAAGGGAACAGTAGAGCACTGTCTGTCTAAAACTTTTTAGCAGGCTATTTTTGGCCACGCAGCACCATGCATGCCAGTATGCGGTTGAACATAACCAGGAAATGACAACATCTATAATTCACCCGTAGGTTTGAATCGGAGGCAAGCGCTAAGTTTAGAGGTGGTCAGCGTAACTCTTCTGGTAATTTCAGAGAGAATTACATATTGAAAGGGTCACGTTACATTAAGGGCTCGCCGCCATGTTGAGGGAAACAAGTAGGCAAATGGACATGTCCACCTCACAGCAGTAATCTGCAGTGAAAAATATGGCCAATGAGAACTACGGTTTGGTTCAATGGGGTCATTGTGGGACCGGAGCAGGCCTATAAAGCCAAGTACAAGTGTAGTGTATTTTGCAGAGGGTTTGTATATTTGGAAAAGGCAAAGAAATGAAAGGAAAGACATTGCGGAGGAGAACTCATTAATCCTAAATACGTGGTTACGTGTTCTGAACGTTGAGATATGTAGAGCTGACAGGGGGCGGGGAGATGAAGACAAATGGCATGAAGGATCAAAGAAGAGAGGAGTAAGTATTGACTTTTTTATGCTTTTTAGAGACGTTTCTTCGGCAAAAATGAAGTAAAGTGATATTGGTAATCAGACGAAACATCATGGATTCATCCTACATGGCTACAGGCAGGCACAGGCAGTCGCATTATAATTTGCGGTCAGGAAGCCGGCTGGAGAGCCTTCCGTTGGTTCACTGCAGCACACCGTATACAAACCAAATGGCTGTTTGGCATCTGTTTGTAAACCATAGATAATGTCAGGGAATCCCTCGAAGAGCTTTTCAGTCAGGTGAAAAGTCGTGGAATAAACAGCAAAAGGCCATAACATTATGACCACCTGGCTAATATTGTATGGGTCGCCCTTTCTGTTACCAAAACAGTTGTGGGTGGGGGTGTCTGGTCTGATCTAGGTGGGTGGTACATGTCTAAGTAACATCCACATGAATGCCAGGTCCAAACGTTTCCCAGTAGAACACCGATTTGTCACAGTATGGTCAATGTTATTAAGTTCACCTTTCAGTGGTTTTAATGCTGTGGCTGATCAGTGTAGCTTTTTTGGTTTCTTTCTTTCTGATTAAAATATATCTTCTGTTCATTCAAATCTCAAAGATTGGCCACTGACTGGAAATATGATTCACAGTTATCCTATAAAACACCTCCTGTATATGTCTATGAGCATATTTTCTCGTCTTAAATCTAAAACCAGACGCTGTAGGTCATCCTTAATAGTTTCTGCTGTGGTCCTTCTGTAACATGGTTTAAGTCTTCTGTCTTCATTATGAAGCAATCAACAATTTTTTGATTTATAAGGGTAATTTAGCAATAATCCCTCCATTTCCTGATCCCCTACGTTCTAGCTTGTTATAGCATATTCATGCTGATGTATTCTCCCTTTGCTGTACCGACCTGCCTGGGGCTAGAGTTAAGGTCACTGTACAGGTTCGTTTTAATGTGCTCCGCAGAGCGTCATGGAGCCTCAAGTCACATCTGTAGGATGTAGTATCAAATCATTTATCTGTCATTACACTCTCTGAGATGTGGCTGAATGGGATGTGCTGGCTGTTGTTTTTTGGCTGGGAGGTGTAAAGGCTCAGAGAGGTTTTCCAGAGGGCAAACCTTCTCCTCCTTCACATTACAGCTCCTGCACGACTCAGACCGCATCAATGGGTGGAGAGGCAGAGAAGAACAGAGGAAAAAGGAGTCTGGCAAGAGACTGAGGCACTTTCGGCGACGAGGGAACGAAACATGGAGCAGACGGGAAAATGAAAAGGAAGGTAAATCCAGACACAACACTTCCTTTGATGACAAGAGTGAAGCAGTGCATCTGCACGGTTCAGTGGTGGCTTCGGAGTGGATTCTTGTGCTGAGCAGCATCTGTCTGCATTTGTTCTACTCGGCCCACCCACCTGTTGAAGTGTACTGTCTGGTTTGTGAGGGTTTAACACAGCAGCAGATAATATAGGCTTACATGATCGTCTGCTAGAGGTCCGCTGGAACGGGAGGGTTGCAGCAGATCGTCGCAATGCGAATCTCCTAGAAGAAGAAACAGAGAGAGGGAGGGAATAGAGAAAAAGGGTACAATAAAACCATCAGTTTTCATGACCGACGGGGGAATAATAAACACTCTCTGCTATGCTACGGAGAACCCACTCTACAATATCCACCAGTTTCACTCTGTCAGCCAAGACTGGTGAAAGAAAAGAAGGGAGGTGAATGAGCGAGGAGGTGAGAGAAAAACACCTTGCTATTGATAAATCTGGACGTGAAATGTTCTCTCCCTTCTTTTGCTCTTCACCCTCCGTCTTTGTGTTTTTCTTTTCTTCCTCGGGGTGCACTCAGGGGATGCCAAGAAACTGCCCCAGCCTCCTGAGCTCTGTGTTGCACTTGATGTGCAACGCAGAGCACACACTGATGTGTGATTTTCCATCCACTTGCCGTCCAAAGTGGATCGGTACCAGCGCTATCATTTTCTGTCATTACTCATTTCAGGCCAGACTTTGTGCGGAAATCCAGACTATTTTGGCAGTGTGCGGCAAGAAAAGAGGGAAAGAGGAAAAGGGTGAAATTTCTGTGACAGCAGTGAAGGCTGTCGGGTTGGGCTTGTAGGAATCTGTAAACAGGAAAAGTAGTTTTAGTTGAGGCTGTTTCTTACCTCTCCTGGAACTGTTTGGACGGGATTAGGCCAGCACGTGGATTGGTGTCCCCCTCGTGTTTGGCTTGCCACCAGGTTGGATCATCTTGGCTCATTATCTGAAGGATGGAGCCCTTCTTGAAGGCCAGTCCAGCCTCCTTACATGGGATGGCTTTGTCGTCTTTAGGGTCGTAGTCAAAGAGTGCCTTCATGAACACCTGGTGGGGGAGACGCGTTTGGGGAGTAAGGGAAGAAAACAAAAAGCTGGACTGAGGACACAAAAGGAAAAAGCAACGGTTCATTGTGAAAGACATTCCCGCCTCTCCATGGAGTGTGAACTCTTAATCACTGTCATCATGGCAAACACTGAAGGTGCTTCAACAAAGCTCGGGGTGATTACTCCAGAAAGGTTGCAGCAATCAGAGGCTGAATCCGACAAAGTGCTGGCCAACTCCTCGCTGTTCCATTCACACGTGATGCACTAAGCCCTGTCACCATGTAATGTGTGTGGTAAGACTTAACAATTCCAGATGGAGACTTCAATTGGAAGTGATGTTTTCCACCCCCCTATCTTTCTAAATACAAGCTAATATCTGTAATCTTTCCACACTAAGGAATAAACCAAGTTGTTTTCTTTCTTTAGGGTCTAATTTACTTTGGCAGTGAGGTCCACACACACCTCATCAACACAAAGCATGTTGGAGCTCACAGTGGAAAAATCTCGACATGTTTTTCTGTTGTGGGCGGCGAGCTGCAACCTAAAGCACCTTGCTGTGTCTTCTGTCCAAATTAAGCTCTGTCACGATGAGTTATCACTCCTAAGACACCTCAGCACATGTGGAAAGAGAGAAGAGAGGGAAGGAAAGTGTGCACACATGAGTGTGTGAGAGAAATGTGGGAGAGTGAAGGAGAGATTATATTTTTTAAAATTATTTCGATGGCCTATTGATTTAAAGAGTGCTTTGTGCCATGTAGTGAAATTATGTTTCAGCAGAGATGTTTTGTTTGGGTCATAATAACAGCCGCTTTGGCTGTTATTGGCTGCAGCTTAAACTCATACATCTACACTCTGAGATGTCCTGATTTCTTCCCTTGGCTTGTTTTATTTTGGCCAGGACCCGTTCAGCCACTTAACTGGCCTTTGATACATCTACATTACCTGATGTAAGCTCGCAGGCTGTTTTCATGAAGGAGTGGCGTTTGGCATTAGTGGGCTGTTATTCAGATGGATTCCTTAAACAGCGAGGCAGATTCAACCATTACACGGTGACCCACCCCATCCTCTGTTAAACATAGAGGGTGGGCTTCTTCATGAATAATGATCAACAGCCTTCGACCCTGGAGCTTTAAACGGAGAGTGGAACCAGCCTCTGTCTGCTACTGATAGATGAGCATGTGGGAAATGGTACATCAACACTGCAATGGGCGAAAATGATGGTATGCTGGTTGGAGTGACAGTTAAACGTTTCAAAACAGATCAGTTCAAGCTACTGTCCAGCCAGTTGTAGCCAATTCTTTTCAGCATGAGTCTGGTAACAGATAGTAACTATGTAATGAACAGTGTAAAGCCCACTCAAGCAATTGTATTGGCACAGCAGATATTTGCCAGACAACAATCAGATCCCAAAGGAATGTAAATGAGTGAAGTTATGATTTGCGGCGATCACGCATAACATTATGACCACCTTCCTAATATTGTGTAGGTCTCTCTTGTGCCAAAACAGCTGTGAGTCATCAGAGAACAGACATGGGTCTTCTGAGAGTGTCCTGTGTCTGGTGGGGGTCTCTGAGTCTTATGGGTTGAGGGGAGGGGCCTCTGTCGATCAGGCCACAGATAATTGATCAGTTTAGGATCTAGTGAATTTGGAGGCCAGGTCAACACCTGGTGCTGTTCTCCGTGCTTTGTTGAGTTGTTCCCAAACTGTTTTTGTGTGTGTGTCTGTGTCAGGCTGCATCCTGCTGGGCATGACTGCTGCCATCAAGGAGTGTCATTGTTATGGGGTGGGGGTGTCTGGTCTGGTCTAGGTGGGTGCTACATGTCTAAATTGATAGCAGGTCCAAAAGTTTCTAAGCAGAACATTGAATTATCACAAGATGGTTAATGTTATTCACTTAATTTGAATATATGGCCATAATGATGTGGCTGATGGGTGTATGTGAACATTCTCAAAACCTAATGGCACTCAATATTTGAATCTTATCATTTGTGTTATCATTTTTTTTTTTTTTTTGCAATAGGGGTAATTTGTCATATATGGAGTTGGAGAGAGCCTGCTGCTATTGTGTCACTCACTGCTATTTGCTCTGCTGCTCTGTTCTGGCATGAAATAAATCTGCAGATCCTGATACATGTGTCTGATTGACCATCTTTAAACTGCTACAGAAGTGCAAGCACAATTAAATGAATATTTTTCTGTGTAGTACACAGTTGGGTATCAAACTACAATACTTATCTAGTACTGACAGAATAGTGTCTTAGCAGCGTGGTGGCATCTGGGTTTCAATGCATTTAAATGTGAACTATATGAATGTTTAGGGTTAAAATAGGGCTTCTTTGCATTAGGAAAAAAATACGTGTTTATATTCCTCAGAGTTCCAATTTTACTGTAGAAAAATGTAAATAACTTGACACCGTCCCACAACGGTTACTATATTTTCCATTCATTACCAGTCTACGTCTTCTCTTTCCTTGCACATACATCACTTCCTCCCAGCGGCTCAAAAACAATGTTCTGCGTCCAACAAAAAGGTATCTCGCTGGAACGCAGGAAAGTTCAATCTGTGTTTCAAGTTGATGAATGTAATCCAATCAACGAAACGATTAAGCCTGGACAGAACCTACTGTACCTTTGGCTCCTTGGTCGACGCCTCCTCCTTTACACCAGGGACCACTTTAAAAGTAATGGCTCCTTGCGACTGGGCCTAGATAGTGGAGGAAGACAAGAGAGACAGATAGAGTAGGTTAAGTGAAGTTGACGGAAACAGCAGTCATCTGCTCTTGCAAAATACTTTACAAAGCACCTAATCTAAAGAGAAAGTCATGTAATGTGAAGCAATGTTTGGATTTTCAACACTGGACGGGTTATTAGGATTGAATGACTCTGGCCTGGCTCTGCTTGTGTGTTTGTGGGGGGGTGCTGAGAGCTATCATCTGCACTGGAGGCGTTTGTGTCTGAGAGGGTCTCCAGAGCTTAAGAGACTCTATCCTTTCCAGTCATCTCCCCCCTGGCAACGTCCAGGAACATGACAGAGCTCATTTGAGGCTCGCGGCAAAAGGCTGTTTGGAGAAACTACACAGGATCAACCTCATCCAGGGAGCCCGTGTGGCTCTATGCATGTGGTCGAAAAGGCCAGGAAAGACTTGCACAGGAAGGCCAGTGTTTAGTTTTTCAGCACAGCGATGTGTTGGAGGCTTGGCTGTCTGGATGAGTTAAGGGAGTTTTCTTTTTGTTTTGCAATCGCAAACAAGAAATGCTATTTTCACAAGGGAGCGGAGATAAAACATGGAAGAAACCTTTGGATAGCACACACAGAAAGAGATGAGGTTTACCAGAATACGAATGATTTCCTCTGGTTTCTTGTCATCCACAGGGATTCCATTGACCTCCTTCAGTTCATCCCCAACATGAATCAGTCCTACCACACAGACACACAAAGTTTATTTATCTGCAACCATTGCGATATTCCATTATATTAATGTCTTAATTCAGGTGAGCTACTGTATAGACATCCAGCGTGCACCAAGCCTGAGGATGTGTACAGAACACTAGATTAATGTTTGTTATTGTGGCGGCATTTCAGATTATTGTCCACACATGTGGAAATTTGCCTTTGGCTTGACTGTGGCACAGCTGAAAAACAGACTGGACACAATGAATACAAAATATAACTGAGAACATGGGCTAAGAGAAAAGATTCTCCATGTACTTGTCATTCATTCAAAGTGGATTGATTCAATTTATGGCACAGAGCCGGCAAGCTTAGGTTCTTGAATCCATTTCTTCTTTTCCACACACTTGGTGTAATAAAGCTGCACTGTACAT
Organism: Mugil cephalus; assembly: GCF_022458985.1. Taxonomy (NCBI): domain Eukaryota; kingdom Metazoa; phylum Chordata; class Actinopteri; order Mugiliformes; family Mugilidae; genus Mugil; species Mugil cephalus. The sequence goes on from NC_061787.1 coordinate 20,007,139, forward strand.
ATCACTTTCACACTTAATACCATACCGTAGACAAATGTTTTTACAGACACAAACACACAGCTACAAAAAAGATTGAAAAATTGTTGGAACTGACCGCTTCTGTCCGCTGCCCCTCCTCTCATGATCCGGGCCACGAGGATGGCTCCAGTGTGGTCATCACGTCTTATTGTTGCTCCCTAAGAAGGAATTAAAGACACTAATCACACATGGAGTGAACTGAACTGCCTTTCTGCTTGTCTGGGCAATGTTTTACTGCTCAAATGTCAAATGGCAAATATCCTCAGAGGACAGTAAAAAGGATCTGGTTGAAAATGAAGGACTTTAAACTGCACTCGGGATGCTCATTTTTACCAAATGGCTGATTTATGATTAGTTTTCCAGAAAAGGTGGACGTGTCTTTCACTGGCGTAAGAAGGCTGTCTTTTAAATGACAAATACTACAAAGCTATGGCTTTGTCTCAAAGAAGGGAAAACAGAACAATAGGAGCATTCAATGTGATATTTAGCTTAATACAAATAAACAATGGAACACTGACTGATCTGAAAGGATGGGTATGTTCGGCAGTATCACCAATTTTCTACATTTCTGCATAAAAGATGAAACAGAACGGAAACATTATACTTATGCATTTATTCTTCATCATTTGTATTTTTTGTGTGAGGTAAGTTTTCAGTATCTGCTATGACCTCCTTGTGCAGAAATGACAGCCCATTCCTCAGAACAGGACTGCTAAAGTTTTGAGATGCTGGTTGGTTTCCTCACACGAACTTCTTGCTTCAGGTCCTTTCTTAGAAGTTTTATTGGCCTTGTTCATTAATTTTGTTCTTTAACTGTTTTTTCCTATAACAACTTGTGTTCTTGAGCTAGTTGTCTTGATGCATGACTCAATTTCTCTTCAGATTCAGCTAGTATCATTCATAATTCATTATTCCATCACTGATGACAAGCCGTCCTGGCACAGATGCAGCAAAACAGGCCCATCAAGAACAATATGACTGCTATGTTTCATGGACAGAATAAACTACTCTACGTTGGACTCATCTGCTCATAAAAACATTTCCTAATAGTCTTCTGGCTTGTCTACAAGATGCTTAGAAAACAGTAGACAGGAAAAAAGTGTCTTTGTCCTTGCCACTTACTTACTTACTATTGGCCAATGTGAGAGAAGCCTTTAGTTGCTTAAATCTACCCTGGGAAAGAACCTTAGGGGTTTGACCTCTTGGACTACCATGCATCTTGCTTTTGGAGTGATTTTTGTTGGTCGACAGTCTCCTTAAATCTCCTCCATTTGTTCATAATCTGTCTAATTTGTGGATTTGTTGATTCCACTCTCTTTAGAGCTGATTTTGTAACCTTTTCCAGCATGATGAGCAACAGCAACTCTTTTTCTGAGCGCCTCAGAAACACGTCCAAACACTTTCCTAAACATGTGTTGTGAAGATCAGACTGAGACAAATCCTTGATTTTTCCTCAACAAACAGGCACTGAACAACACATGAGTCTCATTACATTGATTGGAAACCCCTTTAAACACGTGGATTCTCATTTGGCATTGAAGTGAACTTGTAATTCTAGCAGTGCAACTCCCAGAGATGTAATATTGGCTCATTTTCCAAATGAATCCATTGGGTTCGCTTTGTCTACTGTCAGGACTTCACTGATGTAATTTTTATGCAGAAATGTAGAAAATTCAAAGAAGCACTATAACTTCAAATATTCTTCTACGGATTGTCTGAAGTTGAAGGCAAGGACCTTGGAGATAGAAGCCTAAAAATATTCCCATAAACACATGTATTTATGAGATTGGTGCTTGGTGCCAAGAAGACACATTGAGAAGAGTATAGTGTTTCAACTTCCTTATTTGAAATGACAGTGCTCAGCTGTGATGCATTTGCCTGGAAACCCAAACAGCCTTTTTTCCCCTTCACAATAAAACAATAGGCATAATGGCTGCCAACCTGTCACAGCCCTCCCACAAACACCATTTAGGCACCAACCTGGCTGGGATTTAGGGCGGAATAAGATGACAAACTGCAACCCAACGTGTCGTCATCCTCGCTTCGGCCTAATGACCTGAACCAGGCAAATGTGTGGTCTAGTTGACACAGTTTGTCGTGGTTCCAACTCATTCTTCCACCCTTTCCTAGCAGTTATTCCCATCAGCCCTAAAGACTATTGTTATTTCTGCCGCCAAAAAATGAACCAGGCTGGAGCCTTCCTGACCCCAGTGAGCGGCTGTGTTTTATTTCAACTGTCCAGGTAGGCTGCTGGACTAAAACAACAACTCACCCTACGCGTGGACGCTCCAGTGATGAGCTATTTTCCTGTTTGCTTTCCTCTGACAGGTTCAGAGTTGTTCTGGCTATTACCATCGAGGGAGATATCAAAAACAACAAAAGCTCCTCAAAGACCAAAGGAGCCTCTGGTTTGTGCCACTTTGGCAATACCATTAGCATGTCATCTTCATTGTTTTTACAACCTATTCATATCTAATGGTTTTCCTCCTAGATAATGGTTTCCTCAAGGCCTTTAGGGTGGGTGGTGTGTGTGTGTGTGTGTGTGTGTGTGTGTGTGTGTGTGTGTGTGTGTGTGTGTGTGTGTGTGTGTGTGTGTGTGTGTGTGTGTGTGTGTGTAGAGATCGAACCAGGATAAGACACCAGGATAAGACAGTGGTGGGGTCTGCAGAGAGTTGCAAATCTAGTAGAATAATTGGGCTAATTAAAGAAACCTGAGAGGTTTCAGTAGGAGAGAAGTTGGTGAAGCAGGTCAGAGAGAGGTTGAAGTCACTGTCAGAGCCCAGTGTCAGGGTCACATATAACCCCCAGATTGTGACTTAAAGCAGCTGTCTGTGATGCCAAGGCCCCCAGACTCACTTTTTTTGTGTGAGTGTCTAAAAGAATATAGTGCTACAGGGAAAGAGACGGACTGTGACAGACAACAGAGTGAAATGGGGAGTCTGCAGGAAATCTCACAGGAGTATTCAGACATGTGGTGATTAACTTTCTCTACGTTTTTCACCCTCTTTTTTTTTTGAGTAGGCTCATGTTCAGTGGTGTGATGGATGTTTTTATTGTGTCCCCTGAGGCGCCTGGTGGCTGGTGGCAGTCTAAAGGCTAACTAAACAGCAGAGAAGTAACCTTGGACGGCAATGATCAGTCTGCACAAACTCCATAGATACCCTCTATACAGTATATACCTACATATATAGTCTCCTGACATATGGTGTGTAGATAAGAATCGTGTTTTGAAACATATTGTTCAAATCATGAACCACTGGCGCCATTTGCAAAGACCACTTATTGGAAGTGGCAATGGGAAACATTGTTCAACCATGCATAATGGACTTTTCCATGAGTGGTGAAACAAACAAACATGGTTATCTGTGGACATATAATGCAGACCCATGATCCTTCTTGTGTCTTGTGTCTCTTGTCTGAGTTGTTTAAAGCTGCAACGACTATGAAGACGTTCGAGAAACTTTATCTGACTTACTGTCCAACATGATTGGCCCATGTACATGCCAGCTAGCTGCTTGCTGGTGAATTACAAAAAAAAAAAAAAAACTATTGTTTAAGGGGGTAAACAAAAGACAGCACTGATGACATTATTATATTATCTATGGTCGATACAAAGCAGTGAGGACACTCGGGTGCCATTATCTTCGCACAGTAAGCATAAAATAGAAAATGTAACCGAAGAGAGAATGTGTCTCACCCTTGAAGCACATACCCCTTCCCCCTCCACCTCACTACAACCTCAGACCTCATTCTCTGAGTCCTCTAGGGGTATATCAGCCTCTCCTGGAGGCCTGACAAATGCTTTAGAAGCACCGAGAGGCTGCTGCAACCAAGGGGGCAAATCCAACCTCCTGAACTCAGCATCACCTTCCCCCTCTTGTGCCGTGATACCCTATGGGTGTTATCATCAACATCCAGCCATGCGTGGCCACTAATGAGGAGTGCTTGCTCTGTTAAACAAATACATAAACAGTGTAGGCTTGAACCTAAATAAGCTATGTGTTTGAGGGGGCCGTACGGAAGGAGGAAGAAACAAGGTTGAGTAAAGACCCTCCAGCAACAAGATGGGCTTCCTGGTGGAGCAGCTAAGTATTAGCACAGACTGATGGTTAGGTTTACACTGAGCCTTCAACGCCTACTGGCACATGGAAGCCATTTCAGACGTTTCCCCGCGCATGGAAACAGCACAGGAAGTCAGGAGGGGAACGACTACGCCTGTGGAAGCGCATGAGCGACAGGCATGTGTAGGTGTGTTTTTGCGTGCATGCAAGCGTGTCTGTGTGTCTTTCAGTGATAGGGTAGCCGTGGGCTTCCACCTGAAGTCAGGCCAAACAGGCCTGACAGAAACCTCAAAAGACTGAATGATTGATGCTGGACAGTGGCTAAGCCTGATGAATGAGCTGCGCTATGTTACCAATTAGAGACAAGGCGCCACTTAACCATCAAGTGGCTCTACTCCACTCTTGGAGGACAGCATGGTGTGCACACAGGATGGTTAAATAAATTTTATGTTGTTAGGGACTGATTTTCTCTTCCTGTTGTCAGTCTTTGCTGCAGTCTACACTATAAAAATAGACTTTAAAGCAAGTTTCTACAGAAAATCAGCTATCAAAGAACAGAAGGAAATACAGCAACAAACATAGAGACGAGGTCATCTTGGCCTGAGGAAAGCCTCCTAGCTGTGGTCAATTAGTCACCAGTAAGGTGATCCCGAAGACTCCAATCCTAACATGATCAGCACCATATGCAGCTGCTGCTCCCAGCTCTATATCTCCATTTCTAACACATAAATGCCTCTGATTGTTATTGTTGGGCTGGCTCAAATGTGCCGGCTTCGCGTCTGCTGTGTGATGGGGGAGAACTGGAGCGACGCTTGTCCGTATCAAGCCATCACCCCCTCCCCTCTTCCCCATGCACAGTGTACTGGAGCACACATGCCGACATGGCAGCCACTTTAAGTATGTGATGACAAATGGCTCACACCTCATTCAGTGCAGCAAGAGAGAGAGAGAGAGAGAGAGAGAGAATAGGGACTGATATTTGGATCCCCTTATGTATGAGAGCGTGTGTTTATTAGAGGGAATGGAATGGAGGCAAGGTTGTCCAGCAAGCTGTCAGCGCACTGTAGTGCCATGAAACTCCAGCAGATAAGAGGAGTAAGACAAGCTGGAAGTTGGATTTCTCACCACGTTTAGTTGGCACCATCAATGTCTGGCAAACTAAATATTTATAAGGCAATTAGAGTGCCCCCTAGCTGATGGGCTGAATGGATGAGATTATGGGGGCTGGTTGGCTTATGCTGTACATTGGTTCCTATGGATGACGAGAGGGCTGGCGAGTCGTCTTGGCCCTTGCTCATCACACGTCTCGGAGTCTAGGGCAGGCTATGTGTGGCCTGTCTAGTAATTCACACAGCGCAACAGATGGATCTTAGCATCTCTCTAACCGAGCCACGGCCACAACTAAAGCCACTCCACTATTCCTAAGCCGCCAGGGAAAACAAGCACAGTGCTCCATTTCAAACACGCGGCCCTCGGCCCGTAACGACCACTCAAAACACCGCCCCATGAACCGAACCGAACGCCACAGCATTTGACAAACATTATTTCTCCCTCTAAATTGGGAGCGACAAGGGAAAACAAACGCGAGCGGCCGGGGCAGGGAGGCCGACGTGTTTTGACATGATGTCACTTAACGGCAAAAGTGTAACGGCGACAATAAACTCCTGCTGACTGACTGTGTTGACTGCTATGTTTAGAGGTATAAATACAAGTGTAGTGGAAACACATGCTGGCGTTCTTCACACCAGATGTCGACCGTGGAAAAAAACAAGTACAAAGTGGGAATGGGCCTCCTGGACATTAAAATACAATTACCTCCAATCATATCTGGTGTTGGAGTGTGTCATTTCATCTTACCTCACTGAGATGGCATAGACCCTTCCACACACAGCATATTTATGACTTCTTATACACTTCCTTGAAGGCCACAGGCCCCGGTGCAGCTCAGAAAGACTAAAAATCATTTAATATTAGTGCATTCGGTCAAGATCAGAAAATCCATTATTGTATTATGACCACCTATAAAGATTAATGTGATATAAGCTCTGTAAAGAGTTAGCGGACCAGATGAAAACCTAAAATAATGTTGCAAAGAATTAGGAGAAAAAAAAAAGCAGTGAAAAGTACTTAAAATTTTTATGTCAAAAGATTTTTCTCCGTGATGCAACAGAGCTGCTGCTGCAGGCCAGTCCCCTCTGGGTGACCCGTTGAATGCCATCCCACCTGTTTTATTAAATCACTCGCGATTGAAACTAATAAAAGCTGCTCCCAGTGTACCCCCCTTCTAAAGCGGGCTCTGGTTTCCCCACTTTATTTCCTTAACCCCAGTCCTGACCCAGCAGTCGCAATTAACAAGTACACTGAGAAAAAGGAAAATTGCGGCTCCTTATTATGATAATTACAGGGGCCGAGAAGGATTGCAGGAGGGATTGCCACTGCCAGATAATGTGGTGCAGAGAGCTCTCTGACAGGACGGCTTACCATCTTTTGTCTTTCTATGCCCCCTCTTTCCTTTTCCTCCTTGGCCTTCTTAATGTTAGAGCAAGTCCTTACCCAGTTACTATACAAACACGTTTAGCAACCCACCTCTCTACTTCAGACAGGTGGCACTGAATCTGGGTGTGCAAATCTGTGTGTAAATATGTGGCTATCTCTCTGAAAGTGTGTATTTGTTTCCATAGTGCTAGTATGGATCACCATGCAGACAGTATGGTGATTCATGTAGACTGAGTGGAATTGCCGTCTCCCTGCTATAAGCTGGAAAGTGCCAGATATTTAGTCATGATGTACTGAATACGTGTGTGTGAGAGCTGTATGAGAGCATACAAAGAGACAGTTGTGTCACAAGGAGAGTGGTCCATCTCTGCTCTGGCATTGTTGAGTGTTTTTCCTCGTCGTTATCCCGAGTAAAGAAAGCACCACTTTCACATGTCACTTCTCATTTCCAAAGAGCGTTGGGAAGCAGAGGCCGCTGAGGAGCCCTTGGTCGGATGGGGCAACAATGCTCGCATTCAGACTCCAGGCCGGCTCACTGGCTCTCGGCGGAAAAGAGCGAGAAGTGTCAGGATGTGTGTCTACGTTTATGATTACACTTGATGGAGGAAGACGTTTTATTTAAGAGGGCCGAGAGATTAGAATCTGGGAATGCGTCAGATGTGGCTTTGGAAAACCGTGTGTGTTTTCACATTCACCACTCAACGGGCTACAAGGGTGGTGTAACAGCGGCTCCACGAGAGCGTTGTACAAGGACTAACATACCAACAAACACCAGGGCTTTCGCATGACTGCTTCAAGCGTATTTATATTTTACTGGATGGAAATTATATTTATGCAGAACATCATAAATTGCTAGAGAGGATTTTATCCACGTCTTCTGTAACATGTACACAAACTCAACCACATTTAGTTGCTCAGTGATACATAAACACCCAAAGCTATCCCATAATAACTTGTAATAGACTTGATGATAGAAATAATAAATAATATGTGAAGCTTCTTGTTACATAGTTAAGAATACTTTTATGGTGGTTTTGACTGTTAGACACTGACGGGAGGATCAGTAAGACTCCCTTGGCGCTGTCAAAACTGCCGTCCAAAAAGTCTTGCGCCTCACTGCTTGAGGTTTTGAGCACAGTGTTGGCTCTGTACTGGACAATTAGACTGGAAGACAGACCAACTTACCCGCCTACAAAGTTTTTGGAGAGGAAGACTGGTCTGGAGTTGTGGGGAAATTATTAAAGATCTGCCAGGCTAATTAAATACTAATGTAACTTACACATCAGACATACCATCGTAATGATTGACAGCAGAATGCACAATGCTGACCATCTTGTGTCATTTGCGTTCACAAAAAACATGCACAAAAGTAAACTCACAAAAACATGCACTCTGTGAAACCTCAAATACACAAACAAAGAATTGCGTATGCAGAGGAGCTCACAATGAACGGACAACACATTCAGGTCGATGTGAAATTACACACAGGCAAATAAAGACGCAACATCCTGCGCACAAATCCAAACACAGAGGCAGGAAAAACGTATGAGTAGGCAGCTGAACATGCACACGATGACACAGTGAAGCACTCAACATCAGCACAGCTTTCCATCTTCTTTTGTAGCACCCTCAAGACGCTGCAGCCTAATCCATCAAGTGAAAGATGCATTGCTTTTAAAGCACATGTGTCTGTCTGTAAAACACTAACATGTGTGCTGTCTGCTTTAATCTCATTAGCTGCTCCATTAATTTCCAGCCAGTGTCATTACTTTGCTTTCAACTTTCTCATGTAAGCAGACAATAGAAAAGTCACCTTTTTAAACCGTTTCCATCCATCTAGTCTCGTCTTTTGATAACTCTTTATCCACTGTGGAGACCTGTGTCTGTATACATTCACACTCGCAGATTAAATGCATACTAATGTGAATGGCATGTAGTCTCAGTTGAAGAGGAGCAGCTATCTGAAACAGCGTATTCGTGAAAGACTTCCAGACAAACGGAATCGGAGCAGGCCGGATTTGATTGTCCTAATTGTGTCAGACAGATGAGGAGGACCGTCTGCAGATGAGAAAAGCATGGCATGTCAAATTGCCAATGGCTCATTCCAGCGACTGCCATTCATGGAAAACCAACTACGTCATCAACAGAATCAATCACAAGACTTTCCCGTCTCATCACAATTATCAACTCCCTTATTAAGTAAAGAAAATCCACAGACATCAATCATGCAATTGGAGCTTTTACAATAATAATGTCGGACATGTCGTCTGCATTCGTATGTGCAGCGTCTACTACGGCGCTGAAGTCCAACCAGTGCTATTTGTGGGTCTATAATGAGAAGTCCAGCTGATCCGCTGGTATCCAGCGGCTGGGAGGACTGGGTGGCCCAGGCCCAGTAGTGGTATAGCTGTATTGATTGGTACTCGCAGTGATGCCAGGCGAGACGCTATGTACTATGGCACTGCCAACTGGATGGCACAGACGCTGCAGTCTACGGTTTCTGTTTAACTACACCCAGTGACACCTAATCGTAATGGGAAAACCAACCCTGTGTGTGCAACAACACAGAGCAGAGAGGAAAAGAGAGAAGAAGAGAGGATGGAGAGTGATATAGACTAGGGCTGCAACAACTCTTTGACCTCAAAGGCCTTTTGCAGAGACAAGTTAAAAGTTAAGAAATGTATTGAACAGTGACGCAGACACTTGAAAAACGCTTGTTGTTGATGATAATTTCATCCTGCAGAGGGCAACGACACAATCTGTGGCTCAAACCGGGACCAAAGAAGAAGAAGTTCCATGCCTACTAAATAAATTAAAACCACTCCTCGCTGTTGAACCTCTGAGTATTTGGTCTATTTCAGTGAATTTAATCTGACTGTTGGTTTGTGGTCACAGCTTTGTAGTTGTCCTCGTGGTTTATCAGTTGTTTTTGAGAAATGATCAAAGGCTTAAGAGAGGATGCTAATTGCTAGCATGGAAACTCTGCGTTCCAGCTTATTTACAAGTATGTTTTTGCACATACAGACCTATAAAACTAAATACTATACATTTCCATTCCATATATGGCCCATCGAGCATTTATAAAAATGATGCATTAATTTCTTCTTCATCCTTCATGGCGTACTCCATACACTAGCGACCTTTGTTAAAGCAGAGTCTGTCGTCGCTACTCGCGTTGGATATAATATTAGTTTAGCCCCAGTCTGCGACCGGCCCAGCCTGTCTGACAAATTTTAAAACCCGGTGTGGCCCTTCACCCTTGCTGTACAGAATAATACAGCTGTATTTCCAATTAGAAATTGAAAAAATAATGTGCAGATTAATAGATTGAAGAAATATTTAATAGTGACTGACACTGATCCTGTCACATTCCTGGCAGCAGGGAATTTATGGTTGCTAATAATGGCTAACAACCTATGATGACAATTGAGGAGAGGTGGTGAGTCAGTTTGGACAGTTTATAATCAGAATTTGGCTGTAATCTCTTAAACAGTATAGTGGCTGTACATCACCTCAAATACAGTGTGCTATACATATGTAAAAAAGAAAGAAATACACAAGAATGACTAAAGTAAATGGGGCTGATGGCAGAACCAGATGAACAAAATGAATTTAAGAGTGGGAGCAAGGGGGATGAGGAATATGGTGTGCTTGTAGGAGGACAACTAAAGATGAAATGAGTGGGAGAAGTGATTGAATGTTACTCCCGGCAGAAACGAGAACCGGCACCGACCGAGTGGCACGGAGTGAGCCGGCGAGTGATGCAGAAAACAAACGAGCACACAGCGGGGCACACGCGGCGAGCATCTCGCCGTCTGCTATTTGCATCTGCGTCACACGGCTTCCAGAGTATTCAAAACGAGAGGAGCAGAGTCGGCCGCAGCGGGCTTGTCGGCCACTAATGTTCTCACATCATAGTGATGGTCACCCAGAGCAGCTGCGGTGCACCCGTCTGTGGGCGTCCAACGTCGTGTTTTGCTTAATGCATTTTGTGTGTTAAGATTTGGATTTTCCAGGACGCCATAAGGTGATCCCGTAGACACCAATTCACACAATAAGGATTTTAAATTTTCAAAATAAACCTAATTACAACTACAACCAAACTACAAATAATAAACCCAGACATAGTTCATGAACAGCAGCACTATTATAACATTTAGTAGTCCCATGTTTTGAGGTCTCTCAATCCTTCTGGATCTGTTTTTTCTCTTGGCTAAGACGCATGAATTGTGTAACACCAGTGCATTCCACTTTCTCCAACTGTTGTCTACAGTTTTCCTATTAGTCAGTCTACACTGAAGCCCTTTATCACCAGAGGCAAACTTCCCAAGTAAATCAGCTACACCACCACCACCACCACATACTCAGCCCTGACGCAACCCTCTCAGTGCTCCAATTTAGACCCCCATCCAAACGGTTCGGAAACCTTATCCAAAATAACAAATTCTTTCAATAGAAAGACGGCTGAGTTGATGTATCTGCATGCGCACACATGTTTGTGGACGCTGCTCTCCAAAGCCAATTATTTCATTGCCCCGACACTTGAGATAATAAATCAGGCCGTTTGGGAGAGCGCTGGGAGAACAGGGAGTACAATAGAGAAAGTGAGAAGGAGAGGCAGAGTGAGAGGGAGAGGGAGAAGAAGAAGAAGAAGAAGCAGCAAAAGGAGAAAGGATGAGAAAGAAGAAGAAAGTTGAAGGAAGAAGAAGATGGAAAAAAGAAGGGGGAAGTTGTCCTGGAAGACAGAGTTTTTTACTGTTTCACTGAAATGTGGCATGAAGTCACGCTTTGAGAAACGATAGCAATTAATCAGAGCTACTGAACACAATCCTCTCAACTAATCACAATTAACTTAATGGATGATTCAAAAGGAACGAGGCCTGCGTGCTAGCTGCAGCTCTGCCGCCGAGATCGTCCAGAACTGTACGACGAGAGGAAGCGAGATGAAAAGTGAAACAGAAAATAAAAGAGCGCAAAGTAAGGCGAGACGGAAAGGAAATGAGATATTGTACAACCTCGTTGTTATGATGTCAAGTTTGAGAATTTCAGGCTGATTATGTGAAATTGCGAGTTAAAGGGCACATCCAAATCAATTTGGTGCGGCAGTGAAATGCGGACCCTGCACAATTAGAGGGTTTTTTATTGGTTACTGGAGTGGCTGTGACTTCACCACGCACACCGGACCTGCTGGCTGCTTCCCCAATGTGAAATTTAACTGTTCATTAGGGTCAGTTCCACTTTACCGACATACAGGAGACAGTGAAGGGGCCTGAGGTAGATGGGTAGAAGCATTCACTGTCCAACTCAAAAACTGAGAACCTTCACAAAGTAATAGAAGATTTTTAGGATGGATATTTGCCACTTAGTGCTAAGTTTTGATTTATGTCAGTATTTAAACACATACACTACAGAGTAAATAACACTTCTTTGCTCCACACTTCTTTCTTCTGCTTTCTTGTATGGGTGCTCAGTTGTGAAACCCATGACAAACACATCCATGACATGTTTGTCATGAAGGCTGTGGAGCTAAAAGTGGGTTTAATTGGTTTCACTTCTTTGTGCTGCAACTCTTGTTTGAAAATTTTTGAAATGGCTTATGTGCATTAAGATAACGAAGATAAAATGACTGTAGCTACTAGAGGTTGTATAGACTAGTCCACTAATGCCATAACACGTTAAGTGTCACCACGCAGCAGTGGTTCATGTCTAGCCCATATACTACTGTGATATGTCGGTCCTGAAATACAACAAAACTACAACTGCAATGCGCACTCATATTGAAAAGTCATCTGCTAATGCTCGTAGAGGAATTGTCCAAATCCTCTGGACAGTAGCCAATTAACAACTTCACCAAATGTCCTGTGGTGACAGAGGGAAGGAGGCTGCACATCAACTGTTTGATAAAGTTAAGAGACCTTTAGCTGCAGTACAAGGAGAAGGCTTCAGAAAAATACCGGCTACACTATTCCATCCAACAACACGCTGTGGAGTCCTATGAAATGCTACTGATGGTGCTAAGTTGCAACCTGTGTTTATACTGGTTATACATATCTACAGCACACACTGTCTGTTCTCATTCAGGTTATTCAGGTCAATAATATTTGACGGTAGTCGACTGATGTCTGATTTCATACAACTCCTACCTGATAAACAGCAGTATCTAGGAGTCTTTGATAAAATGACTTTTCCTAGAAAAACTGATCCAGCTCTTTGCTCCATTCCCAAAGGAACCATTTGATGAATGCAAGTCTTACTCTCTTGGGACAAAATAATTCCTCATGGGTCTCAGGACGGAGCGGAGTCCCAGGTCTGACCGTACAACATGATGGAAGACGCTGTCAGAGTCTTGTTGTAATTTTCAAAGGTGGCTCAAGTTGCCACTTTTTCTTTGTGCCCGCAGAGCAAATACAAAAACCATCATTTCTTCTCACCACAACAGCAGCAACCAAATTTTCTTTCATGCATTCACATGAACAGTGTGCCCTGCAGTACAATCCCGCTGTTGTCCACACCATGGTCAGGCCTAAATTATAGCCGTAGGAGATTATGGGCAGTAACTGATCCCTGTGGGTCTTTAGGGCACAGCTTGGCAGCATTTGCCTCCACTGAGTATGAAGACATTGCAGCGCTTGATTTTGATTCCCTTGCTACCGTGGTATTAATTGCAATGGCATATTGGAGTACTGTTATTATTATTTTGAAAGGTGTTTTTATCTAAAACAAGTGGGAGGTTATACAGTAATGACCTGCTTTCCTGCTATAAATCTTACTGTGTAGCCTGTTTTGCTTCAAAGCCCGTAGGGAGTGAACATAATTAAATATAATGGTAGAAAACTGAGCTGCCATTGCAAGAATATTGTGGTGATGCTGTGGAAATGTCAAATTTAAAGAGCCACATCGAATGAAACCTCTTTTAAATTAGAGGAGTATTTATAAAAACTGACCTAGTACTGACCCATAAAAACAGTGGAGGCACAGCACCTTCTCTTTTTGGATACAGTCACTTTGAAAAACACAATAACCAAAATGCACCCTCAGCCTATAAACTAAAACTGTAAAAATAATGCATATTCTACACAATTAACGCCTTCTGTGTTGTGCAGTAATACACAATATCACACGTTGTAAATGTGCGTTTCAGATGTTCTCAGGAGCCAAATCACTTAAGACCAAAAAGCATCACGTTGTGTAATGGAATAACACCAGCTAGATGGTTACGCTGACCGGGGCGGGTGTAAATCACATTATGGTTTTAGGGAATGTGATCCAACATCATGCTCAAGAGAGGCCCGGGCAGGAAGTGCTCGCGACAATGCGCGTTGCAAGAGAAAAAGCGAGAATTCCTCCAAGCCACATTATTACGTTTAAGCAGCGCTTGAGGAACATGCAACAGGCAGGAACCCAAAAATGGCTTAGGTGTGTTCTCCTTCCCCCAGGGTGTGGTGAGAGGAGTGCGCCGGCCTGGAGCCAAGATGGTGGTCAGGGTTAAAACCACAATGTGAAAATAGAGCTGGTTGGGGCAAGCGCATGTCCGGCAAAGATCAAAGATGGGCAGGGCTATGGCACACAACAAAGTGCTGCGAAGACGGATGAAGGTCGTTGACAGGCCATGTGTTGAGGAGTGTTTACGTGTTGCAGGACATTGAGGTCAAGTTTGTAAAATTGGGAATTACAGCAAAGACGTAATGAGGATAATCAGGAAAGAAATAAAAAATAAAGGTATGTGTTGCAATTAAAACCAGCTCCAATTTGCTTTGGTAGTTTTACAGAAACCTTTTTGTGCTAAAAGGGCCTGGGGAATGCTTGGAATGGCAGCCATCAGACGACGCAGACACCCAGGATGCCGAGGGGTGGAGTGACAAGAAGAATGCAGGGCCAAGAAGTAAAAGTACAGTTGGGGCTGGAGGCCGAGACTTATGGGTGGTTGTTGACGTCTGGGACGGTGAGATGGACAAGAGAGGCATGTCACAATGAGAGAGCAACACTGACCGGGATAGACGAGGAAGCCATTCACAGACATGGAACCTAGACTGGCTGAAAATACTCACGGCCAAGAGCAGGGTAATTGTGGTTGGTTTTGGTGTGCTTACAACTTCAAGGTTGTGGGTTGGATTCCCACAGGGAAGTACCTCAAAAGCGTGTATGGTATTAGCTTGGCTTATGGTATGGTGTGAATACTGCTTTGACACAAGAGGCAGGAAGTTGGATATTCAGGATTTAGCAAAGAAAGCCTAGAGAACAGCAAAAACATGTTCACCATTTAATTTATGATGAGGATACACTCATCAGGCATAACATTATGACCACCTTCCTAATATTGTGTAGGCCTCCCCTGTGCCTCAAAAACAATTGTGACTGATCAGAGAATGGACATGGGTGTTCTGAGGGGTTCCTGTTAGTAGGGGTCTTTGGGTCCTATGGGTTGAGGGGAGGGGTTGTGGATCATCCCACAGATACTTGATCAGTTTGGTATCTAGTGAATTTGAAGGCTAGGTCAACACCTTGCGCTGTTGTTGTCATTGCTAATAGTGCATTGCTGCAAGATTTTCTCACCAGGATCGATCTGTCTTGGTATTCTCCCGCTATGAGAGGTGCCTGCATGTATGCCTGTTTTTTTTTCTCCTCCCACTCATGCGTTATCTCGTTAACAACGTCAGTATTACACATTTATGTACGCCGGAACACTGTGGGGTAAACAATGGACAGCATGGTCATCAGCGAGTCGAATGTTACCATTGTTGGTCTGTGCATTACAACTTTGTCCCTTTTGCAAAGTATATAAATTCAGCGCGGATTGGAAAATGTCCGACCGCTGCCACAACCAATAAAAAAGTGCGCCATATCGCTGTGTTTATATAGCTGTATATAAACACAGTCGCACAGTTCACATCTCTGCACTTCACAGATCGGTGTTGGGAAGATCAACAGCAAGACTGATGGGAGTGGATCAAAACTTTGCTTTGTTTTGAGATCTGAGTGAGCAGCTCTCGCAGTCCTGGTCAATGTTATTCATTTCTCATATCAATGGTTACATTGATGTGGTTTGTCGGTGTAATTTGATCAAGGTATTTTTATACCTACATTGAAAACTAAAAGTAGAAGAGAGGAGGATAACAATATGTGACAAACAATGTACAGTGTTATCTGGTCCGATACCGAGGTGTTACAAACCAAGTTACAAACCATAGTAGATGACTTTACCTTTTCACCTTCTGTTAATTTCCTCAAAAAACATCTTTCAGACTAGCGGAAGCTGACGGACACTATAAATATACTCACAAGATGACTGTCAAAGGTACTTACAAGAGGCTCCTTATTTTTGACCAGTCTTATTATTTTCACAGAATCCTCGTTGTCACTTATGTCTTCAGGCAGTGGAGGTAGTTCAGGATCGTAACTCTTCTGGGCAACTGTGTCATGGACGGACAGAAGGCTCTAGAAGAAGGAAAACAATAAGCATTAGTCAAAACATAAAGGCCTCAACTTAACCTCAGCATAATTAGCTGAATAAAGTAGAGCAATGCATGTTGTTAAAAGATCTATCTATCATTTGGTTTCTTTGTGCAGGACAGAGAAAATGCAGAGTGCAGGGAGTATGGTTATGAATTGGGGTGTCTCCCTCAGGTTCTGGGTGATGGATATGAACCTGTTCAGAGCCAGAACTTGTAGCTGCATGCGTTAATTGTCATTAGGTCCATGCTCTCCCTCCATACATCTCCCTGATTAAAGGCAACCAGCTCTCGCAATGGACCATTGCTTGCAGGGA
This sequence comes from Mugil cephalus, assembly GCF_022458985.1. Lineage (NCBI taxonomy): Eukaryota > Metazoa > Chordata > Actinopteri > Mugiliformes > Mugilidae > Mugil > Mugil cephalus. The sequence continues at coordinate 20,023,480 of NC_061787.1, forward strand.
GCTGAGAGTGGAAGGGCGGGAGGGCAACCTCGGCCAAGGTCTTCAGCGCCGGCAGTTTTCCAGAGCAAGCGGGTGAACACTGAGGGAAGCGATGTTCTACACCGCGTGGCGGCAAGCTCAAAGTAATGAAGTTCTCGGCCGCCTCAGATATTTCACACGTTCACGAGCAGACATAAAAAGAGACGGGACGCAGACAAGAATGATGCCATTGAGACGTTCATTTTTCAAACTATTTAACGACTGCGTGTGCGGACCGAGATGCAGCTGGACGCGTGCTGCTTTTTCCGTGGTCGAGGAGGGGAGAGAAAAGTGAGAAAAACATCTTCCACCCTATGTGCCAGACAAAGGGGGAGAGAGAGAGAGAAGGATATGGTGAGAAGAGGAGCAGTGTGTTTTATGACATGGGAGCATGCTGCAGTACAGCATTCAAGATGTTGCTAACTGGGAGCAGATGAGAGGAGGAGACACAAGTGGAGCTCTGTGTCCAGGATCCACAGAGAGAGGCAAGCTGACCAACATACACACAGAGTTTGTATCGTGTATACCTGTTAAGACGTTGTTCAATTTATCCTCCCATGACGGCGACCATAAGAAATTATTCCAACTCAGTACAACTCAAGGTCTTTTGTAGTTTTAGTTATGACTCCTACCTATGTTTATAACACTGTACTCATGGGGCCTTTGGCCCAGAGAATGAAAGTAAAACCATCACCAATAAAGACCTTTTAATGTACAAGCATAACATTATGACCTAATATTGTGTAGGTGTCCCTTGTGCCTCCAAAACAGTTGTGACAGTTGTAACACCTTATGCTATTGTCACCATTGCTATGGGGTATGGGTGTCGGGTCTGGTCTAGGTGGGTGCTACTATCATCTAATGTCTAATACCACTGTCATACTGAAAATAATGTGTTGCTGTGGGATTTTCTGACCAGGATCAGCCCCAAGCGAGCGTTTTTGTGTTTATGCCTGTGTCTGCATCCTGCTATCAAGGAGTGTCATTGCTATGGGGTGGGGGTGTCTGGTCTGGTCTAGGTGGGTGCTACATCCACAAGTAACATCCACATGAATGCCAGGTCCAAATGTTTCCCAGCAGAACATTGTGTTGCACAAGATGGCCTAATGTTATTTACTTCTGCTGTCAGTGGTCATAATGTTGTGGCTAATTGGTGTACACCACACTCATCCACTCTTTCCTCTACTTTCCTATCATGTCTTCATTGTACAATAGTTAATGCAGCCATGAATCTAGGAATATGGTAATATCACTAGAAAGAAGCCAAGACCTCAGACAGTTAAAGACACATGCTTAAGACCGACGAAAAAGAAACAAAAATTGTAAATATCTATCACTAAATTAACTGGTTTATATAAAAAAAAAAAAATCTTATAAATTGGCTGTCTGACCATCTAACTGTGTTAGATGTTCAGCTGGACTTTGGCGGGTACGTTTTTATTATAAAATATAGAAGCAATGGACGCAGCTAAAAAGTGCTGTCCAACTTATAATGCATTTCCTGACCCTAAAATTGATAATAACCCTAAACGAGGTTCCAGGTCTCAACTAACCCAGTGGAAAGTTGCAGGCCGGAGCAGAAATAAATAAAATCTAAATAAAATCTGACTCAAATCCCCAGCAGAGCCCACATTTAATTCCACATTTCTCTCTTGCTCACCTTTCCTCCCCAAAATGTTTGTTTTTCTCATCCAAACTTCTTTCAAATGCTATTCATCTTCTCCTTCCTCTTCTTCTTGTTTGGTCATCTTCGGTATTATCTTTCATGCATTTTTCACACAAATCCTCCTGGCTTACAATTTTACATTTCTCAGAACAGGGCTAACAACGTGTTCCTGGTTTTCATCTGCCTCATACATAAACACACGGTTTGTGTTGTATTGTATTTCGGGGGATGTTGTCATTATGCTATTGAAATGTTCTCCTGGAAAAGTAGAAACCAAAACTGTTTGCAGATGAGGACAACAGATGAAATCTGGACGGGAAAACCTGTAGCAGATATGATATGTAAATGATGTTAGTATCTCCGTATTAAGGCCTGGATGGAGAGTTTGCAGTTGCAGCTTCCACAATATTGTGTTGAGATCAGTAATTTTACGCCAGCAAAGTCACATTTTATACTATTTTTCTTATTTTCCCTTTTTTTTTTTTTTCCTCCCACAAGAAATAGAAAAATCTTGTTTGAATTTGGCACTGTAGCAAATTCCAAAAATATCCTATGGTGAAAGTTAGCCAGTGGCTAACAGTGAATCTGAAAAAGAAATACATATATGTTTTTTTTTTTGTTTTTTTTTAAAGTTTGAGGCTGGTTACATGTGGTATTGTGGCTCTCTTTATGGTGTTTGACTGTCAGTCACTGGATCTTGGTTGCAAAAACATGAGGGTCAGTCGGGCGTCTCTCAGGCTCTCAGCGGGGTGATGACCATGTGGGCTTGATGCCCAAGAAGCCTAAGTACAGCGCTCTGTGGACACTGAAGAATTAGTCCTCCAAATTGATCAATAACTATTTTGACGTGTTTTTGACATCCCACATTTAACACTGACGCTGCTTAATTCTAATTTACGATGGGGCTCTGAGAGTCATCACATCCGTGGATCTCGTACTCACCATTGTGTGTTATATTCTAAAGTGAAATAGGCTGCTTTATATACCCAAGTCACTGGCACATTAATATTTACAAATCCATTCTTGGCATGACTGGCAAATTTTTATCTTCTCTTTTAAGCTGGATATGTGGTAATTACAGTCTCTACTCTACAGATATACTGCCAGTTGTGGTTAATAACGTATGAACAGAATTTAACTTTTTGGTTTTCTTCTCCTGGGTCAACAGCAGTCTAACCTCAATCTTCAGAAAACTTCAAAATTTGAAGTTAAATTGATTACACCGAATGATTTTAGAGAAAGAGGAAAGAGGAAGAAGAGGAAACTCTTGTTGTTGCGGAGATAAAAGTTGGCAGAACCCTCTCAACTCAACCTTTCCCCCACTAACCTGGCAGTTTCTGTTTCCTCTGAACTCCATCCATCAGGCCTAATATCATGACCTGGGAGCGTCCTCTCGTTGATGGCACTTCCTTGAATCTGGCATCGAACCCCGCTGCCACATCCTCCCCTAAGGCCGTGCCTAACAACCCGTAACAGAGCCGCTGCTAATTCCTTGTAAAAACTCTCTAGGAAGCAGCAATAACAGCTGCAAGCTAATAGGTAGCACATGGTACATGCCCTGGCTGGTGACCGTTGACATGGGAGTACAGCAACACAGGTACAAATGTTTAACACACACACACACAACTTGGAAACTTTCTTCCTGGGCTGATATGAGTCAGTGGGTCTTGTTATGCCTCAGTGTTGGTGTATTAGCCTCCTAATCAAATCTAGAGTTATATCCTTGTAAAGGCCCTGCAGCTGAAGCCTAAAGAGGAAAGCAGAAAGGAGAGTGTGGAAAGCGAGCTGAAGGGAGGCAAGACCAAACCCTTGTTTTCCAGGCATCCCGGTCTTTCTCGGTTCGTGTGTTTGTGTTCATTAGGCATAATAGGGATCCTAGAAAAACAGATCACTGAGCTTGACTAAATAAACCTGCCTGTACATTCCTGGCATTGGCCTCTCATTAAAGCCCCCGGCCCTGTCGCTGGGCCCACTCGTTTTTCAGCCAACGGCGCAGGATTGGTGCAAGGTAACTAAGGCGGGAGGGACCCCGCTGTGAACGCTCTACCTCGGAGGCACCGCTGTAGGCCCAGCTCGGATATGACTTTCACACCCACCTTCTGTAAGCCTTGAACCTTAGCGCGCGCTGCCCCGAGTCAAATACATGCTGCAAGTGTGCAGTAACAAACTTGGGTAACAGACGCCGGCGGAAACAGGCGGCCATCATAATTGGCACTTTCATCACCATCAATATTAGTCTAGCTGAGGGGGGCTAATATGGGCGAAAGTTGTTTTCTCATGTGTAAATCGTAAAAAGAGAGAAAGTCTGTGGCAAAAAAAAGGGGGAAAGAGAAGGGAAGAGAAGAAGAGAGGGGAGTTTTAAAAGAGCCTGATTTATATCCCCACCCTTGGAATGGATCATTTCAGCCATAATTAAGAGTGATACAGTTACTATCGCACAGAGACGCCATTCAAAGGCAGCAGCCATCTGCTTGTGTTTTACACCAGCAGCCCCCGTGATTTACACCGGGCCTGGCTGGTACGGTATCAAGTGCCCTGGAGGACAGATGGAGACAGAAAGACACAGACAGAAAGAAGTTTTAATACTTGATTTTTGAAGCCCACATGTTGCTTAACTTTTGAGAAACAATGTCAAGAAAATGCCTGCACACCTTAATATGATGCAGTCAAAACTCCCCCTTCAAAACCGAGACACTGGAACTAATCTATTGTTGACCGAATGTTCCAGATGTAGCCAGCCCGAGTGTTTAGCCAGGCGGCTAAGAGCCCAGGCGCTCAATAACACGGTGATGGACTTCTACCAACACACAAGAGGTTTGGAAGTGTGTGTTGGACGTCAATCGGTCAATTTGACAAATTCAGATGTGACCACAAAAAAAAAAAAATGTCTGGCATCATTGTTTTCAACCACATCATTAGAGGAACATACTGCAATGTAAATGAAGATATACTGAATGTAAGAACGCTCCGCATGTCAAGGCGCAGAATGTTGGAGTCCACCTCTGTTTGAACAGAGCACTGACAGCTGCTTGGATCATTCTCTAAGAGAAAAGAGCCACTTGTAGCATTGTACATCAAGGCCTAAATGAGCAGGTTCAAATACTGCTTGGATGTGTTCTAATATATTTTTTGTGGCATCTCAGAGCCACATAATATTTCAAAAATAGCTGGCTGTAATCCTGCTTCAGTGATAAAATGCCATTGCACTGTAGGTTGTCTCCCTTGGCTTCTGCTGCCGAGCTGCCTGCCAAGGTGCTCCGGCCTGCAGTAGAGGAAGCAGTAGCCGAATATTTTCCATTGTTTGGTGCGGAATTGTTTGGCTGACCTCGTTCTGCACTGGAGCTGAGGTCGGTGTTTGGAGGTGGTGGGAGAGCAGAGTGACAGGAGTGAGTAGAGAAAGCAAACAGACGGAGAGAAAACAATTAAATGTTGTTGAGGCTGATAGGACAGGACAGAAAATAGGATTTACAACTGCAGAGGTACTAATGTTTTCACAAGATGAAAAAGTCACATTTACTTTGTTTTAATGCAAACTGCCATAAGAGGTTATTTCATTATAGGTTTAAACCCACCGGTTCTTGTTAATAGATGGGATTTCCCATCTGGTAATTTAGTTTGGCGAGTGAAAGTAATCCGAGATAATTAGGTTGCCCTCTTAGGTTGAAGGTTTCAAGTTTGAGTTCTTTAAACTCAAGGCCTGCTCAGATCTTGCATTAACATCCATCCTGGGGAATCAGATCACAAGGGACCAGCTTAAAGTGCAGGTGTGAACACATCCAGGGAGCACTGAGGACGCATTTGAGAGATCCGATCTCTGACTACATTTGGCAGATGTCTGGGATGCAGGGCGGCGATCAATAAATGAACAGCAACTTAACACGTGTGGTGAAGTCAAGGCGCACAACAGCGCTACTCGTGGTTCTGAAAGAGCGGTACGTAGATATCCATTAGAGACAGCCGCTGTTAAAATACTCTACCGCCCCAAAAGGATGTTGGTGTTTATTTGGATATAGAGTCAAAACTGAGACCAGATCTCATTTGGGGACGCACATAGGGGCGTATTTCAATGCTTACTCACACTTACAATCAAAATGTCAAGGGCAGATGTTAATTCAAAATCAGAAAGAACAAAGTCAAAGATATCCGGTGAATCTTCGACTGTCAAACCCTTCCTTGTCGTCTTCATCTTAAATCTTAATCAAACTATACACAGTATATAACTCAACAACACATTGGATTTAACATCACTTGGATTATACTTTACGATTACACCATTATCTGAAACTATTCACCTCCTGTGGCTATAACTTTAAGCTGCAGAGAGAGCTGGGACTGTCAAGGCCAAACAAATCTAAAAATCTAGCCTCACAACCTGGTGGCGATATAAATGTCACCCAGACAGATCTAAAAATATCACATTTTATAGCAACTGAGGAGGACAGGATGGTTTTTGACACCAAAAACCTCGGAGACAGCGCACCTGGTCCTCGGTCCCATCTCCTGCCTTCAGCTCATCAGCTGATTGATGACTTTCGCAAGATGTGCTTTGATGGATTGACCTCTCTGCCACGCCAAATTCCTCCGCCGTAACATTATTAAAATAATAAACGTGGGGATTTCTGACACCGGCATGTCTCGTGGCGAGTGCGCCGATAATTTGCCGGCGCATTTCACTTCTGGGGTTGACAAAGACGAAAGAGATCACAATGTCCCTGTGAGGCAACGTAGGAGAGAAAAAATCCTGACAGATTCCAGCTATGTGTCTTCAGGATAGTCAGAGGTGAGTGTTCTTCCAATGTATTTGCAAGTGTGATTGTATGTTTTTATTGCCGGTGACATTTGAACCTAGTTTGTCACGCTTCCCTAAGCTATGTGCATCTGTACCTTCAAATAGTGGTTTTATGTCTTTTAACAGGTTGATATAGTTGTTTTGGCAGAATTCAAGAAATGAATCATCATCACTAGCGCAGACAATCAACAATCCACTTCTGGGCCTGATTCATTTGGGAACCCATCTCCTCACTACACTGCCGTTTGACACTAGGAGTTATTGAATATTTGTATGCACTGTGGATGTGTGTGTACTGCGGTGGGGGGAGGGGGGGGGCTTCATAGCGAGCTGTTGTTTCTGGCAGAGGCCAAATAAGCATGACGACAGCGCATTAAAAAATGAACCCGTCCAACTCTGCGCATATTGCGTCTTGCGTGGAGGCAGCTCCGTCTGGCCGAGACACCTGGAGGGGCCTGATGGATGGCCAGAGTTAAGCGTTAGAAAATAAAAACGTGTAAATTTATTTTGAGGCTGTCTGAATCGGGCTAACGAGGACAGCGGCTGCAGCCAAGACGCCGAGAAAAAGGTCCCGGATCTTTGTGTAGAGCGCGATAAACGCACGTGCGCTTCAAAGTCGCTGCTACAATATCCACCTGATATTCTGCGGTTGTTAGAGAACGTGTGATTATAATTTGTCTCAATACTGTAAAAGAAGAAAAGGAACCAACTCACCTTAACATAGGGTTTTTCCAGTATTTTCAGCAGTTCTTGGATTTCTCCATTGCTCGATTTCCCTTCCAGTTCCTTGGACAACTAAACAGAGGAAGAACACAGAACACTTACACAAAAGCATTCACAAAGGAATGAGCTATTAACAATGCTGATAGGGATAGTTGATTCTTTTTTTAAGGAATGACCTGATAAAAGCTTTAGCTGGATTTATACTTCAGGAAAGAGGTCACCGGCAGTTCTGCCATAAATACTACTGGAATCGGTTTGATTTATAATGATTCATAGTTCAGCCTTGTCTCATTGCATGCATTGATAGAAAGCAACAGTCATGCCAAGCAGAGGGTCTGCACTGAAGGCGTCTTTGCCAATTTTTTTTTTTTTTTTGGGAAAGGAGAGGATATGTATGTTTTTGTATCTTTTCATGATGTATTCAGTCTCAGTAATCCCAGCAATGCTGCCTCTCTTTATCTTTCCCTGCGTAGATTAGTCCTGCAAGCACAGTGATCAAACAGCCACAGCTGCCAGGAGTTCATCGAGACGTCTAATTCATATTTCTTCTAGCTTCACCTAACTTGACTCAAACTGTGGTTAGTCTACATGAGGCCACGGTGGAAGCAAGCAACTACAGAAATTCAATCCTTTTAGAATGCAAACCACTCTTTTTTTCACTACTCTGGGCAGTTCACTGAATGGGCATAACATGAATGCCAGGTCAGGAAGTTTCAAAGGAAAACAGTGAATTGTCACAAGATGGTCAATGTCATTTACTTCTTCTGTCAGTGGTTTTAAAGTTGTGGCTAATCTGTGTATTGTGAATTGTCAACAGAAGAGAGAGATCTAATAAAAAACAACAATAACAAAAAAACGCCCAGACTGTCCCATTATTATTGTCATCATGAGAAATTTTGCAGAGACCCCCGGTTTAAAGGCACACATAAATACGTGGACATTAAAATAACACTTATGAATAGAAAAAACACCCTTAAAGTAAAAAAATATGGACAAGAAAAGGTAAATATTCTAACAATGAACATAAAGTGCAGCTTAGTGCAAGTCTATGAAATGTTATGAGTGTGCAATTGTCCTTTTGTAAAAGGTTATTGACTGTGGTTTATCGTTCCAGGAAAGCTGATACTCTCTTAAACTAGGTACCCCTCAGTGGGAGGCTGGGTCACACTTTGTCACGGGACCTTCTGATTAAATTTACCGTTTGTCCAGATCGTTTTCCAAGGAGAAACTCACGTAAGTAAAAGAAAAGAGTCGGTTCCACTTGGAAACAATGAGATGCGTTGAGAGCGTCCCGGAGCAGTGGGACTAAAGCTGGACTGTGCCTCGTGATGAATGTCTGGTAGCTGCGAGGCGAGTGACTCGGCTTCTAAAGCCCCGGGCCACGCTTCTCCGTCTGCGCTCTGATTTATGGACGTTCATGCTTCTCCTCCTGGACGTGGAGAGGAGCAGCGAGCCGTCCCACACGAAGATCTGTCCGTACAGAGGCTGCCTCGGGAGTTGGTGTCGTCTACACAAAGAGTGTATGAGGACTGGAAACATCTCAGCAGTCATGTCCTTTGCATTTGTGAGCATATACATCTTTAAATACTGTTTGCTTCACTACAGCTTGTTTTTAAAAAAGCATTATTTGAGGAATAATAACATGTGGAGCTAAAATGATTTATCAGAACCTACATTACATATAATTACAGTAGTTTATCAGCTTCATCAAGATTCATCACTGTGAACTGAATATGTGTGTTTTGGACGGTTGCAATCTCATAGCGTCAGTGACTTCAGTCCAAAGAATTAATCAGGATAATAACGGTTTGATTTAATGAAGAACTTTTTAGTTACAGCCCTAGTGAATAGAAAACCTCGAGGAGATCTGGATAAATGTTCTATTCAGCATAAATAAAGGTCAGTTTTTATTTAAAACAACATATAAAACTCATGTAAACTGTTTTGGACTTGGCTTTCCTGGCTTTACAGGGTCAAAATCAGATAAATAACCGAGGACTTGAACATTAAAAGGGAGAAGCAAGAAACAAGTTGGTTTAAAAACAACAACTAAGAATTATTAGAATCATAAATCCTGAAAAGAAGGAGCAGCTGGCGGCGTTCGCAGAAGAAGCCTGGAGCTCCTACACCTTTGGAGGTTAGCCTTCATGTCAGTATTTTTAAAGCTGAGCAGATCTGACAATGACTTATCTAGTCTGGTATTCTAGTTTTCTACATCAAAACATGACATAAACCTAAAGTAGTATCCCCACATCAGATTTTCTTTATAAGAACTGTGACCAAGAGTGGGACATCCTGCAGTTGAAAGTTAAAAGTTGAGGACTCATAACGCGGATTATTTCATCTTACAGCTACAGGAATGAATGTTAGATTTAATTACTTTATTATATTTTAATTTTGCTTCTCTGCATTGTATTATACCACTACTTCTATGGCCCTGTTTGTTTTGCAGATTAAGGGTCTTAGTATAAACTAGATTTTGAACCTTGCACACATCTGTAATTTTAGTGCAAAGAACAAAGAATTATTGGTTGACTTAACATCTTAAAGAAAAGCCGTTATACAAGGATAAATGATTGAGAGAGAGAAGACTAAAGCTACATTGCTGATGCTGAATGAAAAGCACTGATTGACTTAACGAGAAGCAGTGTAGCGAAGAAGCGTGAAGAGAGGCATGGATCATTTCTGTGGCTGCGCTGTCGTCACCTAACAGATAAGCCGAACTGGGAAGCCTCCCCCCAAAATCGGGGTGTACTCCTTGGTCAGATGATGACAGAGCTTGGGAGGAGAAAAAAAAATAGAGTTTGTTTGACGAACGACCCCCGTGGTGCGGGAATAAGGCAACCGAGGTGAGGCGGGGGTAAAAGCAGGGGGGCTAAAGAGGTTAAGGCTGGGGTAAGGTAGGATGCTATGTCACTTTATCCACTGGAAGACAGGAACATGTGCTTTTGGTGGAGGGGGTGTGGGGGTCTTTTCATTATTTCCATTAGTTTTTGACCCCCCTCCCCCTCACAAGGGAACGCGGGCCATGCTAATGAATAGCCGCAGTGGTCAAGGTTACTCTTGGTGAACCTCATTCAACCTTTCATTACTTCACTTCATCAAAAAGCACACAAAAAAAGAAGAATTAGAAAAAAAGTAAGCTGAGAAGAAGGGTGACAAGAATGTCAAAAAAAATGGGAGGAAGAATGGAAAACGAGAGAAAGATTGAGATGGAGGGGAATTGAGGTCAACGTCTTTAGTGAGGGAACATCTCCAGCTCTGATATAGCACCATCTGTCATCTCAACGCCACGACGCTTCCAGCGAGAAAAAAAAAAAAAAGAAAAGACAGAACTGTACATTTCCAGTCTCCCCATATTGTCCCATTAAAGCTCCCTGTCCCATAACTCAGCATGGAGGACAGATGGGTCATGTTTGACAACACATTCTGCCGTCTACCTTCATGCTTCCCCGCTGGATTCACATTTTCCATCCTCAGACCTTCATAGACAGCGAGGGGAGGGGGGCCAGGAGAATGATGCTGGCCTCCTCTGAGACTGTGTGTATTTCATTTGCTAAATGTCATGGCAGGCGCTGCAGTGTTTAGATAAGTTTGATCCCTGCATGTCAGTTTATAGCTCTCCCTTGACCCTGAACAGCTGAGGGCTCACTGCTTTGATTTAAAGCTGCCGATACATCAAGCAGGCCTTACTTTAAAAAAAAAAAAAAAAAAAAAAAAAAAGTATTGCAACTGCTAACCTTTTATTTTTAAGAATCGGATCTGGGCCAGGCAGCGTCATTTATTTTATACGATGAATAAAATGCACTTTGGCTTGACATGTGGTGTAACTGATCAATAACACACCGGACCACTAGAGTGAGCATGCTGATTAAATTTTACACAGTCATGCACAGAGATGTTTCCCTATTATTATATTTTATAGGTTTCAATAAAGGACCCAAACATTGGCTTTCACACTCTTAGAATAAAAAAAAAGACCTTTTCTAATGCAAAAAAAAAAATTGACTGAGAAGACGCAAAAGTTTTAAGTGGTTTATTTAATCCAAGTGTATTAATAATGGGGTCATTCTTTTGTATCGTTCTTTAACCAGATACACTGACTTAAAAGCAGTTGTATTTATAGCTTAAGCTTTCTGAAACTGACAGGTATTTTGTGGAGTAACTACTTACATGAAATACCGTCATGTGATTAAAATTAAAATACCTCTAATGTATAAATCTGTTAACGTTGCTAATCAAAACGCTGGGAACGTTAGGGGGTTATATTACCATTACACAATATTAAAATTCAGTTCCAGTCAGACAAGAACGAATAAAACGATGGAAAGGTTTAATGTTTATATCCTTTCCTCATTGTCTCAAAGAGTTATCTCAAAATACAATTGCGTTGTTATATATCAAATGACATATAGTAAAATAATTAAGTGCTTAGTTTAGTCTTTAAAATGTAAAATAATGCTGCGGCACAATTTCCTAAAACACAAGTTAAGGTCTTAAGTTTGCTTGTTTGGCATTTCTAGCAGCAGAAACGAATATTCAGCTTTCAGAACAGTTGCCAATTACAGCTCCATAAATTACTGTAGCAGATCAACTGATGGTTTCAGCTGCAGATAGAAACTGATCAGCCACAACATTAAAACCACTGACAGGAGAAAAAAATCACTTTGACCCTCTTGTGAAAATCTTATGAATTTAAATAATTATTGGTTGTCAGTTATCACAGCAGTCTACTCAATAATTGAGTTTTAAATCACTTAATCACTGTTACCCAATGTCATATTCTGATGGTACTTGGTTGGTTGATGCTAAGTTTTATCAATATGTTGATTTATTACTTTCCAGCATTTAGTAAAAACCAGAGCCACTCCAAGCACTGGCTGTTTGCAGACCAGTGCTCTCTGAGGGCACCCAGTGGTCCGTCCAAGTAAGAACAGGGTATGAAGATGATGGGAAGCTGGCCAGAGGAGAAAAAGTTTCTTTAAGAGGAGGAGGATACGAGTCAGACACCGTGATATTCAGTCAGAGTTCAAGTGATGGACACTGATATGGAAGAAGGGCTGAGATTCAACCTGCCGTTGATGTGGTGTGTCTAGCTTTCAACAGGATTGATGGAGTCTGATTGGATGGACAGATTGGAACATTGCACTGAAGTGGGTCATGTGTGTGCGGCTGATTTGCCCCTTTTGATTTATGCAGTGTGGTATTTTACATTCCACTCTGAGGCAAGAGCGCTTCTATTTCAGTCTTGATGAGGGCTAAAGGGCGACCGAGTGCGCAGTAATGATTGTGTCAGTACATTCATAAAAGTGTGTGTGTGCAGTCACCGACCACCGACGCGTCTCTGTACGTATGTAATACGGCACCCGCTCGCGGAGCCCAGTATTGATCGTGTTTCAGACGGCACTGGCGGCGCAGTAGTTTGCTTGTGCAGTGGCAGTCACCTGCTGTGCGTTCTAGACGGTGCAGCCGGGGGCCAGACGGGGGTTAAAGTGTCATTTAATGTTAGCCAATAAATTAAGCCTCCATTACCCGAAACCCAAGCCTCAAATGAATTTCATCTAACTGTAGGTCTCTCCTGCTGCACCTCAGTCCTCACTCCACCACTTCAAATAGCGCTCATTTGGAGCGGTGACACGGATGAAAATCAATCTGCTTTGAAAATACACTGGAGCGCTTTTTTTTTTTTTTCGACTTGCCAAAGAAAGGGGGGACGTGGGATTGTGGTGTGCTCGGAGATGCTTTGATACACCATCTCTGGGCTTTATCCCGATACCTGATAATCCCGCGGAGACGCTTTGCGGGGCATTTAACAGGAAGCGTACATTTGAAAGTCTGTAATTTGAAAGAAAAAATAAAAAATGAGAAGGAAAATATGAAAAAAAAAGAGAAAAAAGAGAGATGGTAGTTGGGGAGGGTCTTTGTGAACAGTCTGTGGACTCTTGCCACGACCTGGGAAGACGGAGCAAAGGCTTATGAGAAGTGATGATTCGCACTTCTTCTCAAATCTTGTGGATTTCTTGTCCTGGTGTTATCTGGCGTCCTTTGCCAGCACTAACAGCAGGGTAGCACAAACACGCAGAAGGAAGAAGGAGCTATAAAAATTTATTTTTGAGAATATTACAGATTCAGGATCAGCCACCCTGGTTTGGTTAAGGGTCCAGGGTGGTTTCGGACTTCTGTCGACTCCGGAGGATGGAGCTCTGGGGCTCCTCCTTAAGGTCAGGAAAACCACTCTGTACCGCAACATGGCTTTTCTTTCAAGACGCACTCAGGACACGCTAGACCTCTGTCCTCCTCCTTCTCTACCCCGACTGACTGTAAGACTCTCAGCCCCTTGCCTCAGTACTAATTAGGATGATGTATGGCTGTGGGCTCTTTAGAAGGAGTGGAGTAGACGGGGGCACTTTGATTACAATAAACAGAGCTGTGGATTTCAAACAAAACCACACACCAGTAAAAGTGCCCCCCCCCTCCCTCCCCCTTCTCCTTCTCCGTTCACCATGCCAGCCTGGTCCTTGGGTTTACACAGGTGTGTGTGTGCGCACATGTGGATGTGAGCAGAGGCGCTAGCCTGCCTATACGCACATGTGGCGTTTAATAAATATTGCAGATGAACAACACGGTAACAAATGTCAGGACGCTGGACATTTAGTTAATAAATCAAACTAAATATCTTTCACAGCTTGAACGAGAGCGGCGAGGCCAATGGAAGAAAGTCCTCATCGGTGGTCCTGCTGGCAAGCGTTCGTGTAACGGATTCTTAACAGGTTAACTAATGAGGAGAGGCCGCACGCAATAGGTGATGCTGCTTCGACGCTTCCTCTCTCTGAAGCTGTTTGGTCTTCTGCTGACCTCAGTTGTTCGTCTGTCGAAAGGATCTGTCATAGCTTGCCCATCTGTCTTCAGCTTTTCTCTGATTGAGTCCAATTTTGGCCTGAGGGGAAATGATCAGTGTATCTTTGCAGAGCTGGATTTCCGATTTCGTGGTGTATGGCTAGACGTTTGGGCAGAGACCAAACGGCAGGGTAGGCGGTGAGTGCAGAGTGGGGATGTTGTATAGTGCTATTGTGACTGTGATTCAAGAAAACCAAACTGAAAGAAGGACAGTGCAAGGGTAAGACGTAAGAGTGTAAACACTGTGAAGGCTACTACACAATATTGTGAGAGTATTCAATTATACGATGTTGCCACATTCCGTATTTGTCAAGTCTATTCAATATCACGCAATTGTACTGGAAGGCGGACTACCAGCTTACATGTGGTCTCTCTCTCGACGCAAGCACAACCATCATGTTTTCTTTGGTTTCAACCACAAACAGCACACACATGCGATGCGAGTCTTGCTAAGTGACTAAATTAAGGAAGACCTGAATGAATGTGTGGATAAAAATGTGACAATGATCTGAGTTGTAAAAAAGGCCCTAACCCGAATGAGCTATGTAAAGGAAGTACATTTAACCAGCATGTTGCATGATCAACGCCCATGCCTCCAATGGCTCCACAAACTTGTGCATTTTATTTTTAGAGGAGAAACTGGAACCTATCAAATGGTTTTTCTCATTCATTTGTAGGGCTGAGTTAAAAAAAAAAAAAACAACAATTTTGTGATTGAAATTGATCTGGATTTGAAAATCCCAATATCGATTCATAAAATCTTCGGACTTATTTTTTGAATGCACGCCATTCCTTACATCCTCTCGTTTGAAACCCTGCTGCGGTCTGGCAAGACTTCTCGTGCAGAAGCGCATTAAGACTTCTAACAAGAGTCAGTCGCAATGAGATCAGTCAGCATGTGAGGAAGATCCAAAACATGACAAGCTACTATATGAGCAGCGTCAGGCCTGAGAGCTGATTGGATTTAAAAGGGATGACGACAGAGAAGGGCTGTGTGAAAGACATGCAAGTTCCTTTTGTGAAACTAGAGGGAAAGTATTGTGCAAATGATACAAATTTCAGGACCCACTCAGCTGAAGCATGAAGTTGATATCAAATCAAATCAGGAAGTCGGTAGCGAGACCGGGGAAAAATCATCTGTCAGGCATCAGCTAGAGCAACCAAATAGAAAGAGACCTCCCTTCCAAAAAGAAAAGTAAGTAAAAACTGCTTACTTGATGTGCCAGAGCAGCGGCGCTGTCCAGGACGGCGACAGGTTTGCTCTCTTCATAGTGCTGCAGCCGTTCATGGATCTGAAAGGACAGATTGTGTTCGTTAGTAAGTGAGAGAAAGAGAGAGAGAAGAGGAAGGGGATCAAACACTGGGCTGCAAAAGGCCACGACACGGCCTCTTTGACCAAACACACATGTATGAAAACACGTAGAGCCTCCATCCACAACGTCTCGCGCACACAGGAACACTCACACTGGATCAAAACAACATGCACTTTCAAACAGCTCCTCTACTCCCTCGGCCGGCTGCAACAGAAGGCTTCTAAGTGTTTCAGTTAGCGTAGTCACTGTACAAACAATCTAGTTTTCCACCGTGCATTCGATACGCCCTAGCGGCCTGCTGAGGATTCCAAATCATTTCAGCAGTCTGGTTAAGTTGGCTAAACATTTCCTTATCAGCTTCAACGACTGCAACTGCACATTGTTGAGAGACAAAGCTGCACCTCTGGAGAGTTTACTAAAATGGAAAGTACGGCCGACTCGCTGCCTTAACGTTTATTCATTTTCACACACAGAAAACACTTCATCACTCAAAAAGTAATATGTCACAGGCGCACAAAAACACACACACAAAAACACTACGCTGTGCCGTTTGTGATTTAAGAGCAGCTGTGCAGGAATGCGTTGACAGTACACAGGCTGCTGTCACGTTCCATCACCGAACAGACAGGGACGACTATCATCCCAGCGGCAGCTCCTGAGTCTCTGTCGTCAGCCCGGCATGGTGAAGGGGAGCGGGGCCACGGGGCTGACTGATAACTGGGCCCTGGGCCTGGTGCTTCCAGCTGGATGTCCTAGAAAGCATTCCAGCACCATGGTGGAGCAGAAGGCTCCCTGGCTGGGCCAACCGGGGCCTGAAGGGGCCAAATCCACATATGTGCGAGCGCACACAGAAACACACAGATGGAGCAAGTGACAACCTGCGACAGAGAAGCACTCAGCGGGACAGGAAGAGACAAGAAAAGCAGTTTGCTGTCGTACCGTGAGCAGCTACAGATGCCACGTGCAATTAAAACATCTGCTCTGACAGTTTTTTTTTTTTCTTTTACTCTTCGCTACACAAATAATGTTTCTTTATACAGCTACAGCATTCCACAGTAGCAGCACTGTAAATACTGGGGATGTTAGCTGGAGTGAGCTGCTGCGAGGTGACACAATCACAGCGGATGGGGAGATGCCTCTGCAGTTTTTTTGCTTTTCGTTCTGGCGCTCGGCTAGAAATTTTGGAAGAACATGATCCGATTAGTGACAAGACAAGCAACACGTGTAGACGAGTTCATTTGGGTCTCTTCATGCCGTCATCTGTCTTTGATAACCACCAGAGAAAACAAATGTCCTGAAATCCAAAACATGATGTCATACACAACATCATCACGGAGTCAGTTTTACGGCTATTTCTGGTTGAATAAATGCAACACAACTAGGTGTGAAATGTCTTGGCAGATGTCTGCCCGTCACTATTCCAGTTTAACTCTTGGCCTTAAACAGCTACAACCACTTCAGCTGAACTTATGCACACAGTCTCCTGTGATAAATCACGGCCTTTTAGGGCCGTCTCGGCCAACAGAGGAGCCATGTTTCAAGGTCAGCTGAGAGGCTCAAATCCCTGTGTAAAGCCGACATTACTCGGCCATAAAACATGGTGCATTAGCCGTGTCGTGGAGGTAATCTGCTGAGGGCTTGAGGGAGAGAGGTGGTTGCTCAGCTCGGTTGTTGTACGCAAAAGACCTGTGACTGAAGGAGCCTAATAGGACAGCAGAGATGTGAAGCTACAATGGCCTGGAAAGGTGAAGGAATTCGCAAGAAAAAATTCTTGGATTGACACCGATCAGCCGCAACATTAAAACCACTGACAAGAGAAGTAAATAACATTAACAGCAACTCAATGTTCTGTTGGGAAACTTTTGGACCTGGCATTCATGTGGATGTTACTTAGACATGCAGCACCCACCTAGACCAGACCAGACACCCCCACCACATAGCAATGACACTCCTTGATGGCAGGAACAGCATTCATTACATCACAAACTGATCAAGTATCTGTGGGATACTCAGAAGACTCATGTCCATTCTCTGATGAGCCCCAACTGTTTTGGAGGCACAAGGGAGACCTACACACTATCAGGAAGATGGTCATAATGTTATGCCTGATTGGTGTAAGTTCTTGCACCTTATCCGTTTAATTCCACATAGCCACATCATATCTTAACTGTCACGCTACTCTTCATGAATGTCTCCACTACTCCACCCTCCTCAGTCTGCTCCTCTACAGTAGAAGGCCGTAAAAGGACAGACAGGCAGCTCCGGTTACTTCATCTGCCCTGATCATCTTTGTAAGAAAACAGATGAAATAAATGAGCGAGGTTGCCCAGCGTCTTCGGCGCTCCAACATACCACAGTCCTGGGGACATCTGCTTAGGTACTTGTTGCTCCACCACCTCCACTTACTTAGTTACTGTGGAATTTCTCCTCTGCTCGGCGAGCAAATGCGAGATTGAAATGCTTTTATTTACAGTTCAGGACACTGTCCAAGTGCCTGTCCATGACGCAGTAATGTGTTTTAAAGTCATTACCCGGCTTTTTGCATAGCGCGTTCTCTGTCCCCTCAGTGAGGCAGCAGAGCTGCTGCTGGCAAACAGAAAATGTGGCCTGGTGGAATTAAAAAAGAAAATAAAAGAAAAAAGAAAATAAAAGAAAAACAGTGAGAGACAGTGTGCGAGAGCCAAAGAGGGCTTAGCTCAAACCAGAGCGCAATCCAGGACATACAGCCGAATAAAAAACTGGGGATTTGAAGCTTCTCAGATGAGAAATGTAAGGCAGAAGATTCAAAAATAAAAATGCATAAATAATGGGAAAGAAAGCTCTAAGAAGTGGCGGCTAGTAGGATAAATTAATTACTGAATGAACACCTTCACTGAGAGCTGCAAAGGAGCAGTGTGTCCCGTCACCATGGAGGCCTCTCACTACGTCAGTGTTTGCTTCCAGAAATAGACTGTAGGCTTAAAATACACACAACACCACAGGTAAGAACTGATAGGAAACAAATTCCAATGCGGATGGACAGGAACAAAAAGCACAACATCCATCTTCATCTTTCTTTCAGATGAGGATCACTGCTTTGGTGGAGGGTCAGACGCCTCGGAGACCTTTTAAAGAACCATAAACAATGAAATTCAGTATTTCAAACTGCATGTGAAGCACACGCAGCAGTGAGGTGAACAATGACCAGCTCGAGCCCTGATTGTCAGGGTGGATATGTAGCCGAGGGAAAAAGCATGCATTACAAACAGTAATCCACAGCTTCTACAGCAAGTACCGTCTGGCGCAGACAAAGAGAGCAAAAGCCTGATGGATGGAGAGGTGTGCTGATGGAAGGAGAAAGAGAGGTCTGGAGATCACAGGGCTGGATAGTGTTTCTGTTCCCCGAGTCCTGCGAGGAGGCTCGAGGCCTCTGGTTATTGTCCTCTGCCCAGAAAACTTCACGTCGACCCGGTCAGGGCTCACTCTCTCTCTCGCACTCCTGTTCCTATATCCAGTATCAAGCTTCCAAACGGGTCCGATCTCTTGGTCTGATCCAGAACACCTTGTCAAGGCACCGTGGCCTGGTAGACTAGACCAAGTTAGGAGACGGGAAGGAGGGGGATTATAGACAGACGTGCAGGGTTGCGACTAGAATAGCTGTGAGATGATATGTTTGCTTAAGAAGCACAAGGAGTTGAGATTTGCTTTTTCTCCTGTCACAGTAGGTCACTTTACAGAGCTTTGGCTTCAGCTCGGTCATAATGGCAGCAGGTCCTGGACACTGTGAACAGTCTTGCAGATGACAGTACCAATCTACATCAGCTGAGGGTGCAATCCTGCTGAATTAAGGTTACACCGACAGATATTTGATTCAAACTAGTGTGAAGAAGCAGGTATTTACAGCATCTACATTAGCGGTTCTCACGACTGCAGCCCACGCAACTCTCTCATGATGCCCACTGTTGACTGTTGAGGTGAGCACACTCTGGGAAGTGGCTCTGCTCTATTATGACTAGAACTGAGAGGTGGAGAATGACTATGGACACACTATGGCACAGGAACTCATCTTTCACGAGCTGACGTTTCTATTCTGGATTTTATTTTATTATTTACCTTAATTAATTCCGGTTTAAAATACCTAGTCTTTGACCGTTTCCTTCTGATGGTATGATGAAGTTTTTTTTCTTTCTTCCAATTCTGATCAATTATTTAATATCAGGTCACTTTTATAAATACCTATATGGACATAAATGTGTATTAAAAGTCATATATGAATACCAAGAGATCAAAGAGTTGGAGGAAGAAGAAAAAGACCAGAGTTGCCTTTACATCCCTAAAAGGGAAATATTGTATACATGTGGGTATTAATGATTTTGATGTTTTCTTTCTTTTTTCTTCTTGTTTTAATAAATTGATGACATATGTGGGGCCTGGGCAGGGGCTTAAAAAGAATCTAAGAGACACATTTAACAAATAAAAAAGTCACATTTGGCACACTGACGGAAGTAGAAGCATGTTAAAAACACAGACTATTTCCAAACGAGTTATTTGATTCGAATACTGCAGGTCCTGTATCAGCATTAACAGTATTATTAATCAGTATTCGATGGCACATGAAGCAATCGACTAATTGAAATCATATGCTGACTTTATAGAGCGGATAATCTTACTCCACAGACCTAATGAGGAAAGACAGTTTAATTTAAAAGTCTTCGAACTAACAGTAACTAGCAAGATCTGTCATCAGCTGATTATATGAGTTTTTGCCACTAAAAGTGATGTAGGCTGCAACCTGAACAATGTCAGATATGTGTTATCACTACAGACTATCAAACTTGTGTTTTCTGCAGAAATGGTTTTCTGTAGAGTGTTCCAAAGGAGAATAACCCTCAAACCTTTTCTTTTTTTAATCTGATAATTATCATTTAAATATACCTGTACCTTTCCATAGTACAAATCTTTAGTACCAGCTCTGGAAATTTATCTAATATGCCTCTCAGACAAACCTTCTTTGACCAAGACCCAATACCGAGGGGCCTTGTTTTGTCATTTGTTGTGGAGAAAAAACGGAGAATGTGGCAGCTAATTAAAAACTGGCAACAGATCCAATGGGTGAGTGAGAGAGAGAGACCAGGGCAGCTGGCCAAGCCATTTATGACGGCTACATCCTTTAGATAGGGGATACATTTCCTCCTGCAGCTTTTGGCAAAGGAGGCAGAGAGGCCCCTGACACACCTCTATAGACATT
Source organism: Mugil cephalus (assembly GCF_022458985.1). Taxonomy (NCBI): domain Eukaryota; kingdom Metazoa; phylum Chordata; class Actinopteri; order Mugiliformes; family Mugilidae; genus Mugil; species Mugil cephalus. The sequence continues at coordinate 20,044,113 of NC_061787.1, forward strand.
ATGTATTTTAGAAGCAGGACAGCACGGGACAAAGTCCCATAAATACGAAGGCTGGTTTGTCAAACAGTACAGTCAATACAGTCCTGACTTCCCGGGTTTCCAGAAGTTCAAAAAAGTATCGAGCAAAAAAAATCAAAGGGAGGTGGCATATATCAATCAAGCAGCTCATTCACGTGATACATGGCCGCTGTTGGCTTGGAAAGAGGCATTATGAACTATTGAGGGCACAAAGCCAAGACAAAGGCATCTGACTTGGTGAATCAGATTGATTTGAGTGCTTGTAAGGCAGTCCATTCAACATATAAATTTGCTCCATCTTTAAAAGCTCCAGGTGAGCCTGTGATGTCTTTAGGCAGTTTTTGGGCCGTGAGGGAGCCATAAATACATTATATGGCACCATGAACCTAATTTTCCATCTTTTGTGTATTGCTCCTATGCTCCATGTCCTATTAAGATTGGCTTCATATCATGTAGACCTTCTGGTTTCACTTTGAGACAAGGAGTACAAATCCGGGGTCAACTAAGAGACCTGGAATAATGGTTGCGAGATCACTCCAGAGACTTTCCTTGATTACCAATACAGACATTTGACTGATAGAAGGGGGAGTGGTGGACCTGTCTCTCCCTGTTTAACCGTCCTTTCCAGCGTACTAGACATGGTTCATGTCAAGCTTTAGGTTTATTCAGTAGTCAACAGCACACTGCTCCCCCAACCTGGCATTTGGCTTCATCCGTCGTCATTCAACTGTTCTGGCTCAATCCAGAGGCGCCTGTTTGTGGACCCTAAGCACGATCTTTCAACTGCATGCTGCACGCGACCACTAAACTCCTAAGAAAATATTTGGGAGGTACCCTCAGCGCAGAGTATCTCGTTGCAAGTAAAAAGGGATTTATTTTGGATTCGGGTGAGGTTTTCAAACCATAAATAGCCACCAGGCTGGTGTCACAAAGAATAAAGAATAGTAAGTTGAATCACTATAAAAAAAAAAAGAAAAAAAATTAAATCACAAATCATCACCTTCCAAAATCTCATAAGATATTTCTGTGAGACTGAAATAATCTACACTGAACGTGGGACATTTAAGGACAGATGTTTCCTTCTCCAAAGCAGTCTGCAGGTATTAATTGAGCTGTGCAACCAAAATAATAAACACAGACCTCTAGAGGCACGGTGATCACAGACTGTATGAGAGAATCTCTGAGGTGGGATACGTTTACAGAAGTCCTGAACCAGAGACGATTAGCCAGGTTTTACTGCTGCTTACATAGCGTGGGTTAAATGCCTCAAAGTGGGCTATAGCAACAAGATATGGAGTCATTTTTTGTAATTGTAATTGTAACAGGAGGCCAAGAGAAAGACGAGAATGATAAGTCTTTGGTTGCCGTCAAGGAGCATAGAGGATGGACATTACAGAGTGAGTCATATAACTTGGAGGACTTAGTAGAGCTTGATCCAGTTATTCATTTAGTCTGGTACTCGAGGAACGTTGCCCAGATTGTCTGAAAATTAGCTCATTCATCAAAAAATAGCTCAAACTTTCCACTTGGGTACAAGCATCGGCCGCAGCACCTTTACATGTCATTAAAAAGGCCTGTAACGCTGAAGAACAAACTGGCAAGCCCGCGTCAATATTGCTGTGAAACAACGACGCGAGGGCCAAGCCTATTAGCAACTAACAAGAGCAGAATTTATAGGGAAACGCCTGACCACAAAATGAGGGATCTCAGGACCTTCTTAAAGGACTGCTGACAGAAACTTGGTCTTAAAGGAGCGCCCCACCTGAGGCAGGTGGAAATTGAATATCGCATTATATTTCCTGTGGCTTTTTGTGGAGCAGGGGCTTGGCAGTGGAACAGCGAGCGTGGAGGAATTTATAGAAGGTCCACTCGAGTAACCGCCTTTAATTGAAAAGAGTCGAACTGTCTGCACCGCTTTAGCTAGGGTAGGAAGACACACTGGAGCTCATACTTAACGTCAGTTCCGATGCTGCAAACCTGCGAGAGCTGAACCCCCACTGAAAGATGATATTTTAAAAAAAAATATTTGTTTCATCCTAGTGACATAATCGGATTAGGAAGGCTGTGAGCGTCTGTCTCAACCGTCTGACAAGGGCAGGTGAGAGGAAACAGAAGAGAAGCAGAGTCTGGTCCTCATGTGGGTCTAAGTCTTCCCCTTTTCTTTTTTGTCTATCTTTCCATCCCTGACACCTCCTCCTCTGGTCCTTCTCTTTCCCCCCAGACAGAGTGACCAGTAACTGATGCGCCATAATTACCCAGGTGAGGCCTGAGCGTTTCCATATGAGCAACAAGGGTTGCATAGTCTGTCAGATTAACGTGATGTGTGTGTATTTTCTCTGCGCCGTTCAGCTTTCCCAAAGTATCCCCTTCACAGCCTCATGGAGATTTGGTGGTGGGGCTTTAGAGGAAGGGGACAATTAAGGTTTTATTAATGGCGTGCCACTGACATTAGCCATGTTCACCTGGATGTTGTGTCTGACTGCAGGTCTCTGCTGTAAGGTGAGATGGTTGTTCTGTACTTCTGTGTGTTTCAAAGCTTGCCTGTCTTTCCGTTTGGCTCCTGAGCTGGCAGGCTGGCTCACATCTCAGTACCAAATAGAAACTAGGGGAAACACATAGTTCTGCAACACAGTTCTGCTTGTCTGGGGCAGGGTAGCTCCCACTTATGTCTTATTGTTAACAATAAGAGACACTGAAAGCAGCTCGGTTTCTCCCTGTTGAACAAAAAGAAGGTCTTCAGCTTTGGTGAAGAAACCATGCAGCTCTTTGATGTTGATACAGATGTATTTGATCATTGGCCTGTTACTGTCATTTATTGGGTGCATTTATTCAGCGACCGTAGCAACAGTGATCATTAGTTAAGACCTTGAATGATACTTAGATAGTTGCACGGACAGAGGCCACAACGAGAGCCATTCGTTGGATTCTGTCACAGAAAAAGGGAAAACGTGTGAATAGGAATCAAATCTATTTATGAGATCAGTAGTATTAGCATATGTTTTATGTTTAGCTCCATCTTGACCAAAATAGTTCATCTGCCAGTTGATTTTGTGGTGTATCTAACTCTGTAGTTGTATTTTGGATCAATTTGGGGAGGGGGTTAGCATTCTTAACTGGGAAAAAACATATTGCTGTAGTTCAGTAAATTGTTCAATACACATGGTAGCGAGCCTCTGAGGACACGATACTCTTGTCTAACAAGCACTGAAAAACCTCTGAGTTCCTTTTGAAAGATTAGCTAGGTATAATCAGGAGTGGTCAGAGGGCTAGGTTAAGTCTGAGAGCTCCACCCGTACGCCTGGCTAAATATCACAGGAACATAATGCCACCTCCATTAGCGTCGGTCTAACTGCCCCACACTATGCAGTGTTTTCTTTGGGGCCGGCCAGAATGAGAGCCCGAACATGCGCAGGCCCTGCCCATCATTATCCATGTTCAAGATGCCTTATTCTCTGGCCATCCATAACAATCCAGGCATCAAATGAAACCCTTCTGGTTTCCTCCAGTCCCGACATCAGGGCTTTTACTTCAGCGTCTTGAGTTATGCCATAATTCAGACACTTTTACACACTCACGCTGGCGTGTTACAACCCTGGATCCTGAACAAACATGCTTACACGGAAAAGATTTCTTTTAAAAGGGAGGGCTGAAAATTATGTCAATTTTTCTCTCTCAATTGTCTCTGTGACATAATGACTGCGGCTGGAGAAAAAGAGACCACCAAAGGGGGGAAATACATCATGCCAGCTCATGAAAACAGTGCAGTGTATTCTTTCAAAATGGAAACCATGCACAAAGGATACAGTCTTAATGTAGCTCTAACAATTATGGGAGTTCTCTGAATAATTGGGCAATAAAACATTCTCGGTTACATTTGTGAATTAGAAAACGCAGTTAAGCAGTTGTTTCATATATTTCCTAAATAAATACAACATCAAGCAAGACCCTCATATCCCTGTCCAAGAGTAGAAAGGTGGAGAAAGAGATGTGCTGCATGTTGCGGAAGTGAAGAGGTCATGGAGGACAGGCGAATGTGTTACATCCATTACTTCCGTCTGTCAGCTAGCACATAAAATTACAAAGTGTTCTCATCTTCTCCTGAAACTGTAGACTGTTGGAATGACAGTGAACTCGTTGATAAACTGTGATGTCTGAATAGAGTGGCATTAAAGAAAAGGTTGGTGTTTCTGTGTGAACTTGAGAGGTTGGCTTAGGGCTGGAGAGAGCTCAAACTCTGGCTCGTCGCAGGTCAGGAAGCATGGGACTGTAGATTGTTGTTGAGGCCAAAAACATTTAAGAAAGATTATACACTGATCAGGCATAACATTATGACCATAATGTTTAAGTTAATAACATCGACCATCTTGTCATAAGCCAGTGTTCTGCTGGTAAACTTTTGGACCTGGCATTAATTCTGATGTTTCTTAGGACATGTATCTGCCACCCAGACCAGACCAGACACCCCCACCCCATAGCAATGACAATGGAGTGCCCCTCAGAAGGCCCATGTCCATTCTCTGATGAGTCACAACTGTTTTGGAGGCACAAGGGAGACCTACACAATATCAGGAAGGTGGTCATAATGTTATGCCCCATCGTTGCCCGACTCTGAGTTAAAACTCATAGTGTCTGCTGGGCCTCAGGACATAGGTGCATTCCATTAAGGGCAGGTCCTGTTTTTGTGAAGTCTGGTTCACTGTCATGGTTTAGTGGAGCTCTCAATGGAATTAAGCCATCATTAATACACCTGCGCTTTCTCTAGTATGACTTGTCAAAATATCTGCTGTGAAAAATGGCTGGATAGAAGGATGGAACGTTAATTTCTGTTGTTCTTTCATATACATCATCCACCCATTCATTCATTAACTGTAGCCATTTTACCCTGTATAAGGTCTTTGGTGGGTTGGAGTCTATCCCAGCTGGGGCTACACCTTTTCGCCAGTCCATCACAATCTTTCATATACTGTGTATATTTTTGTAGCCTGGAATTCATTACAGGGTGTGTTTCAACTGGTGTGCAGTAAAAAAAAAAAAAAAAAAACTCTGCACACAATTGGACAGTCCTACAACCAATCAGATCCATTTGGTTGTTTCAACTCAACAGCGCTCCAATAACTCAACAACTTATATGAGTACGCTGCTGATACTCTTCTGTCCATTACCACATAGATCATTTAATTGTGGGATAGCACATGGAGCTCCCCCTGGTGGCTGGCTGCAGTATAGGTCATAAGCTCCATGCTAATACTAATGTCAGGCAGTTTTCTCTTATTTCAGGAAGTTAATATAATGCTGGTGTTCATTACCCCAGGAAGTTTAATTTTAGTTATTTGACACTATAAAAACAGGATGTAACATCATGGTGATGTGACAGTTGCCACTGACAACTGCTGCATGAAGCGGTCCTGTAGCAACGCGAGAGTAGGGGAAAAAAACAGAGATAAGGGCAGTGTATAATCCACCATTTCTTTTCAAGTGGCACAGCAGAGCGCAGTATTAACCAAACGCATGTTTTTGAAATATTAGTGTCAGTGTGGCAGATGGATCGTCCATTTTTTTGACTCCAGACAAACTTTCCCCTACAAAAAGATTCATGGGCTCTTATCACTGGAACTTTAGGAGAAATATTGCACTTGGTTAAACTTTACAAGTCTTATGGTGGACCTACTGGTTAAATGTTTTTAATCTCAACTAAACTTCTTCTCCTCTCTTATTTTTTTGTCTCACTCTTATTAAATCATACACACCATGACTGCAGGACATAAAAACAGCTTGTTTCTGAGCGTGAGATGCTTAAAGAGCAGTGTCCTGTCATTATGGATATTAAAATCTTAAAAATAATTTAAACAAACCACTGAAAAAAAAAGGTGTTTTTTTTTGTTGTTTTTTCTTTTTTTGTCTTACCTTGACAAGAGAGTGGAGGCTTCTCTCTCCAAACATGTCCTGAAGGAAGGTGTTGTCCTCTGGGCGACTGACATGAGGCTGCAACTGGGATGGTAGAGCTGCCAGCAGCTCATAGAGACCTACAGAGGAAACAGAGGGTGAGCATGGCAGTGGGAGGTATGAATGAATGAATGAATGCACGGTCACAAACAAAAACACACACGCATTGAGACAAACCTACATACATCTGTAGTTTAAAAATGAAACAGAAAGAAAAGAGTCAAATTTTCTGACACATAAGATAAATACAGCACGTGTAAACATACATGTACTTTTACCGGTTACATCACACACATCATATACTCTTTCATCTTTATCCACTGATGCCCTTTAGCTATTCCCCAACATAAAAAAAAAAAAAAAAATCAAACAAAAGTAAACACACTTTAAAGCCAACTTAACGTCTCCTAATACCAGTCCTCTACTTGTCCCTGGAAGCAAAAGGAAACAGAAACAATAAAGTATTTCCCTCCCCAGCCTCCACTTCCCGCTTTTGTTCAAGCCCTTCCTGTTGTTTGAGGAACACTCCTGTCCTCAATTAGAAACAAATCCAAAAAAATTGTGTCCGGCAACTAGAGATTCCTCTACGTTTTTATCAGTTGAAAAGTTCAGTACGAGTCTCCTTTTTTTATTTCAATTGTATTTTTTTTATTAAACAGATGGCATACATGCCTTGGAAAGTTTTCCATCCACCCATCAGTGTCAACGCCTGCAAACACTCAAGTTTTTAGAGTAAAACAGAAGTTGCGCACGGAATAAATTGTCTGCATTTTTTGAACCGTCTAAGATGAAGTTGAACTGTTCTGTAATAACCACTTGCGCTTAAAAGAGATGAATTTGAAGTAAGTGAAATGAACAGGCATGACTGTAGACCAGCTGATGTCATGGATGCACAAGGACAGCAGACTTCTGCCTTTACCCAGGTCTACGTTGCATATGTACAGGCCATCGCCATCCACAGCATTCACAAAGTTTGTTGGTGAGAGCATAAAAAATGGGGTTCATGGAACCTCAGGCCCCTGGCTCAATCTGAAATCCCCTCTGAACAACACGTGCTTTTGGGGTTTACTCACCCAGCTTATACAGGGAATGAATATTTCAAATTCAATTTAAAGAGAACCAGACTGGGGAGCTGATGGTTTCAAGATTAAGCAGAGGGGAGGTGAAGCACTCAGAGAGAGAAAGTACAAAACCAGTGAGTGAATGGGGCTCCTTCCAAGCACAACAGAGTCCTGGAGCGCAACTGATGGAGAGTAGTAGCAGATACTTGTTTGTTGCTCAGATCTGGTCCTCAGTATGGCTCTGATGCACTAAACCAGGGGATATGTTAAAGGTCAGGCCCATACGGGGTGTGCTCCAGCTGGGTTACATGCATCAAAGACTCCTTTACTAATGCACCAGAAAAAGACCTCCGCACAATTCAAAACTCCTCAAACACTACCACACAGCGTTCAAGACCCTTTGAACTAACACTGATCATGTGAAGAAACTCTAAACACATTCACAATGGAGCCATCGAAACGTCAAAACAAACTCGAGCGGCTTGGCTACTTCTCTGAGGGCGTCTTTCATCAGAGGACAGAGAGAAAGAGGGGAAGGAGAGAGAGAGAGAGAGAGAGAGAGAAAAAAAAGACACCACAGACGCAACTGGAGTGATTCATAGCTGAAAATGATTGATTGAAAACAATGGTTGACGTCGTTGGCTGGATGAATGACTGACTGACTGACTGACTGACTGAACTGGCGGGGCTCTGACTGGGTTAGAAGCAAGTGTGTGCTGGCAACCCCCGAAAGTCTGGCGGGGAGGAACCGTGGCGTACTAACTTAGCTCATGTCATGCTCCGCTGCTGCTGTTGGGCACTGAGACGGATGGATTGTCATCTGCCACTCTGAACGCTGTGTTTTCCATTTGGAGCTGATTAGGGCTTTGAGACACTTAAGAGATCTTACAGCAGAAGCACAGGATATATCAAGATGACGTCCTGTCCTGTTCTCCAGCTCCCAACACTGATACTGCGTGTTAGTGCCTCATACCTCATGGTAGCAAAGGTTCCGTGGAAGCAAACCCCACAGTTTTACTCAAACATGGTGTCTGACACCGTCCCTGGTAGGGATGTCCTGATTGGTAGCGGGGACGATCCAGGCATTTTTAAAATGATCAGATAGGGTCAGTATTGGGCTTCAGTCAAGTCTGATTTATTTTAGGCCTGCCATAAACCAAATCATCCATCAAAACATCTTCTTCTGTTTTAACGCCATATGCCTAGCTCCAGAGCTACAAAAGAAAAACTAACACACTGAAAATGGAAAATGAAATCAGTTAGACAGAATTTAATAAATTGTGCAATATTGGTGTTTGGTGAGGTGATAGTAGGAGATTGTCTTTCAATAATACCAATTTGATTAGCCACCAAGAAATAAATGTATAGAAATCCACTCAAACAAAGGTTGCAACAAACACTGAACGCTACATTTAAAAGAAGAGAGGTTTCCTGGAGACAGCGTCAAGGAGAAAAATATTCCAGAAAGACTTAGGGAATTTACGACGTTGGATGACCAGAACATTTCTGGAGTAGAGAAAACAGGTTTTCTGGAGCCAAGGTATGAGCTACCCTCTCCACAACAGATTAACTTTGAAAGAAATATTTATTGGACTGAATCCAGTCGACCCTATGATTAGGAATGTACAGTGGAAGACATTTTGTTTATTTAAGATCAGATCTTGACTCGAGTAGAGAAAAACCTCACCGGGCTATCCCCAGTCCCTGGTGTATGATCATCTAGTGGCTGGTCCTCGTCATCTAAAAAGTTCACTTTCTAGCGAACACACGCTGTGTGAGGGCAGGTGGTCCTTTACAACTTGGAACTCCCAACAGAACATCGCACATAATCTATTAAAAAAAGGATTTAAAGAGACATGGGATGAGGTGATGGGTTTAGGAAGGGCAGGCGGAGATGTGGTAATGTCATTACTATCGGCAAAGCTGAGTCTCTAGTAGGAGGGGATTTAGGGAACAAGATAGAGAAGACGAAAGTGAGAGTCCCAGAGCATTACTCTCCCCAGGTGCAACCCACCCCCCAATGTATGCCATTGTGCACACATTGTGGGAAAGACATCAGTTCCATTAGCCGGTCAGAAATAATAACGTAATGGGAAAAAAGAGGTCACTGTGTCAGACTGAACCTTGTGACCCAGAGAAACTCCAGTTTCAAACAACAGGGAGAGCTGCAGAGGATCCAAGAGCTAAACAAGGATTGTGCAAAACTGAAATTAAATATAAAAATGTACGGGTGGAAAAGCAAGGAGAGAGAGAGAGAGAGAGAGAGAGAGAGAGAGAGAGAGAGAGAGAGAGAGAGAGAGAGAGAGAGAGAGAGCAGAAATGAACCAAAAAAGACAGGGTGGTAAAACCCCTTGGTGGACACTATAAAAAGTGGAGACAAATCAGTCCTGGAAGATGAATGGACGCATGTGGAGACGATGTACAGATCATGTCCATGTAAACAGTGTCCAGCGAGAGACAAAATGAGAGAGGGGTAGAAAAGGAAGAAACTGAAGAAAGAAGAAAAGACTGAGCCAACTCTTGACCACTAAAGGGTGGACCGACTCGCTTCTGGTAGGGCTGGTCTGGCTTTGTCTGATTTGTTTTGGCCAGACTATTCTGGACCCTCTCATGCGGCGGCCGTGTGTAGTGGACCTGGCAGTGTCTGGTCGCGGACCACGAGGTTCTGTTGTGGCTAGTGCCGGGCCAGCCCAGCCCAGAGGTCCTCAAGTCCACCACGATGTTGAGCATGGATGGCCCAAACAACCTTCAGAGAAATCGGAGAGGCCTAGAGCGTCTGAAGCTTCCCGTACGGAGGAAGTGACCACTTTAACTGCCAAGCAGCACTTCCCCTCTCACGCCCACACCTCCACAGTGGTCAAAGAAAATAACAGTGTTTTTCACGGATCCCGTTTATGTAAAACACACAAAAAAGGGCCAGACAATGAAATGCATTAAACATGATACATGTGAAATTGTTGGGTCACACAGGTCAACAACCTCTGGGGTTTTACGATGACAGTACATGATGAGGAAATTACAGGGACCAACCTACAGATTCAGAGTTTTTAAAATATAACCCATGCTACGACTTTGTAACTTCAGAACTGTTTACTTACACACGCTACTATAGGTGCACATGTACTACTGAGAGACAGATTTAGCAGCCTGTCCATAACTTGTTGGACTAAGGGGAACCCACTTCCTTCTTATAACTGAAGTACATACAGAAAGACAAACTGTCTGTCTAGTGAAAATGAACTTGTTCAAATACAGGAAATGAACGCTGGGCTCTGAATCCATTTCCTCCCTCTGCACTTTCTCCCAGGTGCTGAATGAGTAATTGACCTCCCTCGTATATCTTTTAGGAACATATAGAGAGCACAAGTCCATGAAGTCCACCATATCACCAGGGGGAAGAGTACTGCCTGAGCTCTTTTACCATGTCGGTCTTTCAAACATTCTTTGTGAACGTGTCAGAAGGTCATCTGTTTAGGAAAATGGTGGCAGCCATGGGTGGCAGAAATAGAAGCAGCTGCAGACTGTGTAGAGTAACCCACTCAAGGCTTGATTTATCTCCTTATTCTCCAGCTGAGAGAGAGGGAGGGTGGGGAGGGGGGCGCTGCCTCGAGTGTAGCAAAAGTAAGACACAGAGCAGAGAGGTGAACGAAAATCTGAGATACACACCGACATAAATAACTCCTGATTAAAGCATTAACGCTGACTGAAGATGACCGATGACACCAGAGACAAAGACTAGATGGAACGCCATGAAAAGAGTGGGGAACACTGGCTTTCAGCAAAAGGAAGAAAAAACAATTACAGTGATGACGATTCCAGCACTTACACAAACAAGTTTTCATCCGAAGGGAGAAACTCTAGACAGACAGTGGGTGGGAAGACGGATTTTACATGAGACAGGTGCCAGACGAACGGAGAAGAGTTTAGGGGTCCATTGTTCACAGCCAGCAAAGGACAGAATATGTTAGGAGCCCAACTTTTCTTTTACTGCTAGCAGTCCATGGCCACTTTTTTCTACTAATTCCTACTTAAGTAAGTAGCAGGAGACGAAATAGCAAACGTGTTCAGCTGAAACTTTTGGACCTGGTATTTTTGTGGATGTTACTTAGACATGTAGCGCACACCTAGACCAGGCCCCTCCACTCAACCCAAAGGCCCCCACAAAGAGACACTACAATATTAGGAAGCTGGTCATAATGTTATGCCTGATCGGTGTGTATGGCATAACAATATTCATTCAGCAGATGCTGTGATCTTTCCCTAGTTGAATCCAGAAACATTCAACAGTGGACATGGAACAGTGGTAGTCCGTGGAAGAGCTCAGAGAGATGTAATATATATAATGCTGGACCTGAAACGTAACGGACAAGGAGTTTGTGCTCCATTTTAGCCCACAGGCATCCCATTACCAGCTCCAAAGACCAAACCACTACCCCACATAAAAAAGGTCAGGGGACGGAGCCCTCCAATACCATCTTCAATTATATTTCAATGTCACGGTCTCTGAGAAACTCTGTCATTTGAGAGAGGAAAAAACATGTGAGTGGCTTTTGCAAGATGTTAGTCAGGGTTTCTCGGCATGGAAAAATTACTTCAGCGAGAACCATGGGTCGGTCCAGGTGTAATCAACCGTCACTCCAATCATATATCGGCTGTTTCACCGCTGCACGCTGAACTTTGGATGCATGTCGTTTCAGGGCCCACAAAGAATCCGTGGCTGAAGACAAGGTCATGCCTCATTCAGGGAGGAAGGAAAAAAAAACTTAACTCCAGGTTGCTGGACCTTATCAGCAAGCTAAGCCTTTCAGGAAGGATTTCATCTTAATTTCAACATTGAATATCATGTAGTAAGTGCCTCACCTTGACACTTTAAATGGTTGTCGACACCTTGAAAACAGAGCCCAGGACAAAAGGACAAGTCTAATCAACATAATTGAATGCATACAGGCTGCAGGATCTATTCACCACCTGAGGAGCCAGCAGCGTTTTTTAGTTATAACAGTTTCAATGGTCACATTTGCAGACAAGCGAGGCCTAAGTGGGAGCACCTGCAGCAGAGCTAGAATGAAGTCACTTAAAGGGAAGTTGGTATCTTGTCCAAGTCTGAGTACTGCCCTCCTACGCCACTTCTCAAAAAAACTAAAAATGATCTATAATGTAAGGGAAGATGGAGTTGGAGATAAATTAAACGTGGAGAAAAGGCAAAAGGTTAGGAATATTTAGGCAGACACGAAGGTGATGACAGAGACAGTACCAATCACAAGGACAGATATACGAGATGTGGAGTACGGAGAGTATAGCGGAGTGCCAGTTTTAGCATTGCTGGCTACTAGAAGAGAAGTCTGCTGGAAGGCGCATGAGTTTGGCATTGGTCATCCAAAAACATCTCTTTCCCAAGAGGAGGATGAAAGGCTGCCGTTTGGCGCAGTCAGTCCGAGCCGGCTAAGCTTAGACTCTCTCTAACATGGTGGACAAAACACAGAATCTACAACAAGCGGGCCAGAACAGAATGACCTGCCACCTCTCCTTACTATGGCTGCAGAACAGCAGTAAACCTTCTGGCACAAGAAAGCATGTTCTGTCCAAAGCTTTGGCCAGCGTCTTATGTCGAGCAAGTTCTGAGGGGATGTCTGAAGCAGACATGCCAACACTTCTGTGATTTACACCCCTAAATCTTTCTCTGTCTCGGTGTCCATGTTGTCACTCAACATCGCATCGTCTGGTTGTCAAAGAGAGAAAATGGTCTGTAAAACTGTTTTCAGGTTTGTCCAAATGCAAAGTGAGCATGTCCTGCCCAGTCGATGAACGATTAAGTGCCATGTGTGGTTTGGAAGGGAACAGCGGAGGATGCTGTCCTACCTCAACAGACAGAGAAAGAATTCTTCTCATTCGTACAACAAAGTCATCATTCCTCCATCCATTGCACTGCTTTGATTTTTTTTATTTTACATCTGCTTCCTTCGACCATGTTTTTATTTTTTGGTAGAAATTATGTGGAAACTTTAGTTCTGATGTAACTGGAAACAGGGAGCCTTTCCAGTGGCAACAAATCCTTGTGTTTCGGTACTGTATCACAGCGGCATTGAGCCGGTTTACTGGCCATCGACCACGACAAATGGTTGGAAGCTCCCAGAGGATCCGCCGCCCCCCCACCCACACCACCGGCAAAGTCCTCCCCCATACCTCCCTAATGTCTCCAGTGAGTTTAAACCGGCTAAGGACCAGATGCTCAGAATTCTTGACATCAGAATGGAAAAATCTACTGTTAACCTTGACAGAGGAAAAAAAACAATGGCCATTTTCATATCACAGAGCTCATATTATTTACAGATTGGTGTTTCTACATATGCACATTTGTCCTTTCCTATAAGGAAACAATAAAGCAGTCCCAGAGTGCTTCACTACAATAGTACCTGCCTCTCATTACTCAGTATCATTACTCACCAATCACCTTATGCAACAGGGGGTGCTCAGGATGGGGGAAAATAAGACGACTGGAGTCGCTCATTTATCGCGACTGCACATACACATGCACGCAGCCGTTGGGTTATTAGTGTGTCTGGTAAAAGCGTTGTCCCAACCAAAAAATTTCCATGTGCAGTCTTTCATGCGACCATCGTCCCACCTCCTCCGCAGCTGTACAAGTTCTGAACCACCCTTACCTTTAAATGCTGTGAGGGGGCCGTAAACCTTGATAGAACATGCAGGTACAGCTTGGAATAACACAGTAAACTTTAATAAGGTTAATAAAAGGGCATCAGGATCTTTAGAAGTGCCTGTTCAAGCGTGTGTGCGCAAGGTTGGGCTGGTCTCGGGAGTACAGTTTTAGGGGTCACCGTGTAGTGACGGTAATGGCACATGGGGGATGACTTGTCAGCAAGCATTTAGCAGGACAGATGGATTGGTATTTTAAAGCCAAGACTAGTTAATTAATCACACCGATGAACGTCGGGGCTGTGATGGCCACAATTTTGTCATTGTTCATTTATAATCTAAATTTTAAGAACAATACCTGTCCAAGGATTGGCCACACTTCTTCATTTAATGTTTATTTCCTCATCTCAAAGTTTTGGACCTGGCATTCATGGGGATGTTACAAAGACATGCAGCAGCCATCCACAGCCAGACACACACACATAAACAGTTAAGGAACGACTAAAAAAACATGAAGAACAGCACAAGGTGTTGACCTGGCCTCCAAATTCACTAGAGCCCAAACTGATCCAAGAATCTGTGGGATGATCCATAAAACCCCTTCCCCTCAACTCATAGGACCCAAAGACCCCCACTAACAACATTCTGTTTCCAGACACCACAGGACACTCTCAGAAGGCCCATGTCCATTCTCTGATGAGCCACAACTGTTTTGGAGGCACAAGGGAGACCTACACAATATTAGGAAGGTGGTCATATGCCTGATCGGTGTTTCATGATCTGGTTGACTGAGAAGCTTTGAGGAAATTGTCTGTTGTACAGAACCACTGGATAAGTCATACCTGGGAAGCTGTTTGGAAAAGGGCAAGTAAAACCATTGCATGCTAAACGCAACACCACGCAGTCTGAAGTCAACGTAGTTTACTACGGTTACGGTTGGCATGTTGGTGGATTTTTTCAAGAGAAAGAATTGCGCAAAAAGGGAAACGTTAGTAACGACCGTCTTTACACCTAAAACCCAACCACAGTTGCCACCGTTTCCTCACAAGACACTGATTGGTCTGTACTTTTTTGCATCAGCCACATACCTTGAAGCAAGTTTGATTGTCGTGAGACCTTGTGATTGCACAAATAAAAAATAAATAAATAAAAAGAAACAGCTGCCTCACAAAGTACAGTATCAAACCGCTTCCATGTGAGGAAGATTTAAGTCTAGTTGTTTGTTCTGATGTCTACAGCTCTAAATCACCAATTTCATCCCATTGTCCCTCTCCCCCACAACTGAACACAAAACTGTAATCACATAAACTCCAGAGGCAGGGAGGAAATGGGGCTACAAGGAGCAAACACCCACTCTCGCTCCAGGAGGTTGAATGACCTCTGAATGGCATAAACCAGATGTTGCGTGTCTGAAGGTCTCGTTAGGATCGATTGAAACAGTTTTGCATGTGGAGACAGTGAACTGCCTTTACTGTACACTCCTGAGTAATGGATAAGTTATTGCTGAACTGACTCGAACTCACGACATGTCACTGCAGAGAGGAAACAGGTTCCTGTGGAGGTGCGTGTCCATGGGCCTGTTTAAACTTAATTCTCATCCATTTCATTAGAGCAGTAATGATAACTTGACCGATGTTGTCAAAATTAGGAAGCGTTTATATTTGGCACAGAGAAATCAGTTCGTCACTGAGACTGATTGGACATCCTGTGATGCTAGATCTTTTGGTAGGCCACAACACAGTATAATTGCAACAAAACACCCACACGGTTAAAAAAAAAAAAAAAAAAAAAAATCTTGAAATTTAACCTTGCAAATAATGAGGTTCAGCAGGGAGACAAATACTGTGCAGCAGACGGAGGAGTGGGGCGGCTTTTGTCCGTCTGAAAATCCCTGAGTGGGAGCTGAAATAAACTAAGATGAGCTGAGCCAAAAGGAGCGGAGGCGTAACAGTTATCTGTCCCCGACTGAGAACCAAAACCAAAACTCCATCACAGCTGAACAGGAGGAGAAATGACTTAACAGCAGCTGTCTGGCGCAGACAACAGACCTGGAGAGCAGCTGCATAGCTTTGTTGGAGAGACAGAGAGAGGAGGGGGGTTGTTCAGGTTGATCTGAGCAGAGGTCTGACTTTGTGTCCCTCTGGAGAGGACGCCCAATTATCAGCTCTGTGAAGTATTTAAGCTAATTTAGCAACAATATGCATTCAGGTGTGTATTCGATCTCAAAACGCAGCAGACAGCTAAGTGTCACACTGCACCACACAAAAGCTGGAGGCTGCGTTTTCGGACACACAGCATCAAGAGAAGGCGAAGGATCATCACGTGAAGTCCCGTTATGACTCTGTCCTACCAAGCCCATAATAAAAGAAATAAAAAGGAATTACACTGAAATGAGACGACCGTGACTCACATGTTCTACTCTTGTCCTAAAATACTGAAATTCTGGAAAGGTTTTTCCTGTAATTTTGTCTGAGGTTTTAGGTATTCCACTAAATTATTAGGAACTTCATCCAACCCCTAACACACTACCTAACTTACAAGCAGACATACTAATCCTTCCCTGGCTAAAAGTCAAATTCCATTTTTTAGAAATTGTCAAATGCTCTCTATTGCTCTCTGGCTTAGGGGAAGTATATTCAATATGATTTAATATATGATTCAAAGAAATAATACAAATTGTCTCAAGATGCTTTACAACAATCTGAAACCCCCACAAAGGGAGACGGAGAAAGAGACACACAGCTAGCACACAATGCATGAGTAGTAAAAGAGAAGAAATTAGTGTCCAGGGTTAGTGTTCAGTGCATCATCCTCCAGCAGCCTAGGCCTATAGCTTATTTACTTATTTCCTCTTATAATCCATCATGTGGCATTACCTGTATAAATGCATAAAAATGTGCAGTTTTACAAGTAGTCCTGTAGTTCTTCAGTCCAACTTGTCACATCACAAAACAAGGAGCTTTAATGTATATTTATATCGTTTGCGTTGCGGCTCCCCATGATAAAAACAGTACTCCAATGAGAAAGGGCACTATCCACAGCCACACTTTGAGGCCACTCCTCCCACATTTTTTAATTTTTCTCTTCAAGTTTATTTTCTCTCTATTTGGTTTCGTTTGTTCAACTCTAATTCATACTGAGACCTGTTGTTTATTTGGGCTTAGGCGGAGAGAAAGAAAGAGTACCCTCAATTCGTCTGCCCATGTGTTTGCTCTCCAAATACTCCAATAATTAACATTTTTAATAAAACGGTTTCTTTAACGGTTAACGGTTTCCAGAGATCTGCTACTAAAGAAGAATGGTTCTAATAATGATAATATTTTGCCCATTATGTTAAAAGACTGAGATCAGTACTTCATCTTATGATTGTGTGAGTGTGTGTGTGTGTGTGTGGCGAGGTTTGTGTCGAAGAAAAAGACTGGTGCGGCTGTAACATGTCTGTGATTATTGGCAGACACCACATGGGGAGGATTGTTTGTCTGCGTGGACTTATGGTTGTCTGTTGAAGTGTTGCTACCTGCATTCCTTGGCATGAGACTGGATGAAGCCGCAATTATTTTCCATTATATAATAAATTCAGGTAAAGGATGGCTCTTTCCTTTTACTAGCATGAAGTGAAATGGGACACAATAGCATAAAGCAGGTGTGTGATTTTAGTTCAGGGGCCATATCTAGCCCAATTCGACCTCAAGCGGGCCAGACCGGTTACATAATACCAGAATAACCCATAAATAATGACCAGCCCAAATGTTTCTCTTTGTTTTAGTACAAAGAAGAATATTATGAAAATGTTTGCATTTTATGAACAAGCTGACTTTTTCTTTTTTCTTCATTTTCTAATATTAAAATGGACATAACAAAAACAGGTATAATCGAGAGTTTGTTGTTGTTCCGTTACTGTGTGCTGTAACCAACCGTTACCGTGTGCTTAAGGCTGTTAAATAAAGAAAGCCAATTTATTTAATTTTTTTTTTTTAGTCCTGCGATCACCGCTTGTTGATCGGTCTGAAGTGTTTCAAGGATTAGTGATGGCTGATAGAGCTGCAGACTGACGGCTTTATGTGGAAAACGTATCATCCAACCGAATGTAACACACTGCTGGAGTTCTCTCGTCTGTGGCTGTCAAGTCTCCTTCTGGGATGTGTCATGTTAACAAGCCACAGTTGACTGATGTCTATCAAAGATGTCGGGCAGGCGAAAAAGAACGGTTTGAAAATTCAAAAGGCCGGCATATTCTTCACAAGCCATGAGGAAACGTGTTTGAACTTAATGTGTCTATAAGTTATTATTTAGATTCTTTGAATTATTATTTAAATTATGGCCCTGTCCAACATTCAAATCATTCTGAGCTAAAGTAACTCAATATGAAATAGTTAAATGTTTTTTTTTTTTCCAAAAGATTACAAGAAACCTGTGTTTTTTTAAACATGATGCTCATATGCAGCAGCAAAGGGCAGATAAGACCCACTATTTTTGGTCCTGGATAGTCTGGTATATCATAGTGTTATTAGAATGAGTCTGGTGCCATTTGTGTCTCAACCAACACAGAGAAAAATACATCCGCACACAATGGAATATTCCTACAACCAATCACAGCTATTTTGTTGGAAACAAAATAAACCCCACGGCGCACACATGACGTTTATGACTACATTACTGCTACTCTTTTGTTATTCATCTCACAAAGCCAGACCAGGCACTTTGACTGGCTCAGCAGATCTATGCAGGTGCGTGATCAGTTCCCAGCAGATTAACCCCCGACCACATTTTTGTTGCCAACACTTTTGTGGGTGGAGGAAGTGAGGGCTGACCTCCACGTTAGGTCCTGGATGAATTGGGATCAAGTAAGGAACTGTCTTTAGACATCACAAATTGATTCTAGAAATGAGTTCCTACTTTAAAGGGCGGATAAACTCTCTCAAACACAAAAAAAACACTGAGGCTACTGTGGAGTGTGCTCACTACTGGGTGTATGAAAGGATGGGTTAAATGCAGACAAACTTTCCACATTGAGAATGAATAAAATAATAAAGAAAAGACTTTGAGACTAAATGTAGTTAACAATGAAGTTTAGTCTACAGTGTTCTTTATGGAAGTCTAAAGGTATCACTTTCTACATTAGAACCCAGTTTCAAAAGGAGTCTCTCAAGTACTGCAACTCATTCTGGTCAGTGACATAACTTAATATCTTCAAAGCCAGTTTTCTCAGTCTATTCATTTCAGTCTCCAAATGTTACAAAGGAAGTATGTAATTGTCAAAATATTTATGATTGAATATGTTATTTTGGATATGACAAATGATTCTGGGAGCTTTCAGGACGAGACCCAAGAAACTTTGGGAAAAATTAACACACATTTTAATATATTTGTGAAGTCTGTTTCTGTTCCTTTTCACTAAACAGAAAATACATATTAAATATATTAAGTAACCATAGTAGAGGCCAAATACAGCTGTCAGTATTACACTAACAGACATCTGTCTTCCAGCCGTTACTATAAATAATCAAAAGTAGATTGAATAGCAGTGCAGTACAGCAATAAATTACAGGTATCTTCTAAGAAAGGATTAGTCGGGGAGGAAATGATACCGTTCCTACATATTTACGAGGTTTTGGCAAACTGATCCGAGCATCAGCATCCTTTAGGTCTGATCCTTTGTGTTCAGCTGTATTATTATGTCAATTAAGTGTAATAGTATCAGTATTGTGTGCAGACATTGGTAAAAACGCCAGAACCAACCACAAGTATTTGTGACTTCAGCGGGCCGCGGGATCAGTGACCCGGTGTTCATCCGTAATGTTCATCGCGTTTCACCTGTGCACTCGGCTTCACAGGACCATCAAGGGGGAAAGCGGAGGAGATGGGCCGGAGGAGTCTTTACGTGTTTTATTTGGAAACCTGAGCCCCTGCCGGTAATTGCACCAAAATGACTGTAATCGTAATTGACGGTCTGGCTTTCTACTTTGCCTGCACAAATTTCCAGGACGACTGGGGCTACGGTAACTCTCTCTGTTAAAAGTCTGGACGCGGCAACGCACACGCTCTTTATCCATCAGAGCAGGACTTTACGTCTGTCCTTTTGTCCTTTTGCAACCCTGGGTTGAGTTCCCCGCGTGTGTGTGCAGTGATGTAGCCGGCCGTTAAGCCAGACAGAGGGCAGGGCAGTGCTCCTGAAGTGTGTGTGTGTGTGGTGGGGTCAGGGGGGGGGGGGGGGGGGACATTTCTGGCAGCTGTCTCGGCGATGACAAGCTTGACACGGTCCTCGCTCTGACGTCACACGCTCATTTCGCACATGAACACGGCCCTCAACGAAGGAGAGAGGGAAAAATAATAATGGATGGTGTATGTATTTTACTTGACATTATTTTGTTCTGTGTTGTTTAAACTGTAAATTTGCAGCGGTGTGTTATTCATTTGACTGGGCACCAAAGGCAGTGAAAATAGACTTTGGTTTATTTTCCAACCACAGCTTTGGACGGTCCATTCGAGCCGAGAAAGAGCCGCCTACGGCAAGTTAAGAGTGATTCTTTTCTACCTTGAAATTAGATTTAGTACCACTTAAGATGGTGGGCACAGCACCAGGCTCGACTAACATGTAGGTGAAGACGTTTTCAGAGAGGGTCACGCTCATACGCTTTTCTATTTTTCTGCTAGAGGGGCCATAGACATAATAAATAGGGATGTTCCGATCGGTATCTGGTATCTGGAGATCGGCATCAGGGCCAATTCAGACATTTATTCATTAAAAAAAAAAAAAAAAAGATCAGATCAGTATCGAGCTCAGCCCAGACTGATCTCATGTGAGGTGGTAGCAGGTGATCATAACGCAATACTAGCAACTGACTCCACTCAGGCTGCACCAACACAACAACAAAATCTGCACGCTGCATTTAAAACAAGAGAAATGTTTCATGGAGACAGCATCAAGGACAAAAATCTTCCAGAGAGCGTTTACAGGGAGTTTATGGCGTTGGATGAAAAGAACATTTCTGGAATAGATAACACAGGTTTTCTGGAGGTACGAGTTACCCTCTCCACATTACATTAAACTTGACAAAAAGATTTATTGGATGCAAAGCACACACCATTTAGGAGAATACAAGGAAGATAAGAAAACTCTTCATTTTGTTGAAATTTTGTCTATTTAAGATCAAACCGGGACTCGGATGGACCAAAGTAAATCTGGACCATTGGGTGCATTTCACCGGCTAATGTGTGAGAACCCGGTGCTGCCGCCTGTGTTCGTTACCTGGCTCGTGGCCGGCTCCAGTGGCCAGGGCAGGCATGTCTCCTGCCGGCTGCTTCCTGGTTCCCCTCAGGCTGTGGAAAATGGCAGCGGGGTGTCAGAGTGGCGAGCTCCACCGAGTTGAATCCTCAGGGGACCGGCTGAATCCGAGGAAGGGCTTTATGTCATGGAGCCCTGCAAGAGAACAAGATTTTAGAGGCTACTTGTCAAGTGGCAGAACGGCCGCATGCACGTGCGTGTCAGTCAGCTACTCCGCTCTGTGTGTGTTGTGGGACTGCGCAGCCATCTGTAACCATGGATATGAATATCGACCATACTTGCAAATACATGTGCTCGTGTGTACTCGAGCCAGCGGCTGACAGTGAATGACTCGGTGAGATTTCAGTGTGTGCGTGCATTGACAGTAGCTTGCAGGTGACGGTGGGTGTTTACAACCCGGCATTTTTTTCCCCTAAGCTGCTGAACATCCCGCTTTGTACATGAGCCAACGACACCTTGCCTGGCGCCCATTTACAGGAACATGCGCACACACACACACACGCACACACACACACACACACACACACACACACACAGATATCCCACACTTTATTCTGCATCCAGCGGAAACAAGGGGAACCTTATCCCCTGAGGGGAAAATAAGCAGGCAAGTGCAACAACCTGTGAAATATCTAGCAGGCGTGGAAATGAAACGCTCCGTAAATAATGGCGGGCCATTAGAAAGCCAGGTAGGCTGAGAGCAGGAGGAAATGTAGGATGTAGAACACAAACGAAATGTCTGTGTGGCTCATTGAAATGACCGCTTGTAGTGAAGGAACCTGCGCAAACACACACGCCTCCCTGTGAGGAAACAACTGGAATGTGGTCATTGTTGCCACTGCTGTGTCTGTCTGTGCAGTGAAAGGAACTTGCATTAACTATGTATCTCTTGACTTTGACTCTGCCTTTGCAGAAAACTGATTAAAAAAAACACTCAACTCACAATTCAATACAATTTCCAATACTGGGTTAATAATTTGATTTTCTCACAATTTTTTTGTAACAGAATGAGCTTGTAGGCAAATTATGACTGAAAAAGATCCCGTTAATATTTCTGAGGTAGGATGTAACTAAAAACTATGCAATGAATGCATATTTAAAAAAGATCTACATTTATATTCTTCTTCTTCTTATTACATCTTCTCTTTAAAAAATTAATGACAATCCCTTTTTATTTCTATGAGGTAACATAAACTGTACCATACAACGCATATGTCCCCTTAAAAATACAGCTAAAATTATATTTTATCTTAACAAAAAATATAAATAAAAAAATGGATCTTTAAAACAAATCCCACATCAAATAACTGGATGAATAATACAAATGAACAAAATCTCTTCAAATAAACAAGCTAAGCTTTGCATGTGTTCCTAGTTTGAGATTTATGATTTTTTCCAGCAGATCTCGTCCCGTCTGAATTCCTAACAGTGACGTGGGTCAAATTTAGTGACGTAGGACGTCAATCAAGTGAACTCAAAACGAGATTACGCCCTCTGTTGTTTTTAAAAAGCATCGCGATTCATTTTTCAGCTCAACTGATGGGAATCGTCACACATTCGTATAATTTTTTAAGTGTCCCTACAAATACCTGTTAGCGTGTCTATCTGTTCATTTCTCTTGAAAAGCCAATAAAAATGTTTAAGAAAAACTTTGAGTTAGTTTGTTTTGTTCAGTCCTGTAGGGTGTCCTTGGATATTGTGCGAGTGAAATGTGCGTGTGGCTCACTGAATGAACCAGTGCAAACACAAACAGTTGTGTAGAATATACCCTGAAAAAGACAACACAAGGGACAAATAATGGGTATTTATCTGGACAGAGGAGTTTGACATGTAGAAATTAAACACATTTCAAATGTAAACTTTGGAGGCACTTGGCTATAAACTCTTTAAAAACCGTAAAAACTCAACTCCAAGCATTCAGACATAAATCCCTCGGCCTTTGATTGGCCGTTTAATAATAAAAACTCACTCCAAGCATTCAGACTAATTCTCGGCCTTTGTATTGTCTGAATCCACAGAGTGATATCTAGACATCTCTGCGGGCGCCTAAATCTATTTTGTTATCTGAAAAAGCAGCATTTAACCCGATTTATTACGCAGCGACCTGTGCCGTAGCTTGACGTGCACCTCCTTAGAAATGTAACTACGTGTTGTGGTGATGCAGACCACAAAAAAGGCACGTCCCCGTCCACCTCTCTCGGCGACTAGACAGGCACGCAACATTCACCCCCCTGCCAAACGTAATCTGTTCTGAACTCTTTTCTCAAAAGCAGTTGTTGTTCAACATTTATGACCTAGCTCTGAGCGCATAGAAGAACTGAAGACCGTTTACCAGCCACAACTAGCGGCGTTATTACGACGCCGACACACCTGCACACAACTAAACGCGTAGGCCTTCCGTGTAGGCTTCAGTGTAGGCGTACAAACCAAGCATGCAGCTTTAGCGTGCAGCCTAATGATGCATTAAATGTCAGCTCCAAACCGTAGAGCCTCAGGGTCTTTTTAACAGAGCACATCACTGGAAAACTGCACGCATTAAAAACAAGCGGGGATATAAGCTACGTTCTGTGTCTCCCATGTTGATTAGCGTTTGATTGTTGTAACTGGCTCTGGCTCGACACTGAGTCACAGCGTCGTTTCGGAAGCACTTGACTAAAGAGTGGGACAGCCAAGACACCTGCAGTATTTTCATTTGTCAATCAGTGGGGGTGGGCGGTGTGGGCCGCACACACGCTTTGCCGTGACGTCTTATCTGAAGAAGCGGGCTGGATCTAATTTTCCGATTAAGAACTTCCAAGTCTGCTCACACGACCACAGCTGTTACGGAAGTGAGGTGCTTCCTGGTGGGTTTTTTTTTCCCCCAGAATGTGTGTACAAACACACGCAGAGGTCAAGGCTCCAACCTGCCAAAACACCAGCCCACGTAGCATATTGGTACCACGCCTGTCTGACATACTGCGATGAGAACGTCAGGGTGCAGCAGACCCCAGTTGGAGCCTTGTGGAAAAAGCATCTGAGGCGACAGAGGCCAGAAGATGCCTGAGCGAGCAAGTAAGCAAAGTCACCCCGAGCGTATCAGAAAAAAAAAAAAGAAAAAAAAAAGAATATTTTTCTTCTGGATTGAGATGTACAAAATATGGTGCATTCATCAAACAGCACTTAGAAACGGATCGATTTTCCAACCAGAGGGGGATCTGGGAGACGGATTTCGAAATCCTGCTCCTGTGTCATGCCAGCACCAATTTGTGGGCCAGGTCCGTCCGTCGTTTGCATGATCTTCGCATGGGCGTGAAGGGCTGAAAAGCCGGTGAAACCGGAGTTCGACGCTGTTCGAGCCCTTCGTGCACCTCGGTAAAATAGGTTAAGAGGATCGGCAGAGGAGGGCAGCGGCGCCTCGAGCCACGACCGCAAAATCTCTCCAGCAGGCCGATTAGACCCAACCTAACAGCCACTGAGCTCGCGCCAAGATCGCCGACCCGTGCAAAATCAGTTCAGTGTTTCAGAGAAAGGGCTACGGCACGGTTTTGTCATAAACTGTGTGATTGGAATGACAGACTACTACTAAAGACAAGGGACGGAGGAATGAAGGGGAGGAGGAGGAGGGAGGGAAGGAGGGAGGGAGGAGGGCATGAATATCAGCCGTTCACCTTTTGTTGCATCTGAAGGGGGAACGACTGAAGGATTCCTATTTCCATTTGGGGAGCTTTCTGAAGTGCCAGGAAGCGTGTCGCACAGCTGAGAACACCTGGGACTTTTTACAGGGCTCAAAAGGATCATAACAGACAGACTATTTTTTTTTTTTTTCTTCTTTTTTTGTGTGGCTATTCTGATCACACAATCTCAGATGGTCATTCGGGGAGTGGAGCAGCACTTGCCATGTGGACAAGAGATGGGATATGCTTAATTGCAATGTGGCGTTCCTCCCTCCACCCCTGTAACGTCTTGAAATGGTTCTGCCACCATCTAGTGGGAAGATCCGCCACTGCAGGGACCGGTCACCCCTGCGCACGGACTCACCCAGGGACGCGGCTCTGAAGCCCCTCTCCCCTACAGAGTTGTTCGGAGTGTGAAATCCGATGTCGAGTCGAGTATTTAAAGAGAAAACAGCACGTGGGGTGATGGACGGATAGGTGCGAGGACGGGGAAACACGGAGGCGCAGAAGGCTGTTATTCTTCTCCTCTTTTCAAAAACAGGCCCGTCTGTGCGGCCGCCCGACTCCCAGCTGGACGCGGACGAAGTCGCAGAGAGAAATAACAGAGGAGGGAGGCGAATGACTGACAGTGAAAAAACACCGAAAAGACCTCACACTTCCGATCGCTCATCAACGACGTGAGACCAGTTTATGACCGGTTTTGTTTTTCAATCATTCTTCCCTTTCTCGTAAGAGCGGACGGGTCAGTGGAAAGATCGGCGTTCAAGAAACAAGGAGAAAAACACGCTGCCTCTGAAGCGTTCACAGGGTTCACACTGTTTGCTGAACGGTTCTGCACTGATACTGTCTCCATCTGGATCTGGACAGGAAGAGCGCCAAAGGGGACAGAGGAGAGGTCAAGTTTGCCATTCAGCGCCACTAAAACCTCCCATGGCGTCCATTACGGAAGGGTCTTTTTTATTTTTTTTTCTGTCCTCCTTCGTCTCGCATCAAGAGAGGACGGCCGGCTACTGGCACTCAGATTTTTACTGGGCCACCGTGGACGACGCTAATCACCTTCATCGCATGGCTGCCGTCCATCCAAAACCACCCCTGTCACACCTGCTCTGGTTACAGCTCTGAGGAGCAGTTTGCTCCAAATCTATCCGCCAGCTTCAGGGTCTGCTGATCAGCTTCTATCTGATGATTTTATCGACACCGGGTCCTTAGCGATACCAGAGAAAATCTATACGACAGGCCTGTGCGACACCTAGACCTCTGAGCTTAACGAAGAAGCTACTTTTCACCTAAGCTACGGATGTACGGTGTGGTGCGCCAGCTGCACCGTGGCAGAGAAAAAAACAGAAAAAACAGCTGCAGCAGGTCATCAAGACGGCCGAGTGGATCGTAGCCTCCCCACTTCCACATCTGGTCACTATCTACTGGAGCCGTCTCCTCCGACGGGCCGCAAAGATCCGTAGGGACCTCACTCACCCCGGACACTCTCTGTTCAGCAGACTAGGAACATTAACCCCACAATTTCAAGCGCCATCTGAAATACTGTGCAATAGTGCAATATTTTTAATATATTTTTACCTTCATACACCTGATATCAGGCCGTCACTAGAGATAGTTTGTAATTGTGTGCAATGACAATTTAAGTTCTTCTTAAAAAGATGGTGCTCCTATATATAAAAAGCAGGAAACTGCACAAAAACTATGATAAACTGTTATTTTTTAAATATTAATCTGGATTTCTTTTTTGAATTTGAAACAGTAAAATACCTGATAACTACAACAGTACCGCTACAGTTTAAAGACTATCACACATTTTTCTGACCAAAGACTGTTAAATATATAAAATATTAGAAGCTGCACAAGGTATGTGATAAAGGTTGCAAATGTATTATGTTAGTCAGGATTTATCATTTATAGATTACAATTGAAAAAAAAATCCAATACTAGCTTTTGGAATTTCACCATCACATTATTATGATATTATGATAAAATTTAAATTTTTAAAAAATATCAATCAGGATTTCTGATTTACAGATTCTTACAAAAACATCCAATGTCAACTTCTTAACTGTTTTAATACTTGAAGCTACCAAGACCTTTTGAATTGGAACTAAAAAATTTGAATTCAAATCCCAACTTAAAGTAAATATGACTGAAATGCCTATTTCCTCTGCTCCATATAATCCTTTCTGGATCCTCATCCTGCACGTCTTTGCCTTCCCTTCCAAAAGCTTCTTGCCAATCAAATTAGAAACGTACAAAAAAGGAAATGAAAGAATAAATAAATAACTAGCGCACTGACTCCACATCCAACTAAATCCCCTCTCAAGAGTCCTGTCATCATATTCCAGTGCGTACCACTTCATAATCCTGGGCCATCGCTGCGTCCAAGGCCACAAACTCGCCGAGTTATTAAATTCACAGTGTGTAATTAACAGCTGCATGTTGAAGGGTACTCTGTTTTTTATTTTGAATGTGTGTTTCCATGAAGGTTAACAGTGGCCACAAAGTCGTCCAGTCCTTCAGAGATATTTCCACACATTTGTGCCGTTTAAGAAAAAAAAATAAAAGCAGTCTCTGGGACAGCTGAAGAGGCCGAAGATTAGAGATGTACTACTGTGTAGATTAAAAAAAAGGAATAATAAAGTTTTTCCTTCCAAGGGGGAATCTATGTTTGTTTTGCTTCGGGCTCCACTGGCGAGCTTCAAGCTTTGGGTGTTGGTATGGGGCAGCTGTGAAGACAGATTGGATGTAAAATCAATTTGTATTTCAGCTCCTCTACATCATATTGGCTTGTAGCGACCGCAAAGTGCAAAGTCAGACAGAAAGAAGTAGATAGAGTTTCAGCCACATGCACACAAGCATACATGACACGATCGTAAGAGTATAATTGCAGCGTATCCAACTGTGGTAAAGGCGAACATTCATTTACACACAGGCACACGGCGGGACTACGTTTCAATGGCCTGTGCATAATTGCAGTGTATTAAAGCGTGGTCGTATGGGAATGTTCATCCACGAGACATTTTGAAATGGAAATACCAGTTCAAGAAATTTAAAAATCCTCCCGATGCCAGCGCCGCACAGGCAGTCCCCCCCCCCACCACCTCCCCACACCCCACTCCTTTGGCTTTTTTTCCTGTTTCTTCTTCTGTGGAAAAACACATTGTTGAATAATGTCTTTCTCCTGCCAAAACGTCACCACGTCGACTCCCATTAAGCGTGAGGCGCGGGACGCTGGCGGGACGGGGGTTGTGTTTTCTGGAGTGCGCCGCGCGTCCTCTCGTTAATGGTCGTTAGCTTTACGAGGGATTGGGGCGGCTCAAAATTAAGGCCCGGCCGTACCTGGCACCGCCGATGTTCCTGGACCCGCCGGCCTCCACTTGTGGAGGAGCAGTAACAGGAAGGAGTGCGCAACTGAAAATGCACACGGAAAAAAAGATTTCATAGGGAAGTGAAATGCAGAATAACAATGAACATCATTAACCCGTGACGAAGAAAAGTTCACATCAACACCATCTGCTTCATCCGAGGCGAGAGGTTAACGGAGGAGCGGGGAAAGTGAGCTCTCTTCTCCTCGGTCTCGAGTGGGAGTTTTTTTTTTTTTTTTTTGACAGCTCAGCCAGGTTTTCCACATAAAATACATCTGCTTATGTGTACGTACACACACACAGACAGATATAAATCTGTGTTTAGGTCAACCTGTCCTTCCAGAGGACCTCAAACATCTGAAGTCATTCTCCCCTTTCAGCCGCCTCAGCACACGACTGGCTGGAGTTCACCGCGCAAAAAGTAAGATTCGTCTAATTTACAAGAGAACTGGAAAGAAACTCAGGGTTCAATAATATGGAAGAATATGACTCAGAGCTCTCGAAGGCAATCACGATGCATATAACTGTGTAGTATAATACAGACTCCTTGAAGACTACAATGAATGTCTAGAAGAGACATGTGGTGTAAACCCAGTTAAAGTAATCTCAAACTGCATGGATGCACTGTACAAATCATTACATAAAAGGTAATACTACTGACAGGAGCAGTTAAAAACATTGACCATCTTGTGACAATTCAATGTTCTGCTGGGAAACTTTTGGACCTGTCATTCATTCGAGTGGATGTTACTTAGACATGTAGCAGACACTACATGACACTCCCACCCCATAGCAATGACACTCCTTAATGGCAGCAGTCATCCCCAGCAGGATGCAGCCTGACATACGCACACACACACACACACACACACAAAAAGACAGTTTAGCAACACCTAAAAAAAACAACAAAAAAAAAACATAAGTACAGTACAAGGTGTTGAACTGGCCTCTAGATTCACTAGATCTTAAACTGATCAAGTATCTGTGGGAAAGACCTACACAACATAAATAGGTGGTCATAATGTTATGCTGGATCAGTGTAACTAGATATAAAGAAAATGACATAAAAGTAAAAGTATTCAAAGGAAGTAATACACAACAGTCTTGTGACCTCAGAGAGAGCAGCACACGGACAATAAGGAACTCAGTCTGTTAAAGCTCAAACTAAAGTGAACAGATAAGAGCTGATGTAATAAATGACCAACATGTAGCACAGCAGATCATTAACAAGTAGGAAATTTTAAAAGAAAAAAGCCATAAGCGCTCTGCAGGGACTTACCAGGATCACTTTATTCCTAAAACGGCTTCACAGCGGGCGCACAAACTAAATCCTCCCATACAGGGAAGCACCCACCCACCAGGTGTCTGAGCTCACCTGAACAGACCTGAAACTCGAGTTTTAGTTTCTGCCCAAAAGGCCCCGGCCGCTCCGCCCTCTTTTCCCTGCACGCTTCAGCTCAACTATAAACTAAACACAAAGGAAGTGTGTCCACAAATGCGACGCCATCTTGAACTCGCTTTCCTACAAAATTGACAATATTTCTCTTAGCATACTGCAGTTAGAAACTGTTTCTGACCACACATGTTTGACCACAACATTTTTAAAAACCTCCCTACTTTCTATTTGGCGCATCTCTGTGGCAAAACAATTCCAAAAACTACATGAAAGATTATTAAAGTGAACCAGTAACTGTTTAAGTATTTTATCAGATGTATAAACATCACTCAAATTATATATGGAGTTGCTTGCTTGTGCTTCCAGTACAGTATTTTTAAAACTGTAATGACAGCAAATAACCACTAGAGGGAGCAGCCCGCCCACTAAATACCACTAGGAAGAAAAAATGATTTTTGGAAATTGTAGAGACAGTGCAGGTCTGCATTGTTTCTTTTGTTTGTGTCTTTGTCCTCATCATGACCTCGGTGTGCCTCAGGGTGCCACTAAAGATGGGTGCTGCTTGCCAAGGCCCCATTACTACTAAAGCCAAGGAGGAGCCACAGAACAGCCTGTTTTGTCTTATATAGTGCAGGCTACCCACAAGCTCAGAAAACAATAGCTATTTAAAAAATACAATAACAGTAGTCTGCCATACTGTTCTATGATGTCAACACCTTGACTGTTGTCATAATGTTTTAATTGGCATAATTTAACAATCATGATCTTTCAAGTACATTAAAAGAAGCAAAAACATTCAAGCTCTTCTCTTTCTCTTTGCACATCTTCTTGTTTTGTTGTCGTTAAGTTATAAATAGTGTGTTTTTGTTCTGATGTGACTTTGTTTTTTACATCCTTATGTTTCCAATCTAGCCATGACTTCCTGTTTTTATTTATTTATTTTTCAACAACCATTATCATCGGTAGGACAAAACATTTTCAGAGGTTCAGCAAACATTAAATAATCTGTTTGGTTTTTTTTCCAGGAGGACATTTTGACATGTCACAGCACAAAACACATTAGCAATTGTTAACAATACACTGATCAGCCACGATATGACCACTGACGGAAGAAGTGAATAACATTGACCATCTAACTTTTGGACCTGGTATAATGTGGATGATACTAGACATGTAGCACCCACCTAGACCAGACCATAGCAATGACCCTCCTCGATGGCAGCCTGACACAGACACACACACAAAAAAAAAATTGAGGAACAACTAAAAAAAAAAAAACAGCAAAAAGTGACCTGGCTTCCAAATTCACTGGATCCCAAACTGATCAAATATCTGTGAGATGATCCACAGAGGAACCTCCCCTCAACCCATAGGACCCAAAGTCTCCCACTAACATCATTCTGTCACAACTGTTTTGGAGGCACAAGGGAGACCTACACAACATTATACAACACAATATATTCACCGATCAGGCCATAATATTATTGTGGTAACTCACAAGAATAGTTCAACTGTGACCTGTTAGCTTCTGTATTGTGCTGGATAAATGAAGCTGTGACACGCCACTAGCTCTCCATTTATTTTGGCAACTGCCAAACTTAAACAACAAGAAAAACCACACTGTCATCCAGCTGCCAGCTCCTGGTCCTGTGTGAATAAAACAAATATAAGGAGATGAAGGGAAAGTTATTTTAACACACACACACACACACACACACACTGAGTGCATTTACATGCACAGCTTAATCGAGCTATGTTCGAAATTTGACTTGCAGTCCTTGTCCCAGTTTACATGCAACGGAGAAAATCGAATAACTGACGGGAACACTAGTTGGCGATATGTGTCTTTTCAGCTGGTTAGTACGGCCCCCTTCAGGTTGACCTATTATCATTTAATAGTCATTTAATAAACAACTGGAACATCGGCATTTCAAACAGAAACAAGATGGATAATAGTACAGCTTTTATAATCTCGTACGTCATGTGCGTGCTAATTATGGAGGACAGATGTGCGCTATCCCTCAGACGGTTCTTCTACTGGCTCTGTTTACCTTCTTCTTCTGTGACCGGCTTTCTTGGATGTTTTCGTTCTGGGGTCACACGCCAGCACAGCGGTTGTGTTAATGTACAATTAAGGTGTATACATGGCAGGGAAAATCGATTTCCATTTGCAGCATCTCTCTTAGTCAGATAAAGAGAACTCAGAGTAATGTGTTTACATGCATTTGTTGTCCGGTTAAAGTCAGATTAAGGCAATAATTCTTTTTTTTTTTTCATGTGCATGTAAACTCACTGAGTGACTACTAACTACTTTGCTCTTCTTAACACCTCTTCCACCTCTTTGTCCTCCTCCTCCCATCTCTCCCCTCTGGTTCCCATGCAGACACAGCAGTGTCTTTGTCTCTCTCTGACCCATTAACAGGGAGAGGAGGCTACGCAGTCACTATCAGTCGCCACCAACACATTCCACCGTCTCTCGCACACCTCCACTCCGTCTAAGGTTGCACAAGGAATTTTTTTAAAACCAATTAAATTGATTCCTAGATATAAAACGGAAGAGTTAATTATTGTTTGAACTGGACAGAAGGACAAGAGATGGACTAATAATGCTGGTAACCGTGATGGTGAGAACAGAGGACACTTTGTTTAATGAAAAATATCACTGATGTGAGAGCTTTACTTAAGCCCTGCAGGACCCAAAGTCCTTGAATGAAATTGTATTTATTTATAGTGTGGGAGAGGCCATAGCAGTTACTATACATGCAAATATATACATATATATATGTATGCAGCATAGCTTGCAAAGACATTAATTAGATGATGATGGATTGTCAGAAGAGGAAAATAGGAATGCACCTACAATGAGAGGCACAGAGACAAAGAGAGAACAGCAGGTAACCATAAGCTTCACTAATCTGGAAGTCCTTCTAAATGCCACTGTTGCTGGGTAACCTACATCCTCACCAGATATGACTGGAGAGAATTACGCTACCTGGAAAGCACCACTGCTACTAGAGAAACAGACCAGACAGAGACAATTTGCTGGGACAGACGGACTGATGAGGTAACACAGATAAGAAAGAGGTGACGTAACGCGGTCGAGTCAGGTCTGCACGGTTTTAGTACGCGTCTACACGCCTGGAGTACCTACACGCTGTGGGTTTACATGAGGAGCTGTGTGGGGAGTGGAAGTGAACCCATTAACAGATGCATAATTGATGGAGCCATAGAGAGAAAGAGGAAAGAAAGAATAAGAGATGGGATAAAGAAAGAAAGACGGGAAAAGAACAGGAGGAAGTGATGTATTGATTTGAATGTGCTATCATAGAAAGGAAGACAAAAAGACAGAAAGATGTAAAGAATGAAAGATAGAAAAAGGATGGCTTCATAAAAAAATAAATAAAAAAAAGAAGTGAAGCAATCATCCACTGCCATCCTTCCATCCATATGCTGTCCTCATAATCGCACTCTAGTGCAGCGTGATCATGTCAGTGCTCAGAATTCACTCATCACTGACTCTACAAATAATCGTTTGTGCTAAACTTCTCGACTGGACACATGAATATATTTATACATTTTCATGTCTAATGACACATGATTTCAGTTAAAACAAAATATGAAGAAACTCTAATCAGGAGTTTGCAGCTTTAAAGTCATGTTTGGATTTCAGATATGCTTCTTACAGAGTGACTGATCTAAAACTCCATGCCAAACCATCCAACAGTAGAGATATTTCAACCTGGACTGACGTGACTGACTAACACGTCCTGTCTGCAGAGGTAGCATGAGCACCTTAGCAGAGAACCTTCAGTCCACAGTCTTTGCCAGGTGTACAGACACGGTTGTATTTGCAGCAGGAAAAATCTCAAGGAATTTGCCTAAAGCATAAAATTTAGAAATGTGTAGCACAAGTACAAGTAATAGTCAAGAGAGTCAGAGAAATGTAATAAATATGTTATATGTCAGTTAGTAACTCTGAAAGCACGTAGGAGTTAATCTGCAACTTCTATTAGATTACAAAAATGCAACACAGCCATGAGAAGGTCACTCTAAAAATAGGGATTTTATTTCATTAATCCCCAGAGAGAGAGCTTTTTGGGAACCCATGTTTTAACTTAACAGTTCTGCCGTCCCATGAGGCAGAAATATCCTGACCTGCTCAAGTCTCGTATAATGTGTAATGGGATCAGTTTCCATTTGGCTGTTTCAGTGACTCCACTTGATGGAATCAGGTTTGATTATCCAATGTTTTAGTGCTGCAAACCCTTCTCGTGAAGACAAAATTGAAGCAAACATTTCTCATTTTATTAGGAATATGAAGACACATGCTCTGCTCTTCCATGCTGTGAATGAGTTATCACCATGATGGAGATCTCTCAGAGTTTTTAACCATTTTCTACACTGACACTATCCAAAAGAGCTACACACCCAGGCATCACAGCCACACAAGTGTAGTTGAAGGAACAGCGACCAAGACGTCATGGATAAGAAAGTAAAGCTCAAGTCCTCCTTAAACTGTGACACATAAAAACGTTAGTGTAGTGACTGATAATCCCTGCGTTAAGCTGCTTATGATGCTTATGAAAACAAACAATTACTAGATGGCACACAGCATCTGGTGGTGTGGCATTATTTTGGCCACAAACTGGACTCCAGAGAGATACAGAGATGCACTGCAGCGATACGATTTTATTCACACAGGGACGTCTCTGAATCATGCTGTGTAATTGATAGGAATGTCCCCATCCAGTCATTTCTAAAATGATCAGATGGGTATTGAGCTTCAGTCAAGTCTGATCTTTCGTACTTTTTTTTTTTTAGCGGCCGTTGGTTAGTGTCAAAGCTGAAAGAAATCGAAGTAGAAGAAGAGGAACCAAAATCATGTGACTAAACATGTCTGTTGTGTGGAGATCATCATTCGATGCTACCAACTTTATTCAGCACTATTCAGGCAAAGGCTACACCGCAACAGCAACTACAAACACTGAACATCTAAATGAATAATTTCCTGGAGGCAACGTCAAGTAGAAAAATCTTTCAGAGAGGGATTAGAGGGAGTTTATGGCAGTGTTGGAGGACCAGAAAGTTTCTGGAGTAGAGAACACAGGCTTCTCAAGAGAGTTTACTCTCACAGTGTGCACAGTGTATAAACATGATTCCCTGTACAATGAAATTCTCATTTGCTGATCTCATTTATAGATAGATAAAAATCTCCATATTAAGTTTGACAGAAATATATTTCTGGACTGAATCCAGTCACACAGTGCACACACGATCTAGGAGAGTAAGTAAGAAAAGCCTTTATGAACCTCCAGGAGAGGACACATTGTTTATTTAAGATCGGATCAAAAGCCAGATTGACCAGTTCTGAATATCAAAAGATCGATATCAGATTGGAATGCAAAAAAAATAAATAAAAATGGATGAAGACATCCCTAGTAATCAGAGCATTGTTCCTGCAAGTAAACAAAGCAATTCATGGGAAAAAAGAAAAAGG
Source organism: Mugil cephalus (assembly GCF_022458985.1). NCBI lineage: Eukaryota > Metazoa > Chordata > Actinopteri > Mugiliformes > Mugilidae > Mugil > Mugil cephalus. Next base: position 20,078,988 of record NC_061787.1, read on the forward strand.
CCGAAGAGGATAGGATGTAATTATGCAACCGCATTCACTCACAAACAACAATTCAGAGTCTCCTCAAAACGGGTTGAAATGTGTTTGAGCTGCACAATAGGAGACATTTTTATACCACATTCATGATTCAGTATTCAAAGCCCTCAAATCACTCAGACTTTTGTCTATGTAGGGGCCACCATGCCACCCACTGGCACCACTTCTTTCAGCACGCAGCCCTCCATGTCGGGCAGCGCTCTGCCTCCCTCCCTAACCCTATCCTGGCCGGGACACAAACACAGGTGTAAATCAGCTGAGTGACGACTCTGCCACCCGCACACTGTTCTTCGCTTTGGCAGCAAAAATTCCCAACCAGTGAGCATCCTCAATGCTGCCTCATCCTCAATCACACCCTCTTTCGTCCTCCCACACAGTCTGGACAACAGTCAGGGCCTCTGGAGAAGCAGTCACGAGAGGGGGAGCTTGAAAGGAGGATTCATTTGCCACTGCTGAAGTACTCCTGCCACTTGGTGGGAAACGTTTCTCAGGGTGGACATAGATACACTGTTTGGATGAGATATAAACTCGACTAATAATAAACATTTATTTTCTGTTGCTATTTTAATGTGAAGTTGTTCAAAAAGCCAAGATAAATATGTCGTCTTTTCATCTGTAAACTTGAGGTAGGCTGACAACAAGGGGCTCGTTAGACAAGAACACTATGAGTCACGCGTGCATTTCAAACCTCGTCACCAGTCACTGGATTTGTTCTCGGGAGCACAAGAAATCTTTTTGTATTTTAACTTAAATTGTAGCTGCACAACTTGTAAGTATCCACGCAATCAGAAGTGGAATATATCTGAAATGGAAATTTATGGTTTATGCAATGTGGATGTTAGTAGGAGATCATCACCCAACGCTACCAACTTGATTAAAAAAATAATAAGTCCAGTAAACTTAGGCAAAGGCTGCAACAAAACAACAACAAACACTGAACGATACATTTAAAAGAAGAGAAAAGTTGACAGCGTCAAGGAGAAAAATATTCCAGAAAAGGAATATTACAGAGTTAGACCCCACCCATTACAGTAATACCAGGTTTTCTGGAGCAAAGATACCAGCTACAGTCTCCACACATTAACTTTTAAGATTTACTGGACTAAATGCAGTTGCACAATGGACACGTGCTCTAGGAGAATAACTAAGTAAGAAAAGTCTTCAGAAATCTACAGGGGAGGACATTTTGTTTGTTTAAGATCAGCTCTGGGCTCAGATCAGCTAACACTGCATATGAAATGAATGGTATTGGTTGGTCCCTGCTGAAAACAACGCCCACTAGAAGAAAAGAGAAGCACCTGTATCTACTTGTTAATATGCTGCAGTTGCATATTGTGTTATGCTTTAGCTTAGTATGATTATCAGTAAATTATCCTCAAACTGACTGATACATGATTTCACAGTGACATCATGCTTAAAACACGTTTCTGTTTTTTTGAAATCACACATAGAAGCATATACCTCAGTCAATCACGTCACCGTATCTCTAAAGAACAAAGCTGAAACAAAGGCGATGGGACCATTCATTGAGATGTTTCGCCACTTTCTGCCATCTTCAGATGTCTCTTATATGGTTACACCAGTAGTGTCTCTCCCAGAAGTTAAATTCCAGCTCAGTTTTCATATGTAATCTTTATATCCAAACAGCACCAATTATTTGGGCTATTATAATGTGATGAGTGAGCACAAATAAGAGATAATATTCCTCAATATTGTAAACTGAGTAAAAGATACAAGCCCAACTAGATGCCCCACCCATACAATATTCTTTCCCTCATTGTATTCAGAGCCAAACAGTCTGAACATTGTTCTCCGTTAATTCTGCATCAAAATGTCAAGAGCTTTGTTTCCTGGCAATTGTAAGAATACAAGAACTACAAGGGGACGATCAAACCAGTTGTGTCAACCTTACAGGCCAAAGCTATAAGGAAAGATGAGCCATTTTCAAAGTCAAAAAACACATCCCTTCTCCGTCCCACTCCTTCACCGCACTGCCCCCTACTCCTCCCTGGTCCACTCTCCCCCTCGTGGACATATGATCCCCTCGGGAGTAATGAAGGAAGCCCTGAAGATGAGTCAGACCTGACCCTGACCAGGAAGTGCAGCGTTCTGCAGCACCCAACAGCTGAGCCCCACACTGAGCCTTAATGACACGTGTGTATGCAACATTTAGAGCCATGCGCTGGAAGCAAAACCAAAAGGCAGATAATCATGAATCAATATACAGTCAGCAAATTGAATTGCTAATTACTTTAAAGTGTCACCCAGCTCAGCATTTGTCCAGTGAAGCTCACGCTTCAAACATTTACATGAGTTTTTAATGTGGCGACTGTCGGCGTGGAAACTATCAGGTCAGCCTGCATTTATCGGCAGCAGCGCTACTATTATTGTTCACTGGCCGTTACCTCCCTGCATGTAATTCTACACGGGTCTGAGGGTGGCACACGAGGAGTCAAGTCTGTCAAGAGAATGTGCATGTGTGACTAACAGCATGATTACAAATTTATACTGACAATGCAAAGGGAGAGACAGCTTGACACACAGAGCATCACTGACAGGCATCAATTTAAATGTGCAGAATAAAAAACTGTAAAACTTAAATAAGCCTTTGTTTTTGTCTCACAATGAAGACATTTCACTAACAGCATGTTTTTTTTATTAGAGATCGACCTATATATTGGCCAGCAAGCTGGAATATGCTGTGCTCTACATCTTTTAACTGTTTATTTTGTATGAATAAGAACGTTAAATATTCTTTGAGTTCAATAAATGTTCATGTTTTTGATTAAATTGAGAGAGATGAGCAATGGACTGGCGGCCTGTCCAGGATGCACCCCACCTCAGACCTGATGACAGCTGGGATTGGCTCCAGCAACCTCTGCAACTCTAGTGAGGATAAGCAGTTGTAGAAGATGAGATGAGACTCGGATCATTTTTTTATCATTGTGTCATTTTTTTCTTATAAATGGAGGGAGAAAAAGCAGTATCGTCTGCAAATCAGAAAAATATGTGTAGCACACATCAGCCATCGGCCATGGCTGATTAGTATCTGTACCAGTAATCTAAATGACATGCCTTTGTTGAGGTTTGTGACGTGCTCTCAGATATTTTAATAACATGTTAAACACTATGTAAATGATCCTTTCAGTGCATCATAGTGTCAAGTATCCTCCACATATCAGACACGGACACATAAGCGCTGTGAGCAGATGGGACGGATCTATAGAATCAATCTTTACAATTCAGCTTTAGTACCTCAACAGGCAGACAGGTTAACCTTGAAGACTGCAAATGCAGCATTTTCCTCTGCAAGGTGGTGTCCATTCACAGACAGGCACGCTTCTTGAATTGTAGTATCATCCTAGCCATGCTCTGGCATAGTGACAGCAGCTATAATGGAGTGTCAGCAATCAGCACCCCTTAAATTATCTACACATGCACAGGTCGACCTTTAGCCTCAACGACTGTGTGTGTGCTTGTGCGTCTGTGTGTGTATTGGATGTGAGGCCTTTGATCATATTAAATCGCTTTTACTCTGATCTACAGCAGACACCATCTTCCCTGTGATCACATTCATACACTCTGCTCACAAAATCATGCACAGCTTCTGTATAACGTCCAAATGTGCCCTGGAGTCCTGGGTAACCTATATCCAGTTAAAAGCATAGACGACTCTGGTCAGTGTTTAGAATGACGGGAGTTTCGGAGCCAAGTCGAAGTGTGAAACAGAAGCTGCCATTTCATTCATTCGTCTTCATATACCAACTCAAGATGGGGCACGAAGCACGAGCTGATGTTGCATCACATTAACACAGGTGTGTCTGCGCAGGTTTCGCATACTGGATGAAATGCATTTCACAATAGAGACAATTACGTCTTGTACAGTAAAAACAAAGGCTTGTGTGCAGCAGCATTTAATGGGCACAAATATGTAGGGCTTGTTGTGACGAAGTACGGTGACTGACTGATGTCAGCAGATGCACATTAGACATGGCTACCCACAGCTGTAACTACTGTATAATGTTGCAAACTCAGTATATGAGGAAATACATGCAATGAATATCATATCATGCTTAAAAACTGGAGAAAACAAAGCTTTAAAATGTTGAAAGTTAGTGTTTAGAGGTTTTCCAGGTTTGCGTCATGTAAGGCTCACTATGTTGCTCCAACATATTTTGTTTGTTTACCAGCTTTGCAATATTGTAAACTGTGATCTGAATACATGCTAGAAACTTTTGAATAGTATAATAAAATGAACTTTTGTACGTATACCGTAATTATGTATATAGGAGGAAAATCATGGAAAGAGACAACCTTGTTTGATGTAGGTTCTGAGTTTCAAGATAGAGTTCCTAGAGAACATTGTCAAGTCACTCAAAAGGCTTCAGTTGTGTGAACAAAACTTTAAAGTGTAAAATCAGCCGTACAAGTGAAAATGTACATCAGTCAAAGTCTTAGAAGTTTAAAGGTTTCAGAACTATTTCAGAGCTGTTTCAGATCAGCATTTACAAGGTTACAAACCTTCTTTTAAAAGATTAGAAGTGATAGAAGATAGAAGTGCTAAGTTTCAACCTTTTAAAGTTCTGCAAAGCAAGACATGATATCCATTATAAACACAGTATTTTCTCATATACCAGCGTTTGCATTGAACTACCTGCGGCTGGTAATCTAAGACTCCTATGAATGAGAACAAAACCAACACCGGGCGAGTCCTTACATGCAATTAGGAGCTAAACACACGGTGAGGATTGTGAAGGAGTATTTTAAGAGATTAAGCTAAGGTCCCACTTTCTAGTTCTGGGAAAGTGTGGGAGTTTACTTCACCTTAGGAAAGATAGCGGGAAAGTGGATGGAGATGATCCACCGGAAGCTAGTGAAAAGGCCTCCCAATTAACACATTCCTCCACTCCTACTCTGCACGGACAGCTGAAAACAAGGGTGTGTGTCACCCCATTTCCTGGTAGCCCGAATCATTTTGCATATGCTCTGGTTGCTAGGAGGGCAAGCATGAAGTGGGGTGGGGGGATGAAGAACAATGCCTCAATTGAGGTTTGCAGAACGGTGCCCAAAGTCCACCTCATTTAAAACACAGCAAGTCTTTAAGTGACTCAGACACAGAACGATATGCTGAAAAGAGGTTATGAAGGGACTTTGAATGTGTCACCAGTGTGTGTAATTCTACTTGACACAAACATTCAGAGTGTCTTTCAGAGACCTTATGACCTGCATCAGCCTCTCTAAGCAGTCAAGAAGCACCTGTCAGCAAACCCTGATAATCACACAGACGAGGGAGGACTATGTAACACGCACCTCTCTATTAAGTGTCCTCGTCTTCATCACTCGCTCCGAAATGCTCTCGTCTCCACTCTCCTCCACATTCCACACTCACACAATGACGTACGGCCAGCGCTTCCTCCTCCGCTCGAGTAAAAAAAACGGTATCGGTTTCTACCACAGTCGTTCTCTCGTCTCCCTGCTGCTTTGTCGTGGAAATCTGAGCCGATCTGAGAGGTTTCTTTAAAAAAAAAAAAAAAAGATCCAAAAAGATAAAAGCAGCAGGAGGGAAAGTCTTTGCAGAAAAATGAAACAAGAAATGGTTGATGTGGGAGGGTGGTTTCTGCCTTGCAGGTACTTGAACAAGTTAAGTTAGAAGTAAACAACCACTCTCAGTTTAAATAGAGAATATCAAAGTTCATTCTGTTCACAGGTAAAACTAAAAGCCCCTGCTGAATCACTGTTTATCTCAACTAATGCAGAACCTTACGTCATTGAAACCACACTTAGGCTGAACATGAAAAAGAATGATTGCACAAATCAGCAGTAAACCACCCGATACACCAACCCCGAGAACATTTTCAGACAGGAACTGATAACAGGAGACTCCTTTTTGATACCACGCTTTCAGGCCACTTCAGGCTCAAATTTCCAATCCACAATTCCCAGAACTCCGACGCAAACAGGGAGTAGCTGTCCGTCGCTGACAGATCCTAAATGTTTCTAGATGGTGTGTTCTTGGAAATAACCTCATCTTTTGGCTGAAACCCCCAAGATAACTCTTAATGACTTATCAGGAGTACCTAGCTGCCATGTTTACTGTGAGTGAAGTCATGCAGAGATGAGGTATTATGACAGAGTGATGAACGCTGCAACCAAACCAAGCCTTGAGAAATACAGGTTTCACACTGGCCGATAATCCTGATTCCTGTGAATCGTGGCGATGCTGAGCTGCTCCAATGCCTCATTGCACAACAACACATTCATTTCACCCATACACACACGCAGCCATCCAACCCACACATACCATATCTACCAAATCGTTTTCCGAGCCTTACTAGGCTACACCTTGCGTGTGAATCAAAAGTGAAAGTCAAATGTTTCATCGTGGAAACAAACTTGGACCTGCATGTCGTATCTTGCACTTCACGCATTTTACACGTTCTCAAAGGAGAAATTCCTGCATACACTACTGACACACGTGACTGACAAGAGCAAGGAAACTCATCAACGACCTTAAGCAAACAAGCAAATATACCCAGGTGTGCACAGTGCACACAGAGATGCGAACATTTCTGTCACCGTTGCTTAGACACTGCTTAGTGTTTGCCGACCGTGCTGCACACTCATGCTCACTTAAATGTCAGCAACTCTGCTAAAGCTTGGAGGTGACAATGTCAAGAGAGCCTGCGAATCAGAAGAGCTTCTTAGACTCTCTGAGGAGTCCAATTTTCTAAATCAGATTCCAAAAGGAAAGTCAGTTTCAGGAACTACTTCTATTCTTGCACATGCCATCCTTTTCCATCATGCCACAACTTAAAGAGGTTTAATTGCATGTACCTGTGCATGAGTTGCGAATGTTACTGCTGGAGAATGCAAATTATGTTAAACACATGAATGTTTTGCCAGTTCTAATATGTCAGCATTGCTGTATGAAACTCCTGTCTAAACACTCCTAAATTCATTCTGATTCACGAGGTCCTGGTTTTGAATTTAATTAGAAATAATAAACTTTCAAAAGAGTTATACTTAAAACTAAAACTAATGTTGACGTTGTTTCCAGAGAGATGTCGCATTTCCACAATATTTTCCCTCTCACTGGCAGACCTTGCTTTTGTGCAGCCCTTGTCTTTTGTCATATTATTGTTAATCCAAAAAGCTTTCAGACCTGGGCTATCAGGCTTGTTGTTGTCTTCTTTAGCTGCGTTTCCATTACAGCTTTTCACAAAATGTTCACAAAATTTTGATGTAGTACAACTGAGCTTTATACGTGTTTTTCGCAAATAAGCTGCAACTCTTGTAAAGCCTCATCTCACCATGTCCCATAATTCTCTTAAATTCTCGTCATGCAACACTTTGAGGAAGATGGACTTCAAATGAACTGGTCACATCGTCTCCACGAGGGGGGAAATGCAAAAAAAGTGTTTCCATTGCACTTTGGCGATACACTTTCATAGCATCTGAAAAAACCACCTCATAAGAGTGTAAAGAGAGGATTTTCAAAATGTTGTTGTGTGTTGTTTTGGATTCTCCTTCACACTCGGATTAATATTGTTGGGCACACTTGCAGAATTTGTCTAGAAAGGATGGGAAATGGCTTTTATTCTAAATTTGAAGGCCACCCATGACACAACAGCCATATACTGTCACCACTTCTATGTAATGTAATTTCAAGACCAGGACCAGGTGATACATGCCGATGCCAGCGCTGCACGCCAGCAATAATGCACGCACACCTTCCAGTGCCAGATATGTTAGTTTTACATCTCTCCCACGTCAACAGCTGTATCTCTTTACTCGGTGCAGTTATCTTTTCAACCCACAGCTATCAGGAGCTTATGAAAATTCCACACACCTGCAGGAAATTGAGGAACCAGTTTCAAACTGTCTGAGCTATTGAAATGATACATTCAAAGCTTATCTATTTGTTTTATTGTTATTTTTAACAATGAGAGCATACGCAAAAAAACGTACCACAGAATACTATGTGTAAAACCCCCCGTATACTCAAGTGTAGAAAACATTCTGTCGTCCAAACAGAAAGGATCAGGATCCAATCGATGAAGACTCAGATTGATCAGTAGGATAGAGAATGAATTTCTACCAATTCATACTCCTGCCCAAGCTCAATAATAAAAAGCTGTATCAGTAAAGTCTAAAGGCAGCATTACACCTGAAATACTATTAAAGGTCACATGGTGAAAAGCTGATCAAACACCGGCCTCAACTGGGTTTATTAAAGTGGAGCATAGTCCAGTAAGTGGACAGGTATTTAGACAGATCTGGTTGTAGAGTATAACCATTTGTAAACCGTCACAAACACCTCTCATCACTGTGAGTAGATTCCAGTCCAGATTAACACCAATCAACCTGCCTGGTGATAGCCCAAGCAGTTAGGCAACAGTCCACAGGTGTTTTTTATTATTGGATTATATCAAGGATGGTTTCAAACCTTTCTGTTCCAAAACCAGGAGCATTTTCTCTCTCATTTCTTTGGGCTACTGTGAACGCAGCCATCACACTCCATCCAGGAACAAATCAAATTAGCTGAGCCCAGTCAGAGAGGATGGCCTCAACCCTCACACATTTCACAATTTGGGACCAAGAGTGTATGCTTTCATTCCTAACACTACAAGAGCTGATTGCTGACCTCTTGGCTTTGACCCGCTACTTAACCTCCACCTTGTCAACAGATGTACTGTCCTGTTACTGTGACCATCCTGAAAAGACTCCTAAAACTAACATGTTTACACTTTTGATGCGTTCCAATTATACTTGGAAGTCAGAACTTCCGAGTTCCCAGTCAAAATTTTCACCTCAAACGTCTCCTGAAGTCGGATTTCCTACTCGGATAGTTGGAGAATCCTTCACTACGTCCCAAGTTGAGTTACTAAGATGGCTGCCCAACTTTAATTTCTCTTTCACTCAAAAAATGTACATATTGAACACACCAAGTTTTATTCGGACAATGCAACTGCTTTTGTGGACGTGGCCATCTTGTTTTCCGACTTCTGTAACTGGAGCGCCAATAACTCAAGTGTGACGTCATTGGAAGGTGGCCTTCTTCTCAGAGACTTGACTTGTGGACTTTGACTTCCTCAATTGAAGGTGGAGCTGGGTGATCTTCCATTTATGTTTATGCAGTGTACACATGACTCTGCTCGAGGTAATACTGGCACCCTGCCTGGGACTGTTTAAATAAGTGGTATAAAATAATAACAATGACAATAATAGGTAGAATCACCCTGCAAGGAGGCATTCACAATCAAACACTAATTCCAGAGATTAAACTATAACCGGGTATTTGCTAGTGACTAGGAAAATTATCTTTCGGAAAGAAAAATGCTGCCTGTATTTCACTTTACCTGAGATGACCCTGTGGATTCTGTTGCTATTTTAAGAAAGTTGAGATTGTGACCTGTGCCAAGGTCTCATAACGACACGTAGGATAGGACATAGGAACATGTAGCTTCCTTTATTCCAAGCACCACAAACAATAAACAGGACTGCAGGCAAAAAGAACAGTCAAAGGTAGCCTGGACTAACTGTTCAAAATCGGTTAATATTCCTTTCTCATTTGGAGTCCATTGCTAGGTGGATGGTTGGTAAATGTTTCCCCTGCAGATCTCCCACGTAGTATTTTGGAGCTGTAACACCACTTTACCCTGTATAAAAAATAAAAATAAAAAAGCAGTCTGTTCCGCTGCAGCACACTGGCACACAATACTCTTCTGTTCACCGGATGCCAAATGGTCCAGTCATCACCCTGCATGCCACCCCCACCCCTCCTTTTGCCATCTATCTCAGGCCTTTTCTCTCCCTATCTGTCTTTCTTCCCTTGCTCTGACAGAAGCCACTGATGGTCAGTCAGATTAGCATCCAGCCGCTGAAGGGACAACTTCAAAATGGACAAAGAAAGAGCTGCTTTGTCTGTGTCTGGTGCCGACGACCCCGGAAATAAGAGAGGAAACTGGGCGGGCAGAAAGAGAGCCGTTATAATGGCAAATTGTCAGAGGCTGGAGTTTGCAGAAGAACTAAGAAACTTGGTGGTTTTTATGAATTGCGTCGAATCCAACCCATTCAATTTCACTCCAATAATAAGTCGGAAAGTTTCAAGTTATTGAGTAATATAAGAAGATAAGCTACATTTCTATATAGTATATTATACCATGCACCACTCTGTGACCCAGCTCCGCCCTGCACATCTATTCAAACTCTATTCAAAACAGGACAGCCAGCAGCATGATGGTGCATTTACCATCTTTGCAGAGTAAACTATTCCTACACACACACACACATACACCCTGCTGTATAAACACCACATGCCTTCTGTTATCAAGGACCCAACAATCCAAAGCAAACTATAAATATCACGCTTTAATTTCACCAGAGCCAAAAGCCTCCAATGAAAGTACACTACCATAAAGTTACTTAGCAATTAGTGGTAAGCTAAGAGCTAAGTTAACAGCGAAGTCTGTGCTTTGATACAAGGACACCATACGATAGGCAGCAGAGAATGATTACAGTGGGTAAAATTTTAGAATGGCTCTTAAATAAAAGGGAAAATACCAGTTAACCACAGTGGTAATGTTAGGTTCAAATTATGGCAGCCACTCATGTTGAGTTTTGTTTCATCTGTGCAGTGTGATGGAACTCCAGTCTAAATGTGGTGAAACAGATAAACCAGCAACTGGCAAGCTGCACGGTGTGCCGGAGGGAGAAAAATATTAGCTGGCTGCAGAACCTTTGTGAGTTCATCAGACAAATATGGAGGCAATCGAGAAACTTTAAATACTGTAACAGAACGTGTGTCAGACCTAGAAATACACAGCAGATACAAAAAAGAAGAAAAACATGCAACATATCATATGGTGTTAGAGAAAGCTTAAGTTCATACCAGACCACTAAAGTCATCACAACCAACTATTTATAGTGTAGTGTAGCATTGTTCTTAATGTCAGATTTATTGATGTTATGTTACTATTGTGTATCTTTTGCACAACATATAAAAATGTTGTGTTTTCTGGTGTTTTCACAAGATGTGCTGTGCTAATTAGGGATCCCTCTCACCTCCCTGTACACCAACAGCTGCACCTCCACTCACCAGTCTGTCAGGCCACTAACGTTTGCATACGCCACCGACCACATTTGGGCTCAGCCCTGGTGGTGATGAGCCTGCATACAGATGGGAAATTACCACACTGTGATTACAGAGGAACTACAGAGGATGTACTTCCTGCAGCAGCTGAAGATCTTCAACTTGTCAGAGGCGAACGAGGTGCACGTCACTAACAGCAAATCTCCAAAGCAAAGTCTTTAAAGGTTTGACATAAATATCAATTTTTCATTGTACATCTTATTTTATTTCATACTGTGAACTCTGCAGATCCCATGGTTCAAACAAACTGCACAGCTTCTCCATTTAAAATTGATTATTTTACATTTTAGTACATGTGTTTTTAAAGATATATTATTGTTTTGCTTATTTTCTTTTTATGCTTCTGGACTGAGAATACTAATACTGTTAAATTTACTGCCTATGTGTAAGGTTATTGTTTAGCAACAAGAAAAACTCCTGTCAAACAAAAATGTCAAAACTTACATGACTTAGACAGAACATTCCCCACTGCCCCATGGGTTAAAACTGCCCACAATCCTCTCCCCTTGTCTGCCATCATCCAGACTGAATAGTTTTAATCATGCAGGCCAAGCCATCAAAGAGCGAGGATTGCATAGTTAATGGTCCTAATAGGCTGTTGTTAAGGGGTATTCACAGTCCAATTGGTCTAATTGCACCCAAAGAGCACAGAGGGAGTAGGCACAAAGTGGGCTTAGTGGTCTAAAGATGAATGAATGCCTGTCCAAGACATGCACACACAAATATACACAAAGAGGCTTGAGAACATGCTTTCAAATTCAGAGACAAAAGCGCGTATTCATACACACAGACCCCCTTTTTGGCAATCAACAAACATTTACATGCTGTGAAGTGCAGAGCGGAGACGGATAAAGAGGCTGAGAAGTCAACGGACAAATGAAAACGCAGCCCCGGGAGACTTGCAGCCAGAAGGAGGTGGTAAGGGCACACAGCAACAAGTGTGCAGAGCTACAGCTGACACTACTTGAGACGCCCCACACACAAAGGGGAGGGGGCTCAGCCATGAAAACCAACACTGCTGTCTGGAAAGAGTGCATCCCAGCTGACAGAAAACAGGCAGCGAGAGAAAACCCTCTTGGCCTAATCAGCAGCCTTTTGAAGGGGTCAAGGCCACGATGCCACCCACCGTCACAAAGGCCCAGAACACCAAAGTGACTCAGTCTGCTGCCAGTCATCCAATCAATGCTTACAGTGCAGCAAGGTCAAGGGTGGAACAGATATTCTGAGCGGCACCACAAAATGGGTTAATCGAAGTCATCCGTGCATTGATTAAATGTGTATAAATGGCACTACAGACTAAAAAGATCCAGAAAGCAAGCAATAATAAAACATCTGTGCCGCCTCTCCTTGTCACGTTCAATATCACTATCACTAGGGAGGGATGTCCTTATCAGTATCAGGGACTGATTCCTCTTTTGTTTTAGTGGCAGTTGGCTATCGTCGAAGCTGTTGAAAAATAAAGAAGAGGGGGAGGGATCATATTCACATGACTAAACATGTCTGCAGTGCAGAAGAACTTTACTCAGGAAAATGAAGTTAGTCACACAGAAATTTGTAAATGATGCAATGTGGATGTTCCGCGAGGAGGTAGTAGGAGATTAATACTAGTCATTTAATACTACCACTTGATTCTCCACCAACAAACACTGAACACTGTTTAAAAGGAGAGAAACGTTTCCTTGAAGCAGAGCCAAGGAGAAAATCTTCCAGAGAGGGTTAGGTAGCGTTGGAGGAGGAACTTTAGTTTATTTAAGATTGGATTGACCGATATCTGATCAGGGGGGCAAATGAAACTAGATCAGGACATCCCTGCTCATCTCTTAGCTAAGAAGCCAAAAGGAGTACTAGGATAAAATTAAGACCTCTTAACAGAAGCTATGGGAAATTGCATTTGAGGCTCCCTCAGCAACAAGCAGGAGGCAGATGGGGACGTTATCAGATTGTTATGTGTGTGTTAAGAGTCGTTCTCATTACCCTCACGCTCAAGTTACTGCCGCCGTCGTCTTTACAGATTACGGCTGAGAAAGTAAACATGGGTCGCAGGGCCGGTGTTTGATACCCAAGCTACTCAAGCTCTCTAAATATCAATACAAGCTACATGAATACTGCAGCCTCATGGGCCATTAATACAGCACCGGATACATCACTGACAGGTTCACATGGATCCCCTCGAGCCAAAGGTGTAAAACTAGAGCTAAAACCAGAGGAGTCAGAGGATGCCGAGATGCCAGACCCGCTGCATTTGGTTTGACATTAATCTAGTCCTTAAGTCAGTTTTCCGTGCATGTAACGTGGCAAACTTTAACCACAAACCGCATCTATACAAATCCTCTGCTGTGATTCACCGGACAGAACCACAAACATGTATACACACTATTTCGGGCTATTTCGGTTCTGTTTGCTCCTGGCATGTTGAATTATTCACAGGGCTGCCATAAGGGGAACAGGCGTAGTAAAGCTAGGCAGGGGCCACGCATGGAAAACCCTCATAAATAAAACACCATTTGACAAATAAGCTTGACGTCACTCAAGTGAACCCACCACCACTCTATGTAAGGCAATAGCCTTCATCGTCGCTGACAAATTGGTTACAATCTCTTCCAAACAAGCAGCATATTTCCATGTGCTTGCACAACTGTTCCGTCCTAAATGATTCCTTTAAAATAAAGCTTTAAAAACAACCAGTACTTGAAAGATAACGGTGCATTTGGTACATGCATGCTAAAAGGTAATGCAAGGTCCTGTAAACTCAAAGGCTTTAAATGTAAATGGAGGAGTTAGGAAACAGATGTAGCTGAATAAGACCACGTGTCAAACTTGCCTTAAAACAGAAATGAAACAGTGTCTCGTTACAAAACACCAAACTCTCATGTTATAGCTTAACCTTCTCCTTAAGGGTTCACGACTCCACTTGCTTTCTCACACGACAACAAGCACTTGTATTTTTGCCGCTGCCATTCATTCACTCTCTCTGCTTTCCCCACGAAAACACTGTCCACGGTGAGTCAGGAGTGTAGCATGCCCGCGCAGCATTTCAGTGGCACGGCCAAACAACAGTATCTGATGGCTGGCATCTGCTGGGTGGGCCAATTCCACCGCGGCAGTGCAGAGGGCTTAGGTGCTGCTGCGAGAAACTCTACACCTCTGCAGGGCAGGCAGGGGCAAAGCAACACAGCATCACTGGTGATGCTCGTCAGCTGTGACGCCGCCAAGTACATCACTTTAATCTCTCCCGTCTGGGAACAACGGGGCAGCAGGAGGGGTCCATTGCGGGCTGGGAGATTAGTGATACAACGGAGAAAGACAGAGATTATTATGGATGGACAGCGGGGTGGATGGGTAAATAAACCGGTGAATGGAATGAAAGTGTAGGCGTAAAAGGATGAATGAAACAACAGCTGGATGAATGGAAGGAAAAGCTGACGTGTCAAAGGGCCTGTGGATGGTCGGATAAACTGGTCTCCAGTGCACATGCTCAGTTGACACTAGTATAACAATGACTTGTTGAAAAGACAAGGCAGTCTGACTTCATAATCATACAAGATAACTTTGTAGCTGCAACACTGAACAAGTGCAATTCTAGAAGACATGACATTTGACCTCAGATAAAGCTACATATGCAATGGAAAGAATATCCCTGACAGATCAAGCTACTGCAACGACATGCTTGTATTCATATTTCATATGATGCCAAGTTTAGCTGGTTGTAAAGTAGGCTCGCCTCAATATGTCAGGAGGCGGCACTCAGGGACCTGAGCTGAGCCAACACTTGATGGGGAGGGAGTGAACTCACCACAAGCCAGTGCTGCTAAATCTGAGTATCTATTGAGAGATCCATGTTCTCTGGATGGTTTAGGCTTCACTTGAGCTGCATACCTGCAACAGCTACATGTATTATTAATTTTGAGACAGTCAAAATGAGAGAAGTCATTGCCAGCAGATTGTTCTTGGACCTCACACAGGATTCATTAATTTAGAAGAGATTCTTGGAGATGTTTTTTAGAAACAAAATGTTCGTTCTCTTCGGACAAGGCGGCTTCCCATGATTCTGTGTGAGCTGATAGGGATCCAAGCTAATGCTTGGATTAAGAGTCTTTAACCACTGTATCCTACCCTCCCTTAAGCCCCAAGAAAATAGCCTTCCTGCTGACAAGCAGTTATGGAGGCCAACTCTCGGCTTTGTCTCTGGCCATGAGCGGCGGAGTGGGCCGCTGACAGGTTTCTCATCAGCACAAGCCAGGCTGTTGTAATGACAGGAAGCGTTTGTCTCTATCAGCAGGTTGCTCTGATGAATTCTGGGAGTTGAACCTTGCCCCCATAGCATTCTTGGTTCCCACACCTCCCTCCCCCTGCTCGGCGGCTGGCCATGCCAGGAACAAAACCCTGGGAATGTGAGCTATGTGGAGCCACAGCTCAGAGACACCTGTCCAGACAACCAACACAGGGCACACCCGCCTACGCTGGGCCTCGTCTGAGCCATCGCATCCGACCCCACCCTGACCTCGGCTGCCTCCGCTCCAGGACTGCGTGTGAACAAAAGTGAAGAGAGGAGCGTCTGTTCTCTCGCCACAAACACACGCAACCCCACCCGAGACAACTTCCAGGTGGCGAACCTCTTCGGTCATCCGCGAAGACTCTGCAAACCCATTCATCACTATCGTCATAATGAAACCATCACATTCTCATTGACCTCACAAACGAGTAATGAACTAGACTAAAATACTCATAACCAAATTCTCCCAAGAGACCCTCCCTGCCCATTTGGAATGCAGACTAACGGCCTCCCACCTTTTTTCTAGGCAAGATTTAAAAGAAGAACTGGGTTATTCCCAGAGAGAGGAGAGGAGCCGGCCAAAACTGCAGATAAACCACTGAGGTTTAAGAGTTTACACAGAGAAATGTCAGCTATCCGGACAGTCCCTTCAGTGACATTCAGATACAAGGGGAGAAAAAAAGCTCTTTTTACATGGAGCTACAGCACCATGAGGAATAAGGAAGGCCAATGAAGTCATCAATGAATTATGGGACATGTTGCAAACATTGTTATCTGGCAAGCAAGTAGTGAGTTGCAGCATTTATAATTTATCGAGCTATCTACATTTTGGATTGGAGATGAGTGCTACTGCGGTTGATCATTTTTAGCTTTTAAAACAGAAACCAATGAAAAGAATTGGATTAACCTTTTCATCTCGCAGCAGAGTGTAAAATAACACCCTTTCCATTTTCAGGAAATTGCCATAGACGATTTGGATCGCTCTGATTTTTTCACCACGTCAACATGACACATGACACTGCAGCTTAAAGAAACTATGTCTAGTTGCATAACACGGCAGGACAATGCTGGTAAGCCATTATTGTGTGTTTTTCTGTTTAATATTATGATATGCTTATTCAAACAATAAAAACAAATGGCCAGGTTTTGGGTGTGATGGACGCCAGCCGAGTGCTGAGTCTCCCAGTCAGAGGCTTGGCGCTGTCAGCCAGTGACAAGCTCCATGTCACCACACTTTCTAACCTTTACTTTCCTTTTATTATGAGGATCCCCATTATATATTCTCCCTGGCGTCCAACATGCACACATTTCACCTGTTCTCACTTTCGCTGATATGAACCTCCTTTCTGATGCACCTCTTGTTAAATAATTATGTTGAGCAAAATGGGAGACAAATCTCTCATACAATTATTCTGCGTCACAAGTATATTTCTTAGAAATTTTAATAAATCATAGGTAGACTTTTGTCTTATAGATAATCTTGCAGGACACAAGGCTTCAAGTCTGTCTCTTCCCTCTGACCACACACTACACTGGCTCGGGGTACTTCCTGGAGAGTAGGGACCTGCCTTTAGGGCGTGAGTGTATGTGTGTGTGTTTTGTGGAAGTTGCGGCTTGTGTCAAGGAAATGTTGTCATTATGTTTAAATGTATATGCCGGTCTTTCTTCCCCTATACTAGGCTAAGAGATTTTCTTGTTACTATAACAGCTTTAGCCTTGCACTAAAAAGGTGCGTTCACTTTCCCACGGTACAATCCGAAAGACGAGACGTCAGGTGAAATATTATTGACATAAATTCCACTAAAAGCTAAGATTTTTTTTTACTAACAGAGCACAATTTTTTGTAATGCCCATTAAGTCAAAATAAACACCATAATGAATGAATAAAAATAAATAAACAAAAAAACCCGTTTTAGCACTGACGGCTAACCTTCCAGAGGTTTATTTTTTTTATTATCCACCTAGCTACAGGTTAGCAACACAAGTTCGCTTTATTCTTATCGCCCCCTAAAAACTACGATACCCACGACTTTTGTTTTGTTTGAGTGACTTCCATTTTATGTCCACTGTTTTGATAATTTCGCTTAGTATTTAGGTAAACAGAGTAACGTGTTGGTACTCACTTTGCATCGGAGGTCGGAGGGAGTTGAATGGTCTGTTTCGGGTCACAGAGAAAGAAAAGCTACTCCAGCGACTCCTTCGACAAAAACTTTGCGCTTATTTTGCTCTCCACTTTCTTCCGAGAACAGCGTTTCAGTTCCTTTAGCAACCGCGTTCTTTTTTTTTATTTAACACATCCCGTATACGGCTCTCTACGTTGACTTGAGCACAAGCTTTCAAAAACGTTACGCCTCGGCCGTGCCACTCTCCGAGAAGGGATAAAGAGGTCTTGTCAAGGTGCTGACCTGGGAGCTGTTTAAAAGAAATCACACGACGTTAGTATCGTGGACATGTCAGAAAGTAACGCTGGTCTGAGATCAGCGCCGCACAGGGCTTTCACCATAGAGACCGCCCGATCTGTTCACTAATTGGTCAGATTTTTATCAAGGCGTGGTCAGTCGGTCCGTTCTGGTTTTTGATTGGTTGGTTGAGCTGCCAGTCGTAAACTAACGCCCCCGTCGTAAATATGCCACAGACGACATGAGAAATCACAACAATGACACTTGGGAAGTGCAATTTCTTGAGAAATGATGGTTATAGACAAATATAAATATCCACATAAAACTTTAATTCACGACAACAATTGCACTTGCACGTTATAGAGGAGCATATCTCAAACTATTAAATCTTATCTACTCTCTATATCTGTTCCACACTTGTAAAAATATGCAAAACTAATTGGATTTTTTTTTTTTTTTTTTTTCATTTATCATCTCGTCTCATCTTCTACTACAGTTTATCGCGGAGGTTGCTGGAGCCTATCCCAGCTGTCATCGGGCGAAGGACGGCGAACACCCTGGACAGGTCGCCAGTCTATCCAAGGCTAACGCAGAGAGACGAACATCCATTTGTACTCACACTCACACCTAGGGTCAATTTACGGTCACCAATTAGCCTAACGAGCATGTCTTTGGAGGTGGGAAGAAACCGGAGTCCCCGGAGAAAACCCACGCAGACACAGGGAGAACACGCAAACTCCGCCCAGCAGGATTATTATTCTTTTTTTATTATTATCTGTGTACCTGTTTTGTTTTATTGTTTTGTTTCTTGGTGAACATGTCTCTTAGAGAAACACTATTTATACTATTTTTAAATGCCTAGAATAAAGACAGACAGTTTTATTTTTATTTACAAATTCTTCTTTCAGGCGATGCAATTACGTATGAGTCGTGCTGCTTTGATACTATAAACATGTTGCGATACCGCCCCCTACAGGACATATTCAGATAGAGAGCAACAAGTGGCAGAGACCACAAAGGACAATTCAGTTTGCCCAGTTCTTCTTAATTCTTCTTCGTCTTCAATACACAAATAAATAAATATTGTGACAAATATGGATTTGTACACGTAAAAAGACAAAAACTATATTAGATAACACTTGCAAAAATAACCCTGTCTCCCTTTTTGTGAACAAGTTCCAGAAATGTGCTGACAATAGAAGCGCTCCCATTCGTTCCCCCCTTGTCCCCACATTAAAGTGTGCTGTGTGCCAAAAGCGCTGAAGCACAGCTTCTTTTGTCCTCAGCTGGGAATATAATGTGCGATATATTGTGTGGGAACAATGGGGCCCTGCAGCCCTCTCCTGACAGCTCCTCACTCTGGACCATCAGCGTAGCCTGGCAAACTCTAAAGTGGAGAAACCGTTCTGCACGCACTCAGGACTCCTACAATGCTTTCATGCGGTACTCTGCAATGATTTGTTGTCATCGTAAAAATATATCTTAGTGCGATATGTGTTCAGTATAGCCTCATGTGGCATGTGCAGAACGGTTTTGGGGCCAGGATTTGCATCAAACTAATTCTTGCAAGGTGTGAATTTACTTAATGTTTGCTGCTTGACGTGGAAGCTTACTTTAAAGTAAATTTACAGGCATTAAGTACTTTATAAAATACACACCTTCAACAAAGTATTTGATGCTGTAACACAAGCAGCAACTGGAGTTACCACGGTCTGTCGTGCAGGAAATAACAGCTCAAGCAGGGGAAATTGACTTTTTACTGAGATCTGTGAATGGATTCGAAGTACTGATATTATAATAATAGTGGGTTCGATTCTGAATCAGGTTTACTTTGCAAGTGACAAACTGTTGTGAATCAATGAACGCACGGTTAACCTTTTAAGCCATAACTTTTTTGATGCCCAACATAGCAAACAACAGTCAGAAAATACTTTTTTTTTTTTTATTTAAGTGCTTGTATAGGACTTTGAACACAATAAAATAGACATTTGGACAGACTTTCTAATTCAATGAGAATGTGTGTCCAAACTTTTGGCTGGTAGTGTGTGTATGTACAGCGGGTTAAATAAGTGTTGAACACGTGACAATTTTTTATAGTAAATATGTTTCTAAAGGTGCTATTGACATGAAACTTTCACCAGGTGTTGGTAACAACCCAAGTAATCCATACATAGAAAGAAACCAAAAGAAATAAATTCAAGAATTATGTGTAATAATGTAAGAAAAACAAAAAAAAAACAAAGAAAAAGTATTGAACGCACAGAAAGGGAGGTGGAAAAAGCCATGGAAAGCCAAGACACCAGCTGAAATCTATCACTGATCAGAAAGCCATCCTGCCCCTTGTCAGTGCAAATGAATATCAGCTGGTTCCGTCCAAACTGATGCCTAAAACGTTGTGTCATTACCAAGGTGTTCCTCGCAAGATTTCTGACAGAGAAGTGAAAAGAATTATCAGAAGAGTTGTCCAAGAGTCAAGGACCACTTGTGGAGCGCTTCAGAAATACTTGGAAATTAGCAGGTACAATTGTTTCTAAGAAAACAATAAGCAATGCACTCAATGGCCATGGCCTGTATGCAGGCTCACCATGCAAGACTCCATTTCTGAAGAAAAAGCACGTTGAAGCTTGTTTAAAGTTTGTTGCACAACATTTGTACAAGCCTGTAAAATACTGGTGAGATTAGAGCAACTCTTTGGTCCCATAACACACATCACGTTTGGAGGACAAAATGCACTGTGCATCACCCCAAAAACACCACACCTACAGTGAAGTTTGGAGGTGGAACATCATGGTGTGGGGCTGTTTTTCTGCAAGTGGTCCTGGCAAACTTCGTATAATTGAAGGGAGGATGAATGGAAAAAATGTACCGAGATATTCTTGAGAAAAATCTGCTGCCATCTACCAGAATGATGAAGATGAAGGGTGGACATTTCAGCAAGACAATGATCCCAAACACAGAGCCAAGGAAACTCTCAACTGGAACCTTCAAGATTTAAAGACTGTGTGGATGAATGGACCAATATCACACCTGAGCAGCACATGTGACTAGTTTCTCCATACAGGAGGCGTCTTGAAGCTTCATTACCAACAAAGGCTTTTGTACAAAGTATTAAATATCAGCAAGCGTGTTCAATAATTTCCCCTGTGACATTTCACATTATTACACATAACTTAATTTCTGAACTTATTTGTTTTGGTTTCTTTCTATGTATGGATTACTTGGGTTGTTACCAACACCTGGTGAAACTTTCATGTCAACAGCACCTTTAGAAATATGTTCACGATGACAAATTGTGATCGATACCTATGGTCAAAACGATGATTACTAAGTGCACAACTTGTTTGCATAGGAAAATTACACATCTAAATCAACTAAATTGAAGAAATGAATGCATCTTAACTGTAAACCAGGTTAACTAAATGTTGAAAAACAAAATTGGCATAATGCAGTATGCATTAGGAAACATTACAGCCACAATTTCAATGTTTCTCTGCTTATTAATGCACATTCTGTGCAGGAAAAAAATTGGAAAACCCTGCCAAAAATCCATTTTTGACTGCACAGCATGGAGAAATCCACCAGGGGGCAGATGACACCCAACAAACCTTTTGCAACAGGTTTTTCAGGTAAGTAGGATTGTGCGGATGGTGCTGACGTCCCAGCAATGAAAACCACTCGAGACATTTTTACGTCAAGCAAGACAAGAAGCCGGAATTCGAGGGACCATCAAAAACCCAAGAACAACATGGCCCTGGAGAGGCATATTTTATTTCATTTGTCAATATACTTCAGGAAACAATATACAAAGCAATGATGTGGTCACCTTTACTGAATGTGTGGTGCAGTTCGGTTGTCAATAGACAGTATGGTGGTGGTGGGGGTGCAGCTGAGGACCCTGCTCTTCAACAGTTGGGGGGTAAACAAATATGAGGGGAAGAGAGAGGGATGGGGCGTGCTCAACTTAAAAAAAAAAACAAAAAAAAACTGTGAGGTGCTCGCTGAAGATCTCCTGTTGCCAGTGGAAGCGGCACCAAAGTAAAGTCTGCAGGTGAACGAGGCTTAAGACTTGCAACAAGGCACTAGCGTATGAACCAAACCTAACACTCCAATAAAATAACCAGTGCTCGCTTTAGTTTAACATCTTTATTACAATACATACATTTCACATTTGACCTTTGACCTCTTGTTGCCCTGCGATCTGAACTGAACTCAAGAGGTGCTCCAAAAAAAAAAAAAAATGAAAATAATAACACCCATATCGGATATCACTGCTCATCACTACAACTCTTATAAATAAAACCTTTTTTTCTGTGCGTTTGCTTCGTTTTAATAATCCTGTGTCCTCCTCTTTAAAACTCCACTGTTACGGTTAATAATAACTGTACAAAAGGAATGAACCCAAGTGGCACCATCTCAGCTTGACAAGTCAGAGAGGAACAAAAACAGCTGGAACACAAAGAAGAACGGGGAAAAAAAAAAACAAAAAAAAAAAACACAGGGCCGACGTGATATCTGAGGAGAGGGCAGGGCAAGGTCGAGGCCAGGGGAGGGTAGTGGGGAATGGTCCAAAGCAGCACGCCATCACATCTCATTTATTTATAGATTTATATATATATTTTTAGTTAAATCACTCACTCCACCACACCACCAGGCACTGTTTTATCTTATTTTTGAGACTGGGGAATGCAGGGGCCACCAGAAGCTGCAAAAACAGATGACTGAACCATTGAGAGCAGTAGAGACAGATGTGCAGGGAGGGGGCGGATGTTTGCGGTGCCTGGGTCCAGGTTCTACAGTCCGGGGGGGTTGAGAATCGAAGACACAATCATCCGTTTTTATTTAAAGATTTCAAGGAAGAAAAAAAAAAAAAACAGTTGAGTGTTATATGCTTTAGGCTAGGCTTCAAACATCCTCCTCCGTTCACATGCGTGCTGCAATGGTTCAATGATCTATGAATGGACAAAAATGAAGCTTTTAAATCTGCAGACGAGTTAACATGAAGGAGAGGCTAGCTAATGAATGTAGCCGCCTAGGCGCTGATTAGTTTGGATGTCAAAAAGCTTTTGATAGGCATGGCTTTCCATGGCTTCAATCTACAAAACGTATTTACAACATAGATAATAACATCTACAAGAAATCTACATTTTTTTTTCTCCCGCCGACGCCGTGGGTTTTTTTTTACAAAACAGAGTCTTGTAAACCCCTCCCCTCCCCTTCCTTCCATCCATCCATCCTCCCGCTCACTCATCCCACAACAGCTCTTCGTTTCTCCCCCTCGGTTCTCCCAGCCCAACGGTCCGAAGCCAATCCCGACTGTGTCTTGTTTGTTTGTGTGTGTTGCGTGTTTGTTTTTAAGACTGGGCTCAAGAGGAACTGAAAAGCTGCTCTCATTCCAGCCTCCGACTATGTGCAATGGGTCTCTCCCTCCCTCCCCCTCGTCACCACCTTTTCTCCCCCGCCCAAATGTTCTCAGACCATGAAAGAATTCTGATTCTTCAACTTTTCAAGTTCTTTGATTTGCTGTCTCAGAAACAGTATCCTGTGGAAGAGACGGAGAACACAACGATTAGGTTGAACTGACAACAGAAGCGGGAGCGAAGTCGTAAACCGGACCCGTTCTTCTTACCTCTGCTCGCGCAATGTTGCTTGTATTTCACAGACTCTGACCAAAGACCGCAGGTTTTTGAGCTCGGTGCAGTTCTCGGACATACAGATGCTGCCCATAGTGTGAGCCTCTTCACGTAGTCTTGATGCCTTATGGGGAAAAAAAAAAAAAAAAAACAATTTTCAAAACATGTTCCCGAGAATAAATTCTTTGGCAAAACAGGTCGTGGTACAGACCTGTTTCTCTGCGTGCTCAGCAGGCCATCCCTGCACGTGTTTGATAAGGTTCTCGTTGAAGTGGGCGGCGAGGGTGGGGGTGAAGGAGCAGGATGGCCGCGCTGCAGAGGAGGCGGCGGCGGGGGCAGAGGCTGAGTTGGAGGCGTTGCTGCTGCTGGAGGAGCTGACATGGTTGGGAGCTGGGGAGGGACTCCTCTGACTGCTGCCGTTTAACACAAGACAAGACGTTTGGTTTTGAAGAGGCTCGAGTTTTAAACCATTTGGGGATTTGCAAGAGTTAAGAAACAAGTTCCACGGGGTTCACGTCAGTATTTCCACTGTCTCCATTATAACTCAGGTCTCACTGATGCTGCTCCTCATAGTTGTACCAGTGTGGGCTGTGATACAGATGCTTCTATGCCTCTACTCACAAAGAATCTAGGGTTCCAATATGCAACCAGTAAGGATGGTTTGCTACATGTGCCAAACTGGTACCCTAACCCCAACTCTGCTTTAAAAAAAATAAATAAATACTGTGCATCGTCAGATGTTTATTCAAATTCGAGGTGTTGCCTCCCTTGCACAATATCATCTTCGAGCACTTGTTTCAGGTTGCTGAGCCTGAATCTTTTGAGGTGAAGTACAGCCAAACTTGCGACCGTTTGGCCTTAGGTATGTTCAAGGTTCACTTCTATCCATGCAGTTGAAAGACTGACGTGTCGGCACAGAAACAAAGCCAATTAAAAATTCAAAGGTACCGAAATAAAGCACTGAAATCTCCATTTCTTTTCAGTCTGGTTACTACTGTTTGCGTCATAACTGGTGACACTATAGTACACGTATCGGTACCCATCCCTAGTAACCAGTATGCACCTACCTAGGTGTACTGTACCTAAGGGACAGCATTAAACAGCAGTAATGCAGGCTGAGGCAGGTGTGTCAACAACCACTAAACCAAAAGGAAAGCAGGTGGTAGGCAGCTGTAGGTGCAGGCTAGCTTGGCTGTTAAGGAAAGATTTGCATCTTTTGGTTGGACATAAGATAATTCCACATTTTAAACATCCTGCCAGAAGCTTAGTCACACCTGAAGACATACAGGTGCAGCTCAACTGGACAACGAAAAGCGTCCAGAAAGACATGGTGACCCGCTGAACAACACGATATACAGCATGCTAGGGGCATCAAGCCCTGTGCAGCTTACCTGTGGACATTCTGAACATAACTGAACTCCTGCGACTATGGCACAGAACTGATGAAGCTGCAGCTGTCAAGCATACTTTAAGTACTAGTATCTGTGCACTAGTGTATCAGCAAGTACCCAACAAGTACATGGTCTGAAAAAGGTGGGATCAGGCAGCGGCATATCTGGAGCTCATTCATTAAAGTTTCACTGCATCGTATTATGTTGATTTGCTCATTAGTGTTTTGTACGACAATGTCGTTGTGGGTACAACATGCTACAGTAGCCAACTAGAGGCTAACACGTCATGAACAGTTTTACGGCAAAAAAGTGGATCAAATACTGGGGAAAAAATACCAAACTATTTGTATTTTAGACTTTCTGAATGAAGTGCCTATCTTAGACAACACCCTGATGCTGCAATGCAAAAATAAACCTCAAATTTAATTCCTAATAGTATTCACACTGTGGCTTTCAAAGTAAATCAGCAGCACATTAACCACATTAAGTAATGTGTGGTCTACCCCTGGCAAAGATCAGCTCTGAGAGAACTCATCAGTAAACCAGTATGTGAGGACTACTTCTGATAAGACTGAACACACTGTAGCTCCCACTCTGAAAAGAGTTGCACAAAATAAATGAATGACTTCAAAGGATGAAATAACTACTCGCTGTTCCACCAACAACCAGCAGATGGTGCAACAATACCACACAGCAAACCCTGATGTGAATGGTTACTCCTACCTTGTGGCAACAGGTGTAGTAACAAGTTACTTCGATTTTCCACAACATACAAGCTCTTGTGAGCACATTTATTTTATTTTTATGAACTCTGGGTCAAAGCTGTGTGCTCGTACTGACCCTTGGCGCTGGAGGGTGCGTGGTGAGGCCGTGGTAGCGTCGTGACTGTGTTGCTTATCGCTGGAAAGGGGCTGCTGGGACGAGGGCTGGGCGTGAGATGCCTGCTTCACTGCTGGCGTGCTCACCTACGACATGAGTCAAGACAGGGTACATGTCAACGCAGCTCCTTTTTAATATAAACGAGTTTAACTTGCATTGTTTAACCTTTACTGTATTAAATTAAACAATAATTCTTCTACACACCCTGTATTTCAGCTGAAAATTGTGCATTTAATAAATTCAACAGGTCTAAAACCAAAGACGATGTGCTTCAATTTCCACGTTTCGCAGCACTTCGTGTTCGTACACGATAACTGTTGATTTTCTTTGTCCTTGGAGGAAGTTATTTTCCCAGGGGAAATGTCCCCGACATTCACCCAGCTGGCTGTCTCTCTCTTTCCCACACCACATTTTTGTGTCTTACTTTTGGCTGTGAGATGACAGGCTGTGTGCTGAGGAGGGGCTTTAAGGGACCGGCGTTGGTCTGTGGCGTGCTGATCCTCGGAGAGACGTAGGACCGTGGCGACGAGGCGTCCGATGTTAACGACATCGGTGACTGGTTTGATTGCTGAGCTGCTTCAGAGTAACGGCAACAAGCAATAGAATAGAAAAGAAGGGAATGACTTTTGGAGGAAACCTACACATCGTCACAATGTGTCTTATTAGAAGGGCATGGGCTGCACTTACCTTGGTTGGAGAGCTGAGCAGCTTGAGAGAGGATAGTAGTGATATTGAAAGCCGAAGGTCCAGCAGTGAGGATCTTATGGAGCATCGACTGTAATGAAGCTTGTGTGACAGCAGCTGTGAGAACTACAGGAACGAAAGCAGAGACTCAGATTTAGTCCTGATGAATCTACTAGAAAAACACTGACGTATGTTTGTGGATAAAAAGAGGTTACTTATAAAATAATCAATACTGCACGATAACAGAATTTGAATCCACCAACCTTAGTACAGTTCTAAGAAATGCGTCTTTATTAATGATTAGGTTCATACAAATGGCAGTAGCAGCAGACAAGTGACCCGAGACTGGAGGCACTTCAATTAATAACAATTTAGGATTACTAGATTACTGACTAAATTGATTAAAAAGGTTTTATCGTAAAGGAACTCCCTGCTCTGTGTGTATCCTGTAAATTCCTGGTTCATAATTGTGAGCTTGTGATCCTTATTTTAAAGCCAATGCCTTTGGATATTTTTTTCCATTTCTCATTTCTCTCAACACACATCCATCCCAACAAATATTGTGTCGATAGTCTCTGTTGATGACAACAGAGGCAAACTTGAAGACAGAGTTAACAAACGTGGAAGATTAAATTGGAAAATCCCTCTTCACTATATGAAAATTCTTCAGTGAGACTTCAGTCTCTCAAAAGCAATGCAGCAACAGCAGAGATATATGCAATTCTCGGGTCCTTTCTATTTCCTAGAAATACACAAAATGCTTAAATGCCCGCTCCGCTTTGGTTGGGTCTGACACCTATGTTGATGCACAATCAGGCCCAGTTCAGATCTTGCACAGGTGTGAACACAAGCCCGGGACACGTTTAAGAGATTGGATTATAATTTTGTGCAAAAATAGTAATAATAATAATGTCATGGCATGGATATAAATAAGGTGTGCCCAAGTCATGACGTGCACACACATACACAAAAACAGAGCTGTTCTTGGTTCTGAATCAGACCCATTAGAGCCACTGTATTTTACTGTGGCCCAATTGATGTAGGTGCTTATTTGCATACAAAGCGCAAAACAGAGACTGGATGTTGAAGATGAATGTAGGGAGGCATTTTAATAGCAGGTGTGAACACAGGTACTGAAACCTGGCCTCTTGCCATCGGACTGCCTAAGTCAAATGTTAATATAAGGTCTGAACAGGGCTGTAGATATCTCTCCACACAAGTATGTACAGGTGTTGGAATAACCTTAAATTCTCTCTTGGCATCTTCCACACAACAGACTGTGTCCAGTCATTTCTCACAACTACAACTCAGCTCAGGCGGAAGTAGTCGTCCACTACAGACCACAGTATTTTCCCCAGTTACTGCATCTCATTCCTGTATATACTACCCTATCATGTACGCTGGCCATTAAGCCTTTTACATCCATATAACAGCTACACAAACAGAACAACACTATGACAATGTCACTTTCAATAAGACTCTATTTTAGTTTGATCTAAAGAAGAAATAATTACACCACAATATAAAGCTACACCCTATAACTAGTACTTATCATTCACAGTCGCTGCAGCCAGCAGGAAGTAGACACAGTTTAACATGCACATCTTAAATCTGAATTTGCTCTTACCTTCATTGATTTTCGCCATGTCCACACTGGCATTGTTGAGCTGCAGGGCAGTCTGAAGTGCTGGAAGAAGCTGGCGAAGCAGAGTGGGGTCCTGAAGTAGTGGAGGAGCCGGGGACTGAAGGACCGGGGACACGGGCACCGTGGAGGCTGATGATCCAGGGGGACCAGATGAGGGATTCAAGCTCCCTGAGCCTGATGAGGATGATGACTGGGACTGGGTGGCATGGCCCGTTGTGGACTTCTCCGCCTGAGCTGACTCTGTGAAAAACAGCAAAAAAAGATGAGGATATAATTTGTTTTTAAGGTACTTTTGTCTACGGAAAAAGAACAACCTGGAAAACTGGAAGGCAGTTCAATAATAGTACAAAATTATTGTGAATCAGACTCTGGTCCTCGTCTATTATCCATTATTATCCATGTAAAAGGAGAAATAATGTGAGCGGCTCAGCAGAGATCCTTGTAAACAAGCACTCTGGAGCTTCATGTCAGCTTCTGTTTCCTTTTACGACACTCTGGCCTGAGGGCAGAAAATCTGCCTTGGCTGATACGTGCAACACATAGATGGTGCTGTGGGATTACTGGTAACGTGCACAGCTACAGGTGTCACAAACAGGGTCATACACGATGATACAACCAAGTGCCTATAAGACCTTAACATTCCTGTTACTTTTGATAAAAAAAAACACCTAAAAAAAGCACATTGAACAATAACCTATGACTCAGTGCTACTGCCACTAAGTAATAGGAGTTTTAATACACTGAAAAAGAAGGATTTTTATGTATGCCTAATATTTGTTCCAATAATATTTGCCTTCACACTGTAGCTTGGTGCTGTGGACTGGAAAAATAATGGGAGCCCAGCTTGAAGTCTTACCTAGTCCCATTTCGCATTTAACAATATTACCACAAAAAAGGGGCGAGTATTTTACACAATGTGTCAAAACTGTGCCATTTGGAGACCCTTGGTAATAGTCATGATCTTGGGCTCTGCTGGTAGGTTACACTTGGAGCTATCCTAGCCCACATCCAGATTCACTCTCAGCTTCGTTTACAATTATAGCATAAAATACATCTTTTCTTTTAGATTCATCAGAATTTCATTGGTAATTCAATGTACCAGTCGCCAGTAGTGACGTTCATACTGGTGCTAGTGTGCTGCAACTGCCTCAACCTACACATGTCAGAATAGGAGCAGGTACTTTTTGTGAGAGAGCGACTGCAGACACGGTCTAATGGGTCAGGTGAGGTGTCGATTAAAAGTTCACAGTTCAGAGCTGTTTTGGCATTACGTTGTGGCTAATACATCCAAGCTAACTGATCGATGTGGAAATACGCGCTTACAGAAATTGTTAGAGTTTGCTGCAGCGGCTTTTACAGATCAAAGGCTGGGTGTGGACTCAATCTTTCACTGGATGACATTTACTTAACCCATGGCAACATAAAAGGATCATTTCTGTTGGGAGTTTTATCTGCTCTGGGAATGCTGTGGCTCAATAATATTACTATTAATATTTATTTGTATAGCACTTTTCAAAACAACACTACAAAGTGCTTCACAAAAATAAATAAATAATAAAAGAACTGTACACATTGGTCTGACATCATGGATTTTTGAGGCCCGATACCAATTTTTTTTTTTTAATCAGCCTTGGCTGATACGTGCTGCTGAGTTTTCTCAGCCGATACTGCTTTTCCCCTTTCCATTTACACGATCAAAATTACACAATGATAACAAATGTTACAAGCACTCTTATGCATACAAAATAATCACATAAAAAGAGATAGAGCACAGCATTTTCCAGCTGCACGCACTTGACTAGTGGTGGTTGGGGGTGGGTGGCATGGGCTGCACTGGTCCACAGCGTCTCCAGCAGCACAGGGCTGCCTGTGAATGCGCCAGTCTATAAATCTTGCCAGGGAATAAAAATATATATCTATTGGCAAACACACCCACGTATTGGCAGATACCACTGAAAAACAAACCAAAAAAAAAAAACGCAAATATCAGCCCGATCAGAGCCGTATATAAGAGAGAGTCTGGCCAACTAGGGAATGGACCGTTTGACCTGTTCTGCTATGTTGACTGGTTCTCAGCTGGTCACGTGTTTCATGGGCGCCATATTTGCTACATCTAACCAATGTTCACCCATAGAGAAGTGTCAATAACGGAGAATAAAATTGGACTAAAAGTTAAAATTTGCCAAATTTTAACGCAGCAGAGGATCTGGAAAACACGGGGGAAACTCCACCGTTTCCCCAGTGAACAAAAATGGAGAAAGTTACGGGAGCAGAAGATTAAAAGGAAGAACTGGAGGTCAACTGATTTCTCCCTATTATGTGAGGTAAATGTCAATGTTTCTCATTGATGTTTAAGATTTTACATAGGAAAATGTATATCTTGGTCTGAAACAAGCTCAACACCGCTTTACAAATGAACTAAGTTAGCCCACGCTAGCTTAAGCTAGGTAGTTATCTAGACTAAAGACTTAGAAAAACAGCAGATACCGTCACATATACAGTGAAACACATATGTACATGTAATTCATGTCCATGCAGATATCCAAATTTAATTGACACATAACTTTGCCTCGGTTACTAAGTTATTATGGCTAGCGTGCTAATGGTGATAATGATAATAATGTTAACAAAAATTATGATACTAAACAGTAAGACTGGTTCATTTTAAATATTTGAGTATTATAATTTTTCTGAGTAATTTCAAACTTTTAACGGTGATGAAGCAACACAGGATACTGAGGAGAAGGTAAACACAGGCCTGTTAATGGTGAAAATAATTGATTTATTTCAGCATAGCACATTCGCCCCATAGGGTTACACTGCAGAATCTTCCCTCTGATGTACCTGGAACCATGATTTGAGCTGGCCAGACTCTCTCTAACATAGACATCAGCAGATCTCTAGGGTTTACTGAACCTGCAGTTATGATTGTGTCATGTAATGGTGTGCATTATTCTAATCTCAAGAAATTAAGTTTTCCAACAGTGTATAAGATGTGTTGGCACATAAACAAGGGGCTGAATTAATCCCCGGTTTATTTGTGGAAACAGGAAGTGAGCACCCGCGGTCATCGCAAAATGCATTTATTTTGTGTGTGTGAATTAAGCGTTTCTAAAAACATTAGATTTCCATAACGGGCCACTGTGAGCTCTTCTATAAGTGCGTTTAGTAAAATGCACTGTAAGTAATGCAGGCAATAACATTTAACTCCGTATTTTACTGATCTACTCATTTAACACTCTCTTGTGTGTTATTTTTCTTACTATAGAAGTTTTAAATTCATGAACATATTTGGAAGGTGAATTAGAATATCATCAGAACAAGTGGATGTCTTATGGGGAGGTGGTTATCACATAATTTAAAAACAGTATTCTTGATGTTGTCTCTTCTGTAAATAGTGAAAGTGTCCTAGCAGGTGGCACTAAACACTTGAGTTACTTTATAAAAGAGCACTACTGTATTGCAGAAATATTCTGCTACATTGTTGCCGGCATTGCCTTGCAGCAGCTGTAAATGAATTCATTATAGCAGAAAATATCTTGACCTCAGGAAATCTTTTAAGAAATGTACTACACAAAGACCAGCCTACACAAAGAAGCATTTACACAAAGATACAGCCTTTTCTCGTCATAACTGACAAGACAACGTGACAACACAAGCCTGGACAGTAAGTAGTTTACGGTCAGATACCATAAAAACAGATATCTATCAGAAATCACTTTGAAAGGGAGGCCAACAACCAGGCTGGTCTGAACTGGTGTCACATGCGAAAACATGTCCTAGTAAGCAAAAGTCACTAAAAGGAAACTGTTGTTTTTGGGATTGTGTAAATATGCAAGTCAGTGGGAAACAGATTTAACACAACACTGCAGTATGTGTTCAGCCAAATATTGTTGATAATATCACAGGCCTTCTTTGGTAAAATGAGAGCATCTGATCCAGTTCAGCAGTCAGGATCTCCAAGTTAACATTTTATACATATTACAAGTGGATCAATTTAAGTCACTTAGCACCACCTCAACCAGACCAGGTACCCCCACCCCATAGCAATGACATCCCCAGCAGGATGCAGCCTGACACAGACACACACACAGAAACACTTTAGTAACAACTAAAAAACACGAAGAACAGCACAAGGTGTTGACCCGGCCTCCAAATTCACTAGAGCCCAAACTGATTAAGAATCTGTGAGATGATCCACACAGGCCCCTCCCCTCAACCCATAGGACCCACAGGCCCCCACAAATAACATTCTGTTCCCAGACACCACAGGACACCCTCAGAAGACCCATGTCCATTCTCTGATGAGTCACAACAGTTTTGGAGGCACAAGGGAGACCTACACAATATTAGGAAGGTGGTCATAATGTTAAGCCTGATCTGTGTAACCTCTAACACACAAATATTTGTTTGTTCTAAGGAAACCCCAATAAACACTTAGGTTTAAGCACACAACAACAACAGCACAGCAACAGTACGCAGTTCAAAAACTACAGCAGCTTTCACAGATGATCCATACACAACAACATTCATCACTGATTAACCCCAAATAACTAGTTTTACACTTAAAGTTTTCATTTAGATCAAAATGGAGAACGCTTATTGTGCATTTAACACTTACTTGAACCAGTGAAGCCAGGGGCTGACGATGCTTGCATAGCCTCCCTTCTGTAGTCCCTGTCTTTGGGGAAACTGTTGACAACAGCAGTCTTTGTTGTCTCCTTCTGCTTTTGTTCTCTGTAAAACACAGATACAACACCAATAGTAGCCACGCATGCATCTTTAATGTGACACTTAAGTGCCTTAAAATAAACAAACAAGTAACAAGCAATTCTGGGTTAAGGGATCATAATTACCTCTCCAGCCATTCTTTGGGCTTCTCCCACTGGGACACCTCTGTCCTGCAGTTGTAATAGTATTTCTTCCCAGAGGAACTGATGTGTTCTGACCAGTCGTCACCTGGTTCATAGGGCTGCGAGAAGGAGCAAAGATTTAGAAACATGAGGAAATCCAGACACAAAGAAATGGAGTGTGTGTTTTTACGCCTGGTTTTTATACATTAGACCTTTTAAATAAGGCTTCATTTTAGAGTTTTAGAATTAGACATTGGTAAGGGTACAGAGCTAGGGGAAGGCATTGTGATGCTGACATATCCTCATGATGATGGCAACGCGTGCGTGCATGTGTGCGTGTGTGTGTGTGTGTGTGTGTGTGTGTGGTGAGAGGGTCTGATGCAAGAGCTTGTAATGTAATCTGAAATGTACAAGAGATACCGGGATGAAAGCAAAAAGCTACAGACAGGCTGTTTTCAGAGAAGCTTTTTAAGTAGGAGAGAGACAGTTTCAGACTGTTAAGGTTCCCCATCTCAAACTGTTTGCTCTTTAAGGTTTAGATGACTGCGACTGCTGTTTTGTGCTCAATTTCCTACAGTACAAATGCAATGTGCTTCTATCTAGGGCTACAACAACTTGTAAATACACCAGCGTGTGTTTAGAATATACAAGATAATACAATGTAGATTTCCATTTACGTTGCACTCTAAGTGGGTGTAAACAACCTCTGGCAGGTAAATAACGAAGCTGTTGCACAGCGGTGAAGGGGGTGGCAGAGCTCACACAGACATGGAGTTCAGTATGGAGTATGCATTTTCTGCCCGTGCTTTCCTCTTACATTTCACAGACATGCGTGTTGGATTCCTTTGAGATCCTAAATGACCCATACATGCACACGGTGGAACCCTGCTTAATAATAAAGCCGTACTATTCAATAGGGGTGTCTTGATCGGGAAGGGGAGATTAGTGTAGGTCTTCAGCCAAGCCTGGTCTTTTGTAGTCGTTTATTTTAGGTTTAGTGCAAATTTGAAGCAGATTCAAAACATGAAAGACGGCTTTGAAAGACAATTGGATTAATTAAGCGGGACAACAGAAGAAAGCCATATGGAAAATGTGCTAACTAGAGACTAAAATATTGATATTTAAATGCCACTAAACCCTGACACCAATGACAATGACATTAGTTTTATGAAAATCTGTTTCAAAACCAAGTATAATGATCTCAAATGATATCAAAATATCTTGAAATGAACCGAAACCTTGAGAATGAGAAATGAATCAGAGTATTAATAACCGGTCCTATTGAATTTGTATCTTTGTATCACTAGGCTGTTTATTGTTCAGTAGTTAAGGATTAATTGACTATTCAGAAAATAGTCTGTAGATAAACTGACTGAAGCATCTACTTCCATTATGTTTTAATTGTCCCATTTATTTTCATTATGTATCACGGGCAATGTAAAGAAAATAGGCACAAAACTGATGGAAAAGTAAGAGGAAAATAATAATAATGCTAATAATAATCTCATGTGAAAACAGGGTCACTGACCTTTCTCTAATGAACTAAATCCAATTAGATTAGAAATAGAGGATATGAGGGAAAGACAAGAACTGAAACTTATTAAGTTATGAATTATTGCGCAAGTCTGCTGAAATTGAGATTTTAAATCATCTTTATATCCAGACACAATGAAACCTAATATCAAACCTGTGATGATACAGAAAAGTAGCAGCTAGTGCCAAGAACAAATTCAGACTATATTGTAGAAGGGAAAAACAGTAATTAGTTCATCACCTGTGCAAAGACAAGAGGCAATACTTACTGTGTCTGAGGTCTTGCTGGGGTTAGAATGTGAGTTGGAGCTATGAAGGGAACTGTGATTGTGAGAGTTTTCTTGTGGAGAATAACTGGTCCCTGCAACAAAAACAGAAGCAAAGAGAGCGATTCATCAGTAAGATCGAACAACAACTAAAGCCAAGTTCACTGATGTAGCTGTAAAGCTACTAAAACCCCCAATCAATTTACAAGACAATAATTTTTAACAACATATTTTATAATTATATTTTCTGTACACCATCAGCTAAGCTGGCATGATAATATATAAATGTTTTGCAGTAACGTACACACTGTGTATTCTCTGAATTTCACCAATGGGGATCAATAAAGTATAATCTTATTTTTGTTAGGGAAGTACTAATATCAACACCGATATGGGGCAACGCTGGGTGATATGGACCAAAAATCATATCAGTCTCATTATTCCACTAAATAACAACACAGACAGTTTAAAGTCAAAACCACAACCGTAAGCAGACACAACTTCACATTTATATGAAAAACTGCTTTAAAAAAAAAAACATTTCTGGAATATATATTAAACAAAAATAATATTTGTTTCTAGATGTGCAACTGATCAAATGTAAAAAGACAAGATGGAGGTCGAATGCTTTACTAATGTATTTGTATTAGCAAAACAGCCACAACACAACCACACCTGACACCGCCTCATGGCAAAATAAAGGTAAAATAAAAAATGATAAAAATAAACCCTTCATTGGCTGCATAGATAAGCAACAGTAGGCAGGTTGGGCAGCTGATAACAAGGTTCCTCATGTTCAGAGATGTAAAAGTGGACATTTCAAAGCATTCACCCAACCGGAGCCCCTGACTGGTTGACCTGAGAAAACATGCAGGAACAGCCTGTATTACATGCTTGTAATGGCTACATATTTCTGCGAATTGACATCTCTGTGATTTGGGGCTGTGTTTTTACTTTTTCAAGACCTAACTGATTCACTTATTTTTATGCCTCTTGCCTCTTAAGAATTATGAGGATGTGCTGTAAATCAAAGTTTGGACAGATGCTGGGGAGCAAAGTCGACACTTCTCTGACCCATTCACCCATTTAGGTGGATGAAATCATCAAATCAAGCATTAAAGTGTTCATCTGTAAAGGTGGGAGTGATTTAAATATTGCTCGGTCATAGGTAATTTCTTCTCGGGCATCAAGACTCTCATTACATCATGTTTTCTTTTTCTAAGTATATATGTTTTAATATCTATTAGAATGCTTTAAGTAACTAAAGTGGACACAAAGTGTAAAATGTCCTCTGACATGCAGTGGAATGAAGCAGACATGACTATGGATAGCAAATTTGTTTATCCCATCAATGCGCCACATGAAACATAGATGTAGGGGGTTGTTTCTGAATCACATCACATTCCCAGGTAAAATTAATCCCCAGTGAACAGGGCTTTAGATGGTCATTAGGATTTAGTGACTATAATGTCAACAGTGCAGGACACCCTGCCAAATTGACATGGTTTGACTTTGTATGCTATGAACTTCTGTCAGAACTGTAGGTAGACCTGTTAAAAGACACCTGAATGCAGTGAGATGGAAACTTCATGACATACTGAGCAAAGACTTTGTACTTTGTCTTCTTATCTCAGCTTTGTATGTGCTTTCTGATCTTCTATATCTATAAACTTCACTCAGTGTTTCCCACAGGATTTTACCACCAACTCCCTGCCTCTAGAGCAACCAGTTGCATCACGAACACAACCTTCATCCGAGCGGGACAGGAAAAGCCCAACCATCCCCCTACCAAACCAGAAGCTGGACATGGCCATGGCCCGGGACTGGAAGATGCTAGTAGATATTGGCCAGCAACTAATCTTTCCACCTGAGATTGCAGACACCACCCTTAGGCCCGACTTGGTACTCTGGTCCCCTTCACCGTAGTCTGTTTACATCACAGAGCTCACAGTCCCATGGGAGAGTTTAACAGAACAGGCCTATGAGCGCAAGAAACTGTGCTACACAGAACTGGCAGCAGATGCTCAACAACGAGGATGGAAAGTTAAGTCTAAAAGAAGCAGCCAGTGTTTGTGGTTCAAGTGGAAGGACTCTTGCTGCGCTCAGAGAGCATCAACAGGACCCGCTCACTAAGCCCCCCCATCCCCCACTTGAGAACCCAGGTCATAACCCTCCAGGAGGAGGGCGAACAAGGTATGCGGTCAACTCTAGGCATGACTCAAGGAAGAGGACGCCCCCTGCCTTGCATAGTCCTGTGGGCTGTGCCATTCAAACAACCAGGCAATTCTCATGATTGGGCATGGGACACAAGCCCAGGTTTGATCACCCTGAGGCTGGCCACCTTTCATGAGAGTGTATAATGTTGAAAGGCCGAAACACCACCTGATTCAAAGGTGCACTACTGATGATGTGTCCTGAAATTTACATCTGTCTCACGTCTGAGACAGAGCTCTCATGCCACTTTTCAAGGCAACACCAAGGCAAACCTCATGTGCATACCATCCATTGGCACAATGGACAGTTTGTCATCACATCCTGTGTTTTATGACTCTCAGGAGACTGTGTTCTGTCTCTGACAGAAGAGACCCTCCACATCGTATCTCTTTAGTGAATTTTGAGGCCACTGAATGTAATGTAAATTGCTGTATATGAAGTAACAGGTTGGTAACATCCATAAGAACTCACAAAGGCATAACAGGAATATTTCACATTTAATCTTGAAAAATAAAACAATGACAAAGTCATTCATGCATTAATTTAGAGCATATAAAAGTTAACATCGATCATGTGAACAATCTTCAAACTGTCAAACAAAACGATGAGCAAAGTACACTTGCATTTGCCGTCCATAACCTTGGCACATGCATGCTGCACCAACAGTCAGCTAAAACTCGGGCAGCTTGACACTGAAACGCTACTGACACACTCTGCAGCCTTTCTTTGGACACCTATTTTTCTAGGCTTGGTGAAAAACAGTTCCAGAGCTCTCCCAAAGTTGAACTCTTCAGAGCTTGGCCCATTTATTGAGACCCTCAGGCAGCACTGTTGGACACGTTACTTTTAAAAAACAACTATTTTAGTTACTAGTTACTTCTCCCAAAAAGTAAGTGAGTTAGTAACTGAATTACTCCACTATAAAAGTAACTAGTTACCAGGGAAAGTAACTATTGCGTTACTCTTCTTCTTCTTTTTTTTTTCAGTTAAAATGTGTCTAAGAATCTGGATTTATTTCTTAGTAGGTTTCACAAGCCAGTTACATGGAGTTGAATTGCACAGACACGTATTTACACTTTTAATATTTATTACACCTCAGACCACAACTGATAGACACATACCGCTTTCACATCAAAAATCCCGGGCCGACCCAGATCGACACGGCTTTGGAGCTTTCACATCGGCAAAAGTCCTGTGTCAGAGCTCCTGCTGTGAGAGCTGCGTGCCTGTTTTTTCCTCCCTCAAACATCATTGTTAATAGATTGTTAATAACCTGAAGAATGGATCAAACCCCCGATCTTTCAAAAGGCTGCTAATATTAGAATAAATTGTAATAAACTGTGTCCAGCACAAAGCCAGATATCTGCCACCAAATTCCCCTTTTCTCGGATGCAGAGCGCTGCCATGATCGTTACAAAAAGTGTGGGAGATGTAAATAAACACGGTCACCATTCACCAATGCGCTACCATTAACGATCGTGTAACAACATATTTGATTTGTTTGACTGAAAAAAAAGGAACCAGCTCTTCAGAGATCGATCTTTATGGGAGTACACCAAAACTTGTGTTTGAGCTGAAGCTTCTACAATGATACAGTCAGACCATCGAGTCAGAATGTAACAGGCAGATATATCAGTGTCAGAGCTCAATGTGAAAGGGGCTATAGGCTACTTTACTTCAAGTATCTTCTTCATCACAAAAATGAACACTTCACACTTTAGTTTATAACGTGCCCCATTTCATTTTCAGTAACGGCAACGGCGTAATGATTACCCGTAACTGAAAAAAACACTGTCAGTAACACCGTTTATTTGAACGCCATTACTGAAAACAGGCACGCAGCTCTCACATGTGAAAGCGGTATGAGTACTAGGATTGTTTGGATTTCATTACATAAACAACTTCTACTACTACAACTAGCCGAGTCAATAAAATCCCGGGTCGATTGCCTAGTCGTCGAGCGAAAAACCTGGGTCAACCGGAGTCGCTGTATTGCACCGAATGCAGCAAGGAAAGCTCTAGACATCACAGTATGAGCGCGACCTGTGTGTGTGCGCGTGCACGTTCGCTCACTCGCTCACTTTTTTTGGTCATATGAGACTGTGGCAGGCCCGTTAATTAATGGTAAACACTGCGTCACTGCCTGCATTAACAAGACCCGTTGACTACAGCTGAGGTAAAACACAGCACCGGTTAGAAGTCGTATTAACTTTACAAAGTATCAGTGGCAGCTAAAGGTAAACGTGATTAGCTTTAGCGCAGCTGGCTGCAGTTGTAAATTTAAAGACTCGTTGCTAGAAAGATGTTGTAAAGTTTGGTATATTCCTCCTAAATAGTTTGATTTGCAACTTTTATAATGGGAAGACGAAAGAATAGACAGATAATCTTCCGGTGCACACCTAAAAATAGACACAAGCCTAGGGCTGGGTAGTATACCAGTTCATACCAAATAACTGTATTTTTTTTTTTTTTAATATATATATGAATTTTTAATATACTGCCATATCGGTGTATTTGGTTACACAGCGTTTGGAATGCTGCGCCACAAGACACCGTTTCATACCGCATCATTTACAGTGCAGCGCTTCTAAACACGCATGGCACGACTGCGTCACTGTGAGTCGGGTGAAGAAGTTCATTTTGCGGCATTTTCTGGAGACAGTCCCCGTTTTAGACAACCTGTACCCCCATCTACAGCTGTCCCTGATTTTAGCGTTTTATGAAAGAGAAAAAAATACTATGCACAGACTACAGCGACAGTTACTACGGTAGTGGGTTGTGCTATTTACATTACAGACGTAGCAGTTAAAATGCGTTTTAGCAGGGCTCTCAAGTCTCACGCAGCATGAGACATGCGCATTTCAATAAGTTCACCCGCTCTCACGCCACACAAAACATTTCTCACGCCGAAGAATGGTAAAAAAAAGTATTAGTAATCTATGAATAGATGAGGTGAGGGCAGTCTTCTCTGCTTCACCGTCGACCAATCAGCGAATCAGAAAATATCCTCGACCAATCAGCCAGTCAGAAAATAGTAAGCCTATTCGTCGTTGTCAGATGAAATAGAAGCGCCCTAACCACGCCTTCCACAAATGCGTGAAAATGTGCACTCGTCGAAGAAGAATCTGGTGATCACGTCATCAATTCATTTATTATTACTATTATAGTTAATATAGTTAATTATAGTTAAACAGCTTTCTCCCACCTCCAGTAAAAAATCTCACTCAAACTTTTTTCGAGCTTTAAATGTCCCAGATATCGTCTTAGAACATGTTGTAAACTTGTAAGTATTCAAATAAAATACCGTGATAGCGTCAGATTTTTGGTCATACGCCCAGCCCTACCCAAGAGTCAGATATGTTGTCTGCTTTGTGATGCCCTGAGTGCTGGACCAGAGCATCAGCAGTTAAACAAGCATATAAACAACAAGAAAAAAAATAATTCTGCTCTGGCCCAGGCATCACGTGTCCTGTCCACGTACCTCTGTGCACTAGTGTAGCTAGTGAGCAACTGATTTTTGTTTCTTCCATCAGCCTGCTGGAGAATTTTTTTTGTGGCATCAGCATAATTTGTTTTCAAATTTTTCATTTTTTTTTAAATATATTTATTCAAATTTTTTAAAATTTAAAAATTATTTATTCTGTTCCACGGGAAAGCAGGGACACCTTTCTTCTGCTTCTAATCTCCCCACTGATGGATAAATTAACGGATTATACATCTTATCTACTTTCTATCCACTATCCAGTTTCAGTATTCCTGAGTAACAGAAGTGAAATGTGACATTAAGCCATTACAGGTAGCCAAATTCTCACAAATGTGTGCGTCAGTGACTTGTAAATGACACTCTAAACCAACAGGCCTTGTGTACCTTATAGCCACATTAAGAGCAGTTCTTATGTGTTATGTATGAGCAACTCAGTTTCCATTTTTTTGAAAGAAACGACCCAAAAATGGAAAAGAACTGGTTGCCTTATAAGAAGATTTCAGGGGAACGCAGGGTTTTTCATAAGACACATGGCTCCGATGGCAACAGTGTGTTCTGGACATTTTTAGACACAAACTAATTTATGCAGAACTCCATATAGCACACCTTTATCACTCAGGTATTATACTGTTATTCTCAACATAGTGTACACTACGGTGGCACACAAAGAGATGCAGACCAACAGATGTTGCCTTTTGATGTTGTCAGCCCACTATACTATTTGATGAAAATTACTGTCAGCACAGAAAAGCTTCTTTCACATGTGCACTGCAGCCCTGTTTTTTTACGGCACCAAAGTGAGAGCGTTGATAATGTTGACAACATTGCCTTGATATTACAAATACAGCCAAATACACGTAGTACTGATATCAACTCAGTTATCTTCTTCCTGTACCATCTATCCAACTACGCTCTAAACAAAAGTATTTCCACAAGGCGAGAACGAACTTGACACAAACAACCTCCTGTTGTGTGCTAGGTTTGATGAAGGGCTTCTCTGGAAAACATCTGGACCAGATTCTATAGACACTGTGCAGGGTTCTTGAGTGAAAACAGCTTTTGATGATCACCACAGTTCAAGGCTACCTTTTAACGAAGAGAGAGTTCCATCAAGAGTGGCTTTGAGACAGTATTTGAAGCAGAAATATTCTATAGTGCTCAAAAATATTGACACTCCTCCTTAACTACAACTATCAGGTCGGTGCACAGTAGCAGCAGCAACGTGCGTGTTCTTCCTATGGATACTAAAATGCCATGAGAACTGTCAAATGTATCATTTAAGGGTTCAGTATATTTAGTGTATTGCATTCTGTTAATGAGCAGTGGGAAAGGCTGTTAACCTGCCTGCTAACTGTATCACGAATGCTCTGATGAAGGAGCACTGAAGTGAAACCATTGCACAAATTCAAGTGTGCAGAATTTTTTTCTGTATCTTAAGTCTGAAGAGCATTAAAATGAATTATACATGTATTGCAGCTTCCTATTTTAACAAGGTGAAGTGGCCAAGCAGTAACAGCTGACAAAAAAGGGATGTCAGACATTATACCCCGACAGATCGGTGCTTTAGAAAGAGGTCAATAAATCTAGTTAGCATGTAGCAAACAGGAGCTGAATTTAGAACAAACTTTCAGCACCAAATCAAGTCAGTGCACAGTAGCAGCAGCATGTTCTGTGAGCATTAGAACCACCACTTGCTTTGCCCTCAAGAAAAAAATAAATAAATGTTGCACTCACAGACATCAGATGTTACCACAATAACCATTGCAGGAAACCTTGCACCATATTTAAATGACTTTGCTGAGAATTTATTCTCATCCTGCACAGCAGCTATAGACCAGTTACAAATAACCAATCACCGTTTTGTAAATCTACATGGCACAATGTCAACAATGCTGCCACAGAAATGAATAAATGACAAGGTTAGCGTTCCACATTAGTGATAAGACCGAGGTTTGAAATAGATAACATACAATCTGTGAAGCAAAAAATACCAAAATATACTTAGAATTTTCAACCTGTGGCTTAACTTACAAACACATTAAAAGAGGAACAACTCTTAATTTTGCACCATATGATATGTAGCCTGTGACAGTTCATTGCAGTGCACAACTAATACAGGTTAAATGATGCGATGGCTACTACTGAAAGGGAATTTTCTGATATTGTCAAAATTACCGTAGTCCAAAGAAGACCATGTTCAGCACAGGGGCTATTTTAATGTTCCTATTGTCTAAAATTAAGCGAAAATCTGATCCTATATTTAATCAACTTTGTCCACATCAACTGCACGAGTACCAATGGTTTACAAAGTCAACATTCTATGACATACATTGTGGCACAATGGACAGCACCTCTGACACAGACGGCATCCAAAAATTTGCTCAACTCTGCTGCTGACAAAATATTATCTTCCCTCCTGTCACTAGTTGGAAGAGCATAAAGAATTTTGAGATGCTGGTGTTCACCAGAGATCAACTTACACTCTGCAACAACTGTTTGTGTTGTTCGAACAAATCTAATCTCTCAAGCCGATCACCCTCACCTGTGCCAACCTGTGCTTAAGCTACTACTGTGCAGACTTTGTGTTTGACAAAGGTTTTTATTTATGGTAGTGTATTGGTGTCAATTTGTCTGGCTCCCAGTCTACACGGATTGAAGGATTATGGACATTCAATCTACCGGAAGAGTACACCGATGCTCATGCACACCATCCTCCACCAATATGACATCAATCTGGGTAATTACGCTCTGCGTGGGTCAAATGCTGATTGACTTAGACTGGGCTTGGATCAAAAAAAGGAACAAGCAAAGGTCATCGCATGAAGCCCACATATCAATACTTGGCTTCACTCCACTACAAAGAATTTCTTGTCGGGTCTTTTCAACA
The DNA here is from genome assembly GCF_022458985.1 of Mugil cephalus. Classification (NCBI taxonomy): domain Eukaryota; kingdom Metazoa; phylum Chordata; class Actinopteri; order Mugiliformes; family Mugilidae; genus Mugil; species Mugil cephalus. The sequence continues at coordinate 20,122,314 of NC_061787.1, forward strand.
GCAGGTGCAAAGCTAAAGACCAGCAATAGCATAAATCTAGGCATGAGTGGCCAACATTTCTGCCTTTTCCACTTATTTTTTTTAAACTGCAAGTGGCAGCGATCAGCAATGGCAGGTACGTGTGCATCTGCAAACCTGTGCATAAAGCCACAGCAGTACTAACACAAAAACATCCAGAAACGTTCAGCCTCTCTCCGTTCTACGTCCTTCTAGTTTAGTTAGTTCAGTACTCAGGCGGCAGATCAGAAGCTATTACGCAGCGTATCCTCTCATCAGAATATAAGTCTGGTGACAAGCTCTTTGGATTTCATTGTGTTTTTGGACAGTCCTGCAACCAATCGGAGCCATTGTGTTGTAAACAAAACCAACTCGATTGCACTCACAACAGTATGATTACACTGCTGTTACTCCTCTGTCCATCACTGCATAATGACACTGATGTTTTGTGTGTGGAATGTTTGGGCTGACTTCCAGGCCACAAACCCTACAGAGCGGTCAACATTTCCAAGTAACTGAAAAACATAGAAAAAATAAAATTCCAAGATGCAGTTCACAGAAAGCTTTCTTGAATGGTAGTGTATAGGAGTTCCAACCTGCAGCCCAAACTTCAACATCTGGGTTGTAAATAACAGAAGTTACAAACTTAATCCAACCCCTTCCTTTCTTCCTACAAGGTTTGAAAGTACAAGAGAGAGGCTTATACTTTCTTTGTATTGGTGACTGACATCAGATGTGATAACCGTTATTTGCACTTACGATGTATTTGTCTAACCTTCAGATGAATAATTTATGTTTCTGTTCTGATTATGTTCAAATAAACACTATAATAACCACCTTGTCTTTAATATCATTACATAAAGCAGCAACATAAACCAGAAATTAGAAAAAGCACCAACACATAAAATTAAACACTCCAAACAGAGTACGCAGAGTCAGAATCTTCATTAGTGTTCGTCAGAGATGTATTTTAAACCTCAAGGACAACCTTGTACAGTGTATCCTCAGTTACTAGGAATGAGAACTGATACTCTGGCATCATCTGACATCAGTGTTCAAACCAAATTTCAGAAACTGTGACAATACTTATGTTTGTAAAAATATGGATAAATATGGAGTGTGGTAGCAACAAGTACAACACATAAAGTGTGTATTAAGACTTGAGTCGGAGGATCAGGGACAAACTACAAACAACCAAGAACAGATATTCGGATGATGGGATAGAGAATTTCAAATTTCATCTGATCCGTTCGCAGAATTCAAAGCAAACAGCCTAAGTTGTTACACCTTCATGTTAATATATTGTTAATATCCATATGATGAAATGTAACTAATTGTTTGAAAGCCGCAACAGCAGTAAACACAGCATTTACAAAAGATAATGCAGGCATAACTCATTACTGAACTGCGTTTCATGATTTTAGGTGTCTTTTTAAACAATAAAAGTTCATTTTAAAATACACTGGTCTGCTTTTTCCAAATTTTATTGTTATCAAATAAATGTCACTGTTCTGTAGACACACTTGTTGAAACCAGAGCAAAGGCTTCTGGAGTTCAACGTTAGCCCTAAATGTTTCATCAGTGTATTACTTAAAAAAAATAAAGTGGCCACGCTAAGTATTTGATTGTTGTTGAAAACGTAAGTTATCTCACGAACTAATATTAAGACTCACATCACGATAACACTTCAAAATATGCTGACAACACTGTATACATCAAAATGCTTCAGTGTTCACTCATCAAACGTTGAGACTGAGAACATGCTTTGAATATCCGTGTTTGTTTCATGTTTGAAAATACAAGCTGTGCAACAAGATTTAAAGCGTCCATCCGCTGTGAAATACCAGTTTTTGTGACTGAAACTCCACAATGATCAACCACTAACTGATGTACTCTAGCCCAAGTATAAATTCACACACTAACTTCACCTCACAATATATGTCTTCAGCACTTCAACGCTTGGGCTGTGTGTTGTCTTACTTTTTGTTCACCGGCAGTAGAATTCAAAACACATTCACAAAGAAAATCTAGCTTTGAGGACCTTGATGACAAAATGAACTTTGAGGCTGAAAAGAAATACGCCTTTGCAAAACAGAAATAAAGGTTGGTTGCTATCAGAGCTGACCTACCACAGCAGGAATACCTTCTTCATAACATGAAGAAGTACAGTAAGAATGGACACAGCTAAAAATTTTCATGCCCTCGATTAAAAAACAAAAACAATGTCCTCCCTCTGTTCCTAGCCTGTGCCAAAGCAATTTGTTTTTATTTAAAACCCATATTCACAGTCTCACCTCCATCCCTGTCTCTGGCCCGGTGTGTGTGGACAGCCTTTGCTCTGCCGTGCCCCGTGCCATCGATGTGTTTGCTATCAGGGCTGTCAGACCTCTTGAGCACCTTGCAGGGAGGAGCGACGTCTGAGGAGTCGCGCATCTTCTCATGTCGGTGGTCCCCTCCTGGATGGCTCTTGGATGAGTATTTGAGAGCCTGTAAAAACACAAATCAAACACCTAGCTAGAATCTAGCATTGTGCAACCCATGTCAACGTTTTCATGTGTCAGAAACTAATTTTCCCACGCATGAGCCTGAATCGTACACCTAAATATTTGTGATTTGAGAGCAGCAAGTTCACTAATAATAAACAATAATAAAATTGTCTAATAATATATTACTAAACGATGAAATGAACTTAAGGAACGCTCAGATTGATAAAAATAACAAGTTGTGTGCACTGATATCTTCATTATTTCTAATGATAACGGGGTAAACAACACTTTATCACACGCCTAAGCATTAGCCTGCATATCCTATTCGCGAACTATATTGTAAATGTAATTGTTAATATGTTATTTGGGCCGTTATTTTTTCCACGTACTTTGATCTTTAGAGGGCTTAGCTAGCTATATCCTTAAAATGACAGATTGCGGTCAGGCCCTAATCGGACTGGCTAACAAGCGAGCTGTAGCATGCTAGCATTAGCTTCGGGCTGCAATAAAACTCGCCTCTTCTCTCTCGAAAAGCGCCGAATTCGACGAATAGTTTAACACTGTACTGTCGTTACCCATTGACGTTTACATAGGGAAATGTTTGGTGCGTTCACATGACATTTTCAAGCAACAAACTTCTACTTTTCGTGTTATTTTCCGCACTGGCTGCGGCCTGTAATGCTTTCCAGAAGCCTGAGCTAGAGTGTCCATTTTAATCTGATTTGTTGCTAGCAGGCTACGGTTGGCTAACAAGTACCTGATAGGGCTGAGAATCTCTTCGGTCGCACCTGCAAATGAAAAAGAAAGAAAAATAAACATTTGAGAACACGAAGCTTCAAATGACAGCATTAACAAATATGGTGTGAAAGCGCTGCAACAGCTGAACGCGCAAGTTTCCAGACACTTATTTTGGTTTCAGTTTAAAAAAAATGGCGGATTGTGTCAAAGCGCAGCTACGAGGAAAAATGAAAAATCAGAATAAGTAACGTTTTTTAAAAATAAAAAAAAGGGGAAAAGGATGTTTACCCATCGCCGAGTCTCGGTTGTTTCCTTGCATACATTACCATCAATGCCGTGTTAGTGTGTTTGGAGTGGGATGTGAAAGACTGATAGCGACACTGGGAAATTTCAAGTCGGTTCAAGCGACCTGGAATCGTCAATTATTTCAGCCTAGCTTAGTGGGTGCTATATCGGCAGCGCTGGTTGAAAGAGCGCCCTCACTCAGTCCATCTCCCACTCAGACACACACAACCGTGTCTGTGTCTGCCGACAAAACGTAGCAGTGGAACTGCGCGCTGGGTTGCCAGATAGTTACACGTCCACCAATAGAGAGAACTCCACCATACAGTCACTTTGTGCCTGTTATTGTGTTACAAATCATTGAATAATGCTTCTAATATTACGCACATGCGGTTATTTGCTTGCAAACATTTATTTAGATGCATCTGTCATCATTTCAGTAGGTTTCTACGACTACTTTTACTACGTTATTTGGCATTTTGCGTCCACAAAATAAACTAAAACAAAATGGGTGTGTTGAAAATAGAAAATAAATACTCTATCGACAGTTGCAAGTCGCAGGGTTGTGATTTTACTCATAGTTATTTGATGAAAGTGCAAAGAAAAAGCCGTACAATATCCACCAATGTGGATGTGGTACAAACCTGGCAACCTCACTGCAACCCCAATCTCCACCTCCCTCTTCCGATGGCAACATCCGGGATACAGACGGTGATTGGTGCAGGCTCAACAACTTTTTAAATTCTTTCATTTGAGCTGTTTTGGGCGACAAATTCTCTCTTTTTTTCTTCTTACTGTTCTGGTCAAAATTCCTTTCAATTAGAATAAGTGGTGTAGGAGTCTGCAAATAAACGCAAGTGCTGGTAGTGACTATGGTAGTGACCAAGTTCTCTCCTGACATCTAGTGGTTGTACTTTGACATCGCCGACAACGTATGGAAATCGGATAAAGATATCTCTCAAATACATCCCCCCAGCTACATAGTACCCCACAAAACAAACTATCGTTTTAATAATTTTAATAATGCCCATTTATTTATTTTTTATAATACAATACGATTATTAAATAGGTAAAAAAGGGACAGGGCAATTATTCTTCTAACAAAATGGCATACACTGGTGTGAAAAAGTGTTGTCTCCCTTCCTGATTGCTTTGTTCTTTTTTGCATGTTTAAATGTTTCAGATAAAATATAAACAAATATTAGTCAAAGATAACACAAGTAAAGACAAAACACAGTTTTTAAATAAAGTTTAAAAAAAAAAACTAATTCAAACCTACATGGCCCTGAAAAAGTGATTGGCCCCTAAACCTAATAAATGGTTGGGCCACCCTTAACAGCAACAACTGCAATCAAGTGTTTGCAATAACTTGCAATGAGTCTTTTACAGCCTTGGGAGGAAATTTGGCCCACTCATCTTCAGAATCAGAATTGTTGTCATTTCGAGTATGAAGCACCTTTCTAAGGTCATGCCACAGCATCTCAATAGGATTCAGAACAGGACCTTGACCAGGCCACTTCAAAGTCTCATTTTGTTTTTCTTCAGCCATTCAGTGGACTTGCTGGTGTGTTTTAGATCATAGTCCTACTATAGAAATCAAGTTCTCTTCAGCTTGAGGTCATGAACAGACGGCCGGACATCCTCCTTCAGGTTTTTTGGTAGACACCAGAATTCATGGTTCCATTTACCACAGCAAGTCTTCCAGGTCCTAAAGCAGCAAAACAGCCCCAGACCATCACACTACCACCACCAGATTTTACTGTTGGTGTGATGTTCTTTTTCTGAAATGCGGTGTTACTTTTACACCAGATGTAAGGGGACACACACCTTCCAAAAAGTTACATTTTTGTCTTGTCAGTCCACAAGGTGTTTTACCAAAAGTCCTGGGGATTATCAAGATGTTTTCTGTCAAAACTAAGATGAGCCTTTTGTCTTGAACTCTGACATACAGGCCATTTTTGCCTATTCTCTTTCTTATGGTGGAGTCAGGAACACTCAACTTTACTGAGGTAAGTGAGGCCTGCAGTTCTTTGGATGTTGTTGGGGGGTCTTTTGTGACCTCTTGGATGACCATTTGTGGATAATATCTCTCACTGTGGTTTGATGAGTGAGTCTCAAAGCTTTAGAAATGACTTTTTAACCTCTTCCAGACTAATACATCTCAATTACTTTCTCATTTGTACCTGAATTTCTTTGGATCTCGGCATGATGCTTTTCAGGATCTTTTTAATTTCTTGACTGACAACAGGTGTAGTAGTAATCAGATCTAGTTGTGGCTAGAGCAATTCAGGTGATAAACCACAGTTATGTGAAAATTAAATAAAAAGATTTGTAGAAGGGAAACTTTCTATTCTATTTTTTTTTTCTAAACTCAGATTAAGTGTCCATCAAGACGAATGGCATGCTCTGATGCATTTCATTTCAAAGACAAACACAGATCATTCTTTCAAGAAAATTGTGAAAAGTGGGACAAACCTTTAAGAATATATATTTGTGTAGGAAATATTTAGGAAGCATTAATAAATTCCAACGTTCTGTCCATGGAGCATACTTTTCAAAATCTAACATATTTAAATCTAATTATCTGACAAGTCAGTGTGTACCCTCTTTTGTGTGTGGCAGAGTTCAGACCGTCTCAGGCTCATATGACCTCTCATACCCTGGGCTCCCTGCAGAGGGCGCTATCTGCACGATCATTTATCCTTCACGCACAATCTATTGCCTCATATCTGCAGTTTTCAACTCAGTCACACTCAAAACATATACATATATTCAACAGCTTCTTACAAATCATGAAGAGACAAGAGTGCAGATGTAAAGCTTTCACACTTAAGTCTTTTAAAATTATTTTCCAATAGCCATAAATAAGTAAGGTTAGCAGGATACAACCCACTTATATTAATAAAGTGCATTAAACTTTTATTTTATTTGTGCGTTTAAAAGTTCACTTAACCAGTCTTGAATATTATTATGAGGTAAATAAATGACATCATTGTTCTTGTATTCTGAGTAGTTTGCAGCTTTATCCTTGGACTTTCAATTCTTGTAGGGGAAAGGGGCAAAAGTAAAGAGCAAGAGAAAGAATAAACAAAAGTGGGTGGGCAAAAGTAGCATATTGTTTGCAATGGCAGGCCTGCTGCCAGTAATATAAAAAATATAAAAAATGTAAAATAGCAGATTCAGTGCAGCAATAAATAATGTGAAGCATGGATTAAATTAAGAGTGATACTGTAATATTGCACACAAGTATTGCACAAAGCATAAATCTTAAGTTACTGTAACACCCTTAGAGTTCAGGAGGAGAATAACGTTGAGAACAAAGGATGCTCTCCTCTTCTGGGTCTTACAGGCCAGAGACCAGAACCTGCGACCAGATGGCTCAAATGCTGGGAACAGAGTGCCCGTCGAGTCATTTAGAAGTTGAATGCCAGCAAGATGTTCTTGCTAACAGAAAAGAAGTTCAGTATCCTGAGTAGGTACATCCTCTGGTGGCACCTCCTCAGGATCCCCTCAGTGTTGGAAGAGATCCTCAGTTGGCAGTCGAGGATATTTCCCAGGTATTTGTTATTCCTCTACGGTCTTGACCTCTCTGCTCGGCTGCAGAGCCTTCTTCTCTGCAGCCGAGGGACAAAAGCTGCACAGAGGATCGTGACAGGCAGCCTGCTCACCACCACAGACATTTATACAACAAGATGCAGGAAAATGGCCTCCAGCATCATGAAGGACTCCACCCAGACTGCATACACACTGTTTTCCCTCCCTCCCCTCAGGCTGGAGGTGGAGGAGCACCAGGAGAACCACCAGACTCAGAAACAGCTTCTACCAAGAAGCGGTTAGACTGTAAAACTCTGACGGCCTGTAAACACACACACCCCTGCTGCCCCACCACCAGAATTAAGCTATATTTTAATTTGTTTTCCATACCTCGTGTTAATATTGTTTATTATTGTTATTTAATGTCAATACTAATAATCATTTGTACATTTTTATTTACCAAAAAAAAAATAAGAATGAGACAAGTGTAATAAATTGTAACATAGAACCATACAGTTCATTCATTATAAACTTATTCCTTTCTGCATGGTTGTGTAAATTATTTGCTACTTGTTTTTCATTGACAAGGCCTAAAGAGCATATAATTTCAACTCCATGTGCTGCCATGTCGCACTGAAGGCGCAGGTAGCATCAGAGAATGCGCCTGATAACCAGATGATCAAGCGCAGATGATCTGCTATCTACACACTCATCACTTGACGAGGAGGAGAGGACGCCGAATGAATTCTCCACATAAAACAAGCAAAAACAAAGATGGGTGCCATCAGTTTCCTGCCTAGAGAGCTGCCTAGATAAAGAAAATCCTGTCTGAGTGCTTCTGAATGCAGAGCCGCTGAGCCTATCTGCAACATCAAAGCCCGGGCGAGCAGCTTCCCAGCACGTCTACTGTATGTATCCGCACAAGTCACCCGGGATGCGGAGAATATTTGCTTCATTATGTCGAGGAGAGCAAACTAGATCATGGAGACAGCCTGCCTGTCTCTGTCTCCTTCTCAGAGACTGATATGACTCACATCAAAGAGGGGAGAGGAAGCACGAGAGGAGGTGTTAGAGGAAGCCTGTCTGCTCTGGAGGGAGTTTTTGGTGGACTTTCAAGGTTCAGATCATGGAAGTGGGAACGTTTGATTAAAATGCGGTCATTTTAAAGGTTTTCTTTAAACGTGGGTCTTTTTTCTTTTTTTTTTTTAAATCTCCCACCACTACTTTAATCGTCGTTGCCCCAGCAGCAGGGGGGCTTTTGTTAAGCAGAGTTCCTCCCGTCTGCGGCAGCCAGGTCACACCTACAAGCGTCTCCTAATGTGTGAAAGCAGACGTAACTTGGGGGTCGCGATTGTGACCTGAAAAGGCCTCTTACAGGACATGAAACAGCATCCCCGCCCGCATCCTTGTGCTGAGAGCTCGCTGACACTCATCCTCTCAGCGGGACAACACACACAGTTTTGTTTTCTCACCAGTGGGCTTTCAAACTTCCAGGAAGCAGGTTTCACTCACATCAAGTTCAGTTCATATTCACATCTATCCAGTATTGTTCTTGTATTCTGGGTTGCATGCACATTTATACTTTAAGTTTCAGTTTTTGATAAAGAAAACAAAATGGTTTCTATGAAGATATTTTAAAACATGACGTTCTTTTTTCCATATGCCCTGATTTAATATTTACATATTTATACATTTATCTACTCTTTTGTCGGTGCAAGCCAGGTTGACCATTCTCCTATATGTGTCCACGTAGGACAAACCAAGCGTCTGATAGTTGAGTTGAATTAGGAAAAATGTACAATTCGATGTTTTGGCAGCTTAATCCACACTCGTCAAAAAACTTTGGCTTTGATTCTTGTCTTAAATCCCCGCCCATGCTATAAAAACTGTAACACGGCTTCAATGTTAGTATCTCTATTCTTGTTGAAGTAATAATACATCATGAGATTAAATGTTTTAATAACTTCAAAGCCAAATCGGAGAACGGTGACTCTGGTCTTTACCAGCTATGGCCAGCAGATGGCGACGTTTAACTATCAAACACACGAACAGACGTTTCTGATTGCGTTTAAAAGGATATTGGACCTCGGCTCGTACCTGTCTTTTCAATGAACGAGCGACTGGTATATTTAATGATATTGTAACAGCAAATCAACAAATGTTGACTTGCTGTTATTAGGGTAAGGATATGCATATATACGTTTTGTATATTTATAACTCACTCTATACTTTTGGTTTTTATTCCCCTGTGTGTTTAATAAACCCACTGGATCCTACAGGATAAATTAAGTATCTACCTATCTATCTATTATTGAACCACTACTATTGTCGACTTCCACCCTCCTTTTCCCCGCAGATAAATGATGCAAAGCCAGCCGTGGACTGGCGCCTCTGTGGAATTACACATAATTGCGGTAATTGCGGTGTGTCGTCCCCTATTTTCCCCTGAAGCGTCGTCTTCATCCTGTTGTCTGTTGACCACAGTTAAAGGCCAGAGGACTGAGAACGACCCTCGCCACACACACACACACGCACACAACCAACACCCCCCCCTATAATGACACAGTCCTAAATATCTGAGGGGGGTGGGGGTCATATTTAGCATTATGTACTTTAAAATGTAACAAACGTATTAACTCACATTATTGTTGCAAGTTTTGCATATTTCTTTGACTGCAGAGAGCGGTTGGGCTGATAGAAATCGTGTTTGCACTGCCAACTGTAAAAAGGTCAATTGTGTCTGTGCGCGTGCACTTCCTCCGCGAATGTGTGTGTGGGGGCGCGCAAGTGTCGTCTCGGTGGCGCCATGCGCTTTTTTGGATTGCTAATTTCTCTGGGTGACGGTTGTCCGCTCCTCCCTCCCTGCAGCAGCAGTCTGGTAGCCCGAAGGAAAGCGGCTCAACGCGGCGTCAACCTGGCTGCCAGCACCGAGACACTGCAGGTAGCTGCTGCTGGACTAACTGAGCTGGTTTTATACTGCAGCATTTCAAGCGAAGACACCGGGATGACTGCACACAAAGAGTTCACAATGCAGTTAAACATGTTTAAACATATAAAGATTCACCTGCAATCTAGATGATTCTCTTCCAGGTCAAATCTAAAAAGTGATGGCACTGTGTGAAAGAAATGAAGTAGTGGTGGGAAGATCGATCCCAATGTCGATGGCATAGATGCCTACGTTAGTATCCATATTGATCGATTCCAATGTAATGAGATAAGTTTCAGTTTCTTTCTTATACAAATTCCACATGAAATGTCAGCAAGTTCTACTTCTTGTCAAAAGACTGTAAGAAACAGTGGTAACAAAACACACAGGATTACAGAAAAGGAGAGAGGAGGAGAAAAATCACCTGACCCAGAGGAAGAGGTCATTGGTAGGCCTTTCGGTTTGGCAGAGGATATCCGGGTAGATAGGTAGACAGAAAAAGATAATTATGAAAAAGAATTTGTTTTATATTTTTAGAATATGTGTTGTGGAGTGGCAATTTTGTACACTTTGTTTATTTAAGAAAAAAAAACAGAGAGGAAGTGCATTGAAGGTAAGAAATGTTAGTTTTGTATCATGTTGTATTTCCTAAATATATCCATAAATTGCTGTGAAGTGATAATTTTGTACAGTTTGTCAATTTAAGAAAAAAAAGCTGAAAAAAGCAAACACTGTACCTGAAAATGAACTTGTTTTCATTCGTCCTCAAGTGATAAATTTGCGTTGTTTCTTTACAAAAACCTTTAATGTGGTAATATATTATAGATTTTCTATTTACTTTACGAGTTCTGCATTGGATTTTAACTTATTAATAACCCAAAAGGCAAATCACAAAAACACTTGAATCTCATGAAAATAGATTCAGATTTGATTAATTCAGATCGCATCCACTTTAATTATTAACAAGGCTCGATATCGGTATCGGCGATTTTGGTCCTATATTTACTTGGTATCGGATCGACACCAAATCTAGTAGTATCGCACGCCACTAAAATGAAGGGCTATGAACGACAGGACAGGGTTGATCAAGCTTGAAAGCGAGAAGCAGAATGAGACAGGAAATACGGTGCTCTGAACTACACAATACAAGCTACACAATATTAACAGTACGTGGTTAGAACACTGAACGAATTAAAAATTCATAACAAAACTTCTGCATTTTGAAATACAGTCAAGCAGGTTTACATAATGTTACTGTTAATAATAGCTTTTTGCCATTACTCAGTCATGTATTTAACTAGTCTGAGTATTTATTCATTCATGACATCATAATGGTCTTCTAAATGTAATTCTAATTTGATTGCTATTGTTTTTGCTATCTGGAGTGTTTTTTTTACATGTTTTAATTATGCGTGTCTTTGCATTTCAGTTACACACAGTTGTAAACTAAGTTTTTTTATGCACTTACTTTACTATTACAACCATACCCATCATTATTAGCACAATCTTCACAACTCTTGTTTTTTTATTTCCTCCACACTAATTATATCAACAAAACACAGCACAACCAATTAAGTTTACATAATGTTATTGTAAATAAAAAACATTTCGTGCTCTTCTTTGCCTTGTATCAAACTCTCCCATTGCATGTGTTTGCGCCCTTATTTTGAAAAGAAAGACCGGATGAGCTCTGACGAAAGTCTCCCTGGGTGCTCCAACCAATCAACGTCTCCCCCGGCGACCAATCAGAGATGAGAGGGGGCGGAGCTCTGACAGAACTCAGCTACTTCTTCGGCTAAAACCGAGCCTGTCCCGGAGTGTGTTGTTCAGTCTGTGGTCCAGTTGTCTTCGCGTCCTGTTCGTCTTTTTTTCTTCCGGTTTTTCTCCGTCCGGGAATACGAAAGTGATGCTTCACCGACACCGGCTACACAGAGACACAGACGGAGACCAGCACTGATAGTTTCTTATCGATTTTCACCATTTTTTCTTGTTCCAAGGAGTATACTTCTGCCCTTTTTCTCTCTCCCTCTCTCTCCGTTCGTCTTGAAGAACAAGACACTGTTCGTTATTCGTTAACTTTTTCTGTCCCCTATGCGGGAGAAGCGACGCTTTGGGGCGATTTTATTATTTTTGCCACTCGGTTCGGGGTTGTGTTTGAGCACAGGAATGCCCGTGTGAATCTGTTTCTTTTCTCTTTTTTCTTTTTTTTTCTGCTCTTGGATATACGAGGATTTTTTTTCTTGTGCGGTAACTCGCTGTAAATGGATCGACAGTCCAGTTTCATTTCCATTTGGCTACAACTGGAACTCTGTGCCATGGCGGTCCTTCTGACTAAAGGTACGGGTTAAGACTTTGCTCCGCGGACAGGGGCAATGTTTTGTTGGCCTCTGTCAGGATAAACAGTATTTTGGAGGTGATAAAAACAGAAAGACTCCGCTCTTCAGAGTTGAAGCTAACAACAATGTAGCATTTAGCTATCATACACATATAAATGTCTTTAGCTTGCAAAACAAGACGGATGTTATGACTACCTATTATTTGTGTTGAAATATCGTGTTTTGACCCTAAATACTATGAGCATTTTCTCTAAATGAATGAATAAAATCCGTTTTTGATTGTAATGAACAAACGTTTGTTTTGAGAAGGAGTTCTTATCTAATAGCCCGCTGTTTACCAGTTAAATCTCTACCTACTTACTTACCTACATTAACACCTTAATAAACGTTTTAAAACATTATTATTATCAGTTTTATTACTTTAACACTCATCACTTAAACTTAAAGCGCGCAAGTTTCTAAATTTTCTAAATTAATTTAAAGAACAGTTAGTGACCGTAGTGAACAGCCTTTTATTTTGAAAAGGAGTTCCTGTCTAATATCCCGCTGTTTACCAGTTAAACCTCTACCTCTAAATAACTTTTAAAAACTTAAAGCTCATATGTTTCGCTTGGATAGCCCGTGTTCAAGCTGCCATTCATACAAGACTGAGCAGGGGCTAAAAAGCCCCAGTGCTTTCCTCTTCTCTCCCCCTTTCAGCCCACAAAGGGGCCTCTCCTTTCTAATGAAATATTCTCCAAATGACCTGGCCGAGCCCTGCTGCTCCAATCATTCACAGGGAAAACACTGATCTGATGAATGTGCTCCTGCACTGCTAGTTGCTGGAGGCTCCCTGAAACAGTTCTGGCTCTGGCTGCTGTGTGTTTTTTTCCAAACGAAAGTCTCTTAAAACACGAGAGAAGAACCCCGGTCACTTTACACACAAAGAACATAAGAATTCTCATGTTAAAAGAGGACGGCAAGAGTTTATTTTCTTGCGGCTAATCGTTGGCCCAGATTTCGAAAAATGGAGGCTGCGCATGAAGTAATGAGTGAGCCTGTGTAAAAGGCAGCCTGCTGTAATGATACGGTTGCTGGAAGTTCTTTCAGATGGGACCTCAGAGCACCCTACCGCCCCTCTACCTCCTCCCCCTCCCGCCACACCCCAACCCCCAGGCAGGTCCTGACCACAAGTGAGGCTTTGCATGCACGCTGGTGGGGAGAAAAGGAGATTCCGCGCCGTGCTCTGCTTCCCCACCTCCCCCTCGCTTTGCAAGTTTCTATTTAGATTGAGAGAAATTGACGTTGGCAAAAAAAAAGGCCACTAATTATAAGCTACAAGTTTCCTGTTTGGTAATACAGCGAAAGGAAGGCCTTTTGCACAAGATGGATAGGTGCAAAATGTGGAATGTCCCATGCGGTCTTTAAAGTTACCTGGCTGTTTATTGCAGGGGTTTAGCACATACTTGGAGAGAACAGGGATTCAAAGTAAACACGCAGAGCGCTTCAAAGTGTGGAAAGGCTTTGTCTTAAGATGTCATCGCAGGATATTCTTTCATACAAAATCAAGTTGTGTGTCTCTGACTCTGGTTATCGCTAAATTGCCAAGCTAAACATCAGGATTTGACAGGGTCCTTATCATCTTCTTATTCATCCTCACACCTGCCTTTCCCCCCATTTTTTCCCAGGAGAGATAAGGTGTTACTGTGACGCGCCGCACTGCGTGGCTACTGGATACATGTGCAAGTCAGAACTGAACGCCTGCTTCACGAAGGTCCTGGACCCGCTCAACGCAAATTCTCCACTCACCCATGGGTGTTTAGACCCCATCGCCAATGCTGCAGACATTTGTGGCAGCAGCAGCAGCAGCCAGAGGGCAGTGGACACTCTAACTGGGGCCACAACGCTGGAGTGTTGCCACGATGACATGTGCAACTACAGAGGCCTGCACGACCTGGCACACACCAGGGACTCAACAGGTAAAAAGAGAACACTTACCTTTTCTTATGGATTATAGCTGCAGAGTTCCCATTTAAACCACAACCTTCCCACCAGTCCCTTAGAACTGAAGCTGCTTTTTTAAAATAATTTTTGGATAAACCTCCCAGAGCTGGAACTGAAATATGAAATTTTGTTGTTTTATAACGATTGGATGAATCAATTTAATATTTTCTCCTAAGTAAAATATACTCTTTTCCCTCTTCCCTATTCGAAGGCGATACATTGAGCTGTAGGGCATCAAATACTTGTTGGTTGTGGACGTACAGGCCACGCTTGCCCCCTTTGAGTTTTTTTTTTCCCATCTCAAACAGAATTTCAGTTTGACTTTTAATGGGCTCCAGCTCTGTGCCTGGGAAGGCGGTGAGCAGCCAGTTTACCTTTAAGCACTTGGAATGAGATCAGATATATTCTTTTTTTATTATGTGTGCACCATGTAATTTTCCCACTGAGTAGGAATGTGCCTCATTGGATGAATATTCCCCAAGCCTGCTTCTTGGGTAGAAAAACTGGCTTGTAGAGTTATGAAAAGGTGCATAGAGAGACAGACCGAGAGGGAGGGCAGCTCCGCTGTGACCCTAAGCAGAGCAGACTATAGTTTAATAGCTCAAGTTAATTTCTCAGTCGGGACAAGGTGACTCATTTGTTTTTTCCGTTCTCACTACCTCGCTCTCGTCTGTATGTCCTAGTTTCTCTCTGTTGGTCTCATTAACCTACAGAAGTTCACTTCAAACATGGTTATTTTCTTTAAAACTAGGCTCTATATGACAGACCAGTGTGTGTATATGATACCAGGAAGCAGTGGAAAGCCTATGAGCTTGCATATAACCACGCGATTCCCTCTCTGTATGTGCAGATAGCAGCAACAACAACAGGAACCTGGTGACCCGGGTTCAGGAGCTGACCTCAGCTAAGGAGGTGTGGTTCCGAGCAGCCGTGATCGCTGTGCCCATCGCCGGCGGCCTCATCCTGGTGCTCCTCATCATGCTGGCACTGCGAATGCTGCGCAGCGAGAACAAGCGGCTGCAGGACCAGCGGCAGCAGATGCTGTCGCGGCTCCACTACAGCTTCCACGGCCACCACACCAAGAAGGGCCACGTGGCCAAGCTGGACCTGGAGTGCATGGTGCCCGTGACGGGCCACGAGAACTGCTGCCTGACCTGCGACAAGATGAGGCAGGCCGACCTGGGCAACGACAAGATCCTGTCTCTGGTGCACTGGGGGATGTACAGCGGCCACGGCAAGCTGGAGTTCGTATGACTTCTTGCTGGGGGACTATGAGACTGTTGCCTCCCCACTAACAGCCAGGACTGCTTCTCAATGGCTGGCTTTTGCCTTTTTTACTTTGGAAGAAGAAGAAAAAAAAAAGACATTCCCACGTTTTTTTTGTCCATTGGAGCGAAAATATATACGAGACTGATCTCATGCCGTATTGGGTTTTTTGCTAGAGGAGCACTTTACTTGAAAAATGAAAGGCAAAAGCTGCGCGGAGGAGCCGTATTTAAACATGAGAGGACGGGACTGAGGTGGAGTGAGCGCTCTATCGCTGCTCCGGAGGATCCTGGACTTTTTTTTTTTTTTTTTTTAACACTGAGCGCTGAAGGATTCCAAATCTGTCTTATTTGCACATTTGTAAAAAACAAAACAAAAACAAAAAGAGTTGCTTAAAACAAGAATTCTACACTGACACCAGGGTACAAAAAAAAGAAAACAGACTTGTTTGAGGAGTAAAATAATTCAGTGTTGAACTGTAGTTGTGCACACTCCTCTGTGTACGTTTCATGATTCAAGCTTATTGTAAAGAGTCTAAATATATATATATATATATTTTTGTCTGATAAAACTGACCAGTGTGTGTCTTATTCTGGGTGAATGTCCAACATCTCTCTCTCTCTCTCTGTGTGTGATCAGACTATAAGCTTGATTGTGAGTGTGAAAGAAAAACTTCCATTAAAAGTGACTTTTTATTTATTTGATGATTCCCTCTTGCGTTATTGCTGCACATTTAGAACAGGTGACAAAAGCACAACAAGCAGCACAGTTTCAGGTCCAGACATGATTATTAGATGGGGAAGTGTTCTTTCCATGGTTGTACGAGAGGCTTTAAGTTGCTTAGATGTTACCCTGGGTTTTATAGTGATTTGTTTGTGGACCACTCCTGCGGAGGGTAACAGTCATCTTAAATCTCCTCCATTTGTTCACAATGCACTTCATCTGTTGCCATCATACACTTCCACAAACATGTGTTGTGAAGACAAATCCCTGTGAGTGAGACAAATCCCTGATTTTAGTCTAAATGTTGCACCAAATGACACATCAGTCTCATTACGTTGATTGGAAACACTTCTGAGCACATGGACTCTGATTTGGCCTTGAAATTAACTCGTAATCCAAAAGGTCCACATACTTTTACACATCTCAGATAAGTAATATTGTCAAATTTTCTGAAATAAATATCTAAATAAGCAAACAACTTCTTTAAAAGTGTAGGTGACAATCAATGAGCTGTAGTGTAGTTTCAGATGTGTGTGTGAGACAGCAGAGCTGCTGTATCTGTATCAAATGTTCTCGAGTTCTAAGTCATCACTCTTGACACTTTTATACTTGAAGTAATAAAATGGAAATGCAAGTATTTCAAAGTTAGTAGCTTTCTGCTGCTGCCTTTTCAAAAAAAAATGTTGATATATGTGGTGCAGCACCACCACTTGGCAATATATCTGTATCACAATCGGAGACAGAAAGAAGCAGAAAGGTAAACAAGACAAAAAAAAAAATAAAAGCTTCATTTCTGACAGCGTGTTTGGAGCTGGAGGTCAGGTTTCAGTCGCGCCTGCTCCTCAGAGGCCTCCAAGCTCCTGCTGGATATTTACGTTCCTCCAAATCCAAACGTCGTGGCGCGGGAGACGCGGCGGTCTGGGCGTGTTGCGCGCGTCACACGCAAAGCGTGGCTGAGGGTTGAAAAGTTCACACCCTGTACGGCCTCCCCGGTTACCACGGCAACGGCTGCAAGCAAGACATCCTGTTAGTGTTTGAAAGTCGAGGTCCGCTTCAATGAAGAGTGAATGTCTCGGTGCCGAGCGCTGACCCTTGTTTCTTTCCATTAGGAGGACAGGAAAACACTATTAGCAGCTAACCACTTAACGGCAGCTTGCATTAGCCGGGCTCAGCCCACGCTCGGGGCCTCCCACAGGACTATTACCCCTCGTAATAATAACAATGTCCTCTGCACGGGCTGCCTAATGTGACGGCTGTTTTCTTAAGACTGATTCCGCTTTTGCTGCCTCACCTACGGGTGTCAGGTGGCTACGGGGAAGGTGAGGGAACCTTCCTAGTTAAGTCTTGAAAGCGGTATTCTTCTTTTGTTCTCAAATCTGGCTTCGCTGTGCATTAATTACGCGAGCACACACCACCTGGACCTCTGCAAATACCAGCACCCAGCACAATAACAGCAGCGGCGGCCGTTTCGTGCAGCGCCAGGCGGTCAGGCTGTTCGTATTCACATGTAAATTTAATGACGAGTCCGACGGACCCCCCTCAAAAGAGCCCCAATTTGTTTGGAAGCGGCGTCAAGCTGCCACCGCCGCCGCCGCCAGTGTTCCGCAGAAATGTCCTTTCTTTTCAACTTTACCGCCAAGATTCCTGGCTCGCAGCGACGCAGTAACAGTCCAGTCGAAGGCCTAGCACCCAACTGTGGCGTCAGCAGCGTGCGGAACAATATATGAAGTGTAAACACACATGGAACCTGTTAACACCTGAGCACGGTAATGGGCGAGCACCTCCCAGGGTAGTAACGAGGCCCCCCCTTTTTTCTCTGTGTATATTTTTCTTGGTTTTCTCCCCTCCAACAGTCGCCATGTTCCACCAGCTCGCCTGATCCCCCGCTGCAATGCAAACACTTTGATATAATGCTCCGCAGACATGACGGTGGCGATTCCAGTTCATTTTTAGTTTGCACCTCCACTCATGCCTTTTACTTCTCCTACCTCCTACTCTTTGTGAAAGCTACTTCCTGCACTGACACTTAACTCACCAGACTATGGTACAACAACAGTAAATACAGTATTTGTTGTTCCCCTAATATATGTACTCTTACACTCTTATTCTTGGGCGTCATTAAAGTCTTATCATATCTTATTTTGTCTTAGAACTGAGTGTAAATTGTCAGTTGTAGCCTCGATACATGCACGTATTACATATAAGTATCTTTTTTATCTAGTGCATTATTGTTGGGATATTGTTTGGACAATGCAAAGATTTTCCAGCAAAGATATTTTTATTGCAGATGGAAGCATATTTATTTATTATTATTTGCTATTTTTTTTGGATGCAATACTATGGGTGGCCACTGGGGCATATTATAGCGTTTAATGCGCTTTTTAAAGGATAACTGTGTTTATTTGTTTAGGAACACATTATTTTGTATATTTTCAGACACTAAAAGACTAACTTTTCTGCAGAAATATATATATATATTTACGTAAAGCTACAGGAAATTCTCTCTTCTTGCCCCTAATAAACGCTCTCATGTGCAACTCCCTGGTCTCTCTAAACCTCTTTGATGGAAGTGCAAAACCAGCCCCAAAAGTCTAATTAACAGTAACATTGCCGGGTTAAAATCAAATAAAACAGGATTATTCTTTAATACATCTACAGCTTTATTAAGTTGATGATTGTTTTAAAACCACCCGAAAAATAAATAGCTGAATATGAGATTTTGAGATTTGTGTATACATTTTAAAGCAAACCCTTGAATTAACAATAAATCTGGCATTTTTCTGAATATTTTTTAGCCTGGCAAAACAATCAGTCTCAGACCTTGCCCTCTATGAAATGCACAGATAATAAAAGCATATTGTAAGACGGCTTCATGCTTAATGCTGCAGTGGAAGTAGCCGTGATCTAACTCATATCTCTGATACTTGAAGGTCTGTTTACCATTTTACAACCACAAACAAATAGAGACATTCCAGAAAATAAACACAACTTGTCATTGCAGCGGACGAAAAAAAGGAGAGGATTTTTAATTGAGAAATGTGCTGAGACTGCTGAGACGAATCATCCTCCGCGGTGACCGACATCCGCTGGAATAGGACCCGATCTAAATATTTAGCCAATTCATTTCCTTCTAGTGGATAAAAACTGCAGCTTCAGTGCATGTCCCCATTTACCTCCCCCCGCGCCCCCACCTAGCCCCATCTAAACATTTACCCCAGTGTGTTGTTAACGTTTAGATATAAATCTGCCCCGAAAGAAAAATAATAATGTTGGGAATGTTTACAGGATGGAGCGGGCTTCTTGAAGTTAAATGTCAGCGTCTGGAAATAGCCAAAAGAAGAAGACGAAGAAGAAGTTCTGTTATGTTCCTAAAAGAAGGGCTTCCAGCACTAAGAAACAGAATGTCTTATGTCTGCAGGCCTTGGTGGCGAGCTGCCGCTGAACTGTCAGGTGCAGGTCACAGAGGGCACTCGCTGGCCCCTGTCTGTCAGCTGAGGGCCCCTGAAGACAGATGGCTGAACAATGCGGCCCTCCTTTAATTGCCAACGAGGTTGACATGACATGAATAGATCCATGTACTGTACGGTGTACTTTTAATGAACTTATCCACTGAATCACTGCCTCAATAGAAGATGAATTCTGTTTAAATGCTCAATGTTCATTTCTAAATCATCAATATTTCATTCTTCTTAGCCAGGATGGCCATGTTGAATATGTTAAGCCCCGCCCCCTCATGTGTCTTTTGTAGCACCGCTTGTTTTCCCGTGCATATAAGTATTTTACAATCACAAAAGTGATTTACCACCCATACTTCACATGGACACAACTGGCAACTGCTTTCAAATAAAAATGCTAAATTCTAACGGTTGCAGACTCATTTTATAAGCTGTTAGCTAGCTTGATAATTAGGCTAATACTGTCTAGCTAGCACCAGGGTTGGTTAAAAACAACACCACCAGTCCAGTCCTAGTTATGCCAGAGTGGGAATCAGAAATTAAAAATGTAATTATTATAACATGCACCGATCACGCAAAACATTATGACCACCTTCCTAATAGAATAGAATCCAGTGAATTTTGAGGCCAGGTCAACACCTTGTGCTGTTCTTTAGGTCTTTTGAGTTGTTCCTGAACAGTTTTTGTGTATGTGTCAGCCTTTTATGAAGTTGCAAGAGTTACACATACCCAATTAAATTAATGTTGGTCACATCCAGGATGAGGTCCAACACAGTCCTATAATCCTACTAATAACACTCGTATGAAATTGCCCTCATCTTGGAAGTAATGTTGGCTTATTGCAACTACTGGTGTTTTAGCCAAAGTATGGTTACAATCCACTTAAATTTCACAGCACTGTTTCACAGCATGTATTTTGTGGGTTGATTATTAGAGAAGAAGTGTCTTACAAACCAAAATGTTGCACTGTACAACCAGGAGCAGAAGGAAGAGCACCCAGAGGTGTGGTGACCTCCTAAAGTTTGCGTGCCTGCTGAGGACTGATGATAATGGCTTCCACAAAGCCTTTTGGCTTGGCAGGGGGCCAGCTCTCTCCACCTTACAGAGATGTGCACCTTGAGCCGGCTGCGTAGCCTTGGGACTTGGTGCTCACTGGCTGGATCTGATGTGTGTTCATTGTGAGTGTAGATCCCAGGGATTAGTGGGCTGAAAGCAGAGACGTTTGTGTCTCTCTGACGGCGTCCCTCGTGCGAGCATGGCTAAAGCCACTATCAGGAGTTTAGGAAGTGGTCTAAAATAACATGCGGTCGGTGGCATGGATTTTTCCAGAGTTTGTACACTAATGCCAATGCTGCAGCTGAAAGACAATCCCACAATGATGGATGAAGTTATTTGCAAAGGCTTCAGCTGTGTCCCTGTTCCATATCTAACTGTAGGGAGGCATATGGAATAAATGACAGGGAGAAACTACTGTCAGTCTAGTTGTTCTCCCAGGAATACCGTATATACCAGCTGTACTAAGAGGACGTTTTGCAGATGAAACCAAAGCATTTTAACCATGTAAACAAGTGATTTGTTGCCATGGAGTGGATATAGATTTCATTGTGGGATGTGTTTTAATTGATCTATTTTGTTGTAAACAAATTCCATTCCATGGCGTTTACCATCAACCCATAAAGCCTTGACCATTTGATTGGCCTGGCAGATCTTTGCCAGGGCAGGGTCCAACACCAACCTTCTATGGAGTAGAATAGAATAGAATAGAATAGAATAGAATAGAATAGAATAGAATAGAAAAATATCTGTCCTCTGGGGAAAATCAAGTGTCCAGTAGCTTGTACACGAACATACAGACATCAACATAACACACCAACAAAATCAACAGAGCAAGGATTAGTCCCAAAATGGTCATAAATGCGTGTTCCATAACCCACAAGTAAAACATGAAATTCACAAATGCGGAAAACGATCTGTGTGTGAATCTTTGGTGGTCACAAATGCTTCTTTGAAGTCACATGCAGCATAAAACTCAAAAGTTCAGATTGCTCGGTAGTTGCGCTTGAAGTAAAATATTTGTAGACCAGCCTTGTGGTCAGATACACTAACCAGCAGCTGGTCTTAGCTTCATATTTCTCAAACAGACTCAAAAATGGTCTTATTTACCATGTATTGAATGACAAAGTTCTTCACTGATCTGTACTTTGTACAATGCGCCACACAAAATGCGCAGTACAGTGTATCATAGTAACTGTACTGGCTCAAGTAAATAGATGCTATTGACAGTGCGTTGGCGTTCTGATTGGTCTGCTGACCACCAACCTCGGAGCTGAGGTCCGTGTACTTTCTGGTATTTTAAGTTTGGTCTTTAGCTCTTAAAAAAGGCCATCGAAGACCCAATTGCACTCTCAGACGTTATTTGGTTTTAGTTAAAACAGATAGAAGGATGGAGATAGATTTCGTTGGCTGACTGAGGTTGCGATGGGAGGCGGGCTTGGCCTCTGGTTTTCTGTTTGGAGGAGAGTCTGCCTCGTAGTGCAGCTTTAAAGGGAAACATGAAGACATGTTCTTCTGATGTTTTTCTTAATAAGATGAATTGCTTTCAACCAGCTTTACAGGCATGAGGAGAAGTTCATCTACTATAGCTCACCATGATGAATGTCATTATCTCTCAGACCAAACACTGTGGGCTGACTGTATATCCAAACATATTTTACTACTCCCTCTTCATCCCGTGTTTATTCTGGCGTTGTCGAGTGGAGTCGTCCCGATGAAGAAAAATGCTCTGGCTTGTATTTTGACAGAGAGGACCCACCACTTCACACCGCCAAAGGAGTGAGCGAGTGATAAAAGCAAGTGGAGCGCTAAAATCCCATCAGCCTGACAACATGAATTTATCTGTTTGTATATGTTCTAGCGCTCGCTAACTGACAGTGCTACCGCATGTCGAACGCAGCGCCTCAGGGTATGTGAAATGTGACATTTAGGAGCCGCTGTATGTGGGGAACACTGCGCAATTATTCTCTTCTTCCTGGAGCGCTTTATGACATTTGCTTGGGAATGTTAAACGGCGGAAGTTAGTTTTTTTGTCAAATGTCTATATTAGCCACGATAAGATGGGGACAGTGCACTCGACCCAGACGGGGGCTGTCACACAGGCAACCACAGTTGGTGTGTTTTGCATATGAAAAATGAGGATCCCAGTAGTGGATTGTAAAACCAACAGACACTAACGTCACCGCCACCTCTATACCCAGACTCCCTTGGGGAACAACCGGATACTTATTAACCAGTCATCCAGCACATAACACCCTTAACCTGACCCCCTGTTGCACAGACACTTAGGGGTCAACATCATGTCCTCATCTGCTTCCTCCAAAACATCACATACAGCACTGTGCACACACACCTGATTAGACCAGAGGTTGCTTCCTTTGTTGCTTGATTTTAGATTTTAGATTTTTTCTGGCCTCTTTATCAGCAACAGGATGGGATCCCCAGCTCATGTTTCATTTGCTCCAGCAGGAGGCTTCTGGGCCTGTTTTAAGAGTCACACACTCTTATCTAATATGATGCAGGTTTGCTAATGATGAGTGTACGGAGGAGCGATGTTGTGGCACTTTTGTAAATGACCAAGAAGGCGTCATGCTGAGCGGCACTTGGAAATAAAAAATGAACTGAGCCGAGCAGAGAGAGAGGAGATCGACAAAACGGAGAACATCAAGAAAAGGAAAGCAGGCGCTCAAAAAGTAAGGGACAAAAAGAGACAAGCACTTCTGGCAGATACTGCCAAATGTAAAATGTAAAAAAAAAAAAAGTAAAAATAACAGATGTTTGCAGATGGAGGAGCTTCTTCTTGTTCTTCAATGTAATTTGACACGCAAATTATACACGCAATGTAATTAGCTGTGCATGCTAGTTAGCATAATGGAGTTCTGTTTATTTTGCTCAGAAACAGCTAAAGCTCAACAGAGTGAAAATGTTCATGTAAAATCAAATGATTAGGCTAGTATTCATCGTAAACACTCTACACTTGTACTTGCCCTCTCCGGGTACTCTGGTTTCCTCCCATCTCAAAAGACATGCTCGTTAGGTTGATTGGTGATTCTAAATTGGCCTTAGGTGTGAGTGTGAGTGATAGACTGCCGACCTGTCCAGGGTGTAACTCAACCCTCGGGTGACAGCTGTGATAGGCACCAGCGACCCTAGTGAGGATATGCGGTAGTAGAAGATGAGATGAGATTACTGATGATTGTAATGCAGCTTTTTGTCATCTTGTTATCTGGGAACTCCTTATATGTTACACAAGGTTTATCCAGCATCCCCAGTGAAGTCAGTGTGTGAGAAAGGAGACAGAAGAGTAAGAGAGAGGGATCGCAGAACAGGAGAGAGCTAGGGGATAGACTACTTTGCTTACCCCGAACCCGCCATATTACAGGCATTCCTAGATCACCACCCACAGCAGAACACCAGCAGTGCAGTTGTGATGAGGGTGTTCACCTGTAAAGATGGCACTAGCAGGAAGGGGCTCACTTATAGCAAAGAACGCCATTTGCTGTATGGTGTTTGCAAGGAGGACTGACACCAGCTCATTTATTTTACAGGCATGAGTCATCTGCACACAGAGGAGCATGGAAAGAGCACTGCACACCAGACCTTTGTTGAAGCTTTTGTCTTAAGCTGCTCAAGAGACACCAAATTTTGGAGCGAGTAGTGGATGTGGTCAAAGTGCTTAGGAAGAGGGGGCTCAGCTATGGAGGTGGCAGGTGGAGAATTAGGCCGCATGCACTTTGGATGATAGCACCATCAGTCATGGAAACTTTTCAGAATTGATTGTGTTATTAGGCAAGTACCATGTCTGTCTTAGAGAACATTTGGATGACTGTGTCGAGAAAAGCAGGAAGTTGCATAAGTCCAGTGGATCAAGAGGAGGAGGGTCTTCTATCACCCTACAAAACAACCGTTAACTGAGTGACTGATGCACTTGGACACCGGCGACATCCAGAAAGCTGGAATGAATCAGGTATCGTATATACAAACAGACTTAACCTCTCACTGTGTCTTATAGGATGCTGTCACTTGTCCATGGAAGCCTCCTGTGGTTTCCTCTAAGTACGGTATAGCATACACGATGCAACTATGTTTCTAGAATAAAAATCCCAGCACGGCCTGAAGCCCTCAGCAGGGTAGAAACTAGTGAGACGGGGTAGGTTGTTTCTTTACTCTGTGGCACTGTGGCTGTTTTTCTAGGCAGGTTTGGCGTGGCCAGCGGTTGTACTGCGAGGCGCAAGGTAACCTCAGTGTGAGAGACTCTCAGCAGGGCTCCTCTCAGAGGTGCGTGCCTCTGCAGACAATTTCCAGCCCTCACTCACAATCCAAATATGAGCTGAGTTGTACTAATAGAAAACCACTGTTCCATGCCACTACACCAATTTTTGAAAAGCTCCAGCGAGATACCTGACGTGGTCCACATGCATCCCTGGAAGACTTTGCAAGAAAAGAAAAGAGACATTTCCTCTCGGTAAATAAATGTAAACTGCTCTCCACTAAAACAAAAACAGAGTGCCTCATCTTCTCCAGCACCAAGAGGGGGGAAGTTGATTTCTAAACATAAATATGTCGAGACGCGGGCTCGTCTCGGGGGATCGCCACTGAACGGGTCAGGCTAAACAAACAGGGGGCTTCCTCCGCTGAACCTGGGAGTCAGGAGGTTCCCTGTAGTTACTTCTGAAGCGCTCATAAGCCATATGTATGTGTGTGTGTTTTTATGCAGGATCAGACTTCACAAAGTCTTTAACAGGGTCGAACAGAGTGGGCCTGTCCTCGCTGGGATTAAAAACCACTCTTTGAAGCAGCTCCAATGTTGAGCTAAGACGAAATGCGGCACAAAAGGAAAGTGTCATGTCTTTTTATATGGTTTACATTGTCAGGAAATCCCATGAAAAGCTTAACACAACAGTGTGTCTTTTGCAAATTCCTAGGTTCCTAGGAAACTATGGTTTCATTAAACATTGGCTGGGAAGTGTAGGTTTTAGAAGAAGAAACGGTGCATCAGGGCACTACTTTCAGCCACGGATAAATTTCACGCTACACAACAGTATGACAGAGAAACACACTTGTTGATAAGCTATAGTTTCATGTCTTCTTATATTTTTTTCAAATTTCTCAACAGCAACAGTGAAAGGGAGCAACTCGCTCTCTCCTGTGTGCCGTGTCCAGCTCTGCTATTCATCATCAGGTGGAAGGACTGTTTACTGGCAGGGTCATGGTCCCGGGCGCATGTTTACGGGCTCTCTCAGAAGACCCATTGTTGTTAAAGCGCACCCGGAGCATGCCAATGGCCACACTGAAGATCATATCTAACAGGGGCCCCTCTGCCCCCAGGGGCGCAAACCAAGCCCGTTTTAACCAGATTCATAAGTTCAAGCCACAAAAGCCATTTAAAACCCATTTACCCGAATATCAGGATGAGACATCGGCCACGCTTCACTATCTCCTGGATCCTTTATAGGCTCCTGTTTATTCCTCCTCGTTGATCTAAATGCCATTTTATTTGGCCTTCCATTTGCCCTGGGACATGTTGAATTAAACATTACATTTCCAAGGCAGCTCTTTATAATTTCATAACCTGTGAGCTGGAAGCAGGAGCTCTGGCTTTCATTTTCTCCCTTTTTTCGGTGTGGGAGGTTATGTGACCACTCTAACCTTTCTAACATTAAACTCTTTTTCCTCCCCTCTCAAGATCTTTGTGATAATCCTCTCCTTCCACACACCCCCCTCCTCTCTGCACTGCTTTCATTCCCCTGTGGGGTGTACAGGAAAACGTTTTTTACCGCAGCCCCTCGTCTCGTCACTCCTCTCCTTCCTCCAGCCCGGCAACGCCGCACTGCTCCTAACCCAGAGCAGCTCCGTCCAGGAGCCAGGAACGTCATGTGTGGTTAGCCCTTCATCTGCGGAGCATTAAGAGTGAGAAGCAGATTAAAGCTGTCTCCTCAACACCGGGCAGGCTTGTGCAATCTCAAGCCAGAGAGTTAGAGGCCAGGGAGGAAGCAACGCACAACATTACACAGTTTTTTTTTTTTTTTCATTTTAAACCAGTTCACATACACTCACAAACGTTGTAGATATATCTATCACTTGTGCCAGTTCTGGTTCCAAAATGCACGTTGCAGACTCTGAGAGCTTTGCAGTAGACACTTTACAGCAGGTGGCATATTTATTTCTCCTTTTTCATGCATGAGTCTTTTTTTTCCCCAACTTAACTTCTGGATTAAAGTACATTTATTTGTATTAGCTTTTAAATTTAATTAAAGACAATGCCTTACAGTGAAACACAACCACACAACCAGAACAGAGACGTACCAAAACACACATCTCTTACACACAGGGACAACCAATCAGATAAATAAAAATAAATCAAGTGTACAGTAATAGTACTCATGTATACCAACAGGTCATAGGTGATTAGTCATAAGTAGAGTCATAGGTAAAGCTGATTGCTAGTCTGTGTGCTAAGCTAAGCTAACAGGCTTACAGACCGTGGTTCATATTTTTAATTTTAGCCTCTGAAAATGTCAAACTCTTCCTTTAATACCGACTCTACATATGCTCAGTGACCAAGGCTAAATGTGACCATTTAGCTGTAACTCAAAGCAGGTTGCAGCAATATTAATGCAGCATTTTCTTTTTGTGTGTTTCCTCCCTAAGATGTAATGAATGGTGCGTGCCGCCGCAAAACAGCAACTGTAGCACGCAAAGCTGCAAAGCCAATCTTTGTACACTTGTACATATTTGTTTGGGGTCAATAAACGCAGACTATGTCAAACAGTCCAGTGCTAAATTTGCACAAATAGCAGAGAATGTGCTGCACATTAGCTTTGCTTGCCCCTCCAGGTATGGAGCAGAGGATTGATCACAGCAACCCATTTAATGTTAATCTGACACACGAGTATCATATTAGGATAAATAGATTTAGAAAGGTCTATTTTTGAAGCTGTCGTTTTAAGGTGAATGCAGAGCAGTATCCCAGTCCATCACTTCTCCAGCAGGGTGTCTGGTACTCTTTCCAGCCCTGCAATATGGGGAGTAGTGACAGAGGGGGGAGTGGGAGAGAGAGAGAGAGAGAGAGAGAGATGTGGACATGGACATGATGGCGCTGGAGGGGAGGAGGGTGAAGGGGCTCATGTGGCAGTCTGGGACAGACAGACATAATTTAGACCAGAGGTGGAACCTGAGAGCCCTCCGGTCTGACAGGAAGCACTGGCTTTACTCCTGTCCCGTTTAGATGACAGGAGGCCCGGCTTGGCCCGGTATGGGTTTGGCTTTGATGGGCTACAGCCTTAGCTCAGATCAACAAAAGACTGGAGTGTATTGCACATGAAATAAAATATTTTCTTAATATTTATGTATAAACCTAAGAAAGAGTAATTATTAACCAACAATTTTTGGAAGTGCTATTGTTTGAATGGATAGATTGTGGTTATTGGAAGCTTGGAAGAAAAGTTTTTTGACAATTGATCAATATTACAGTCAGATCTGGACAAATCTCACTCCAGATCAACTTTCCATTGAAAACATTTGGATTAGATGTTACATGTTGTTTGTATCTTGTTTGTATCTGGGCTAATGCTAATGCTAATTCTTAAGCAAGCATATATATGTGTTATGTGTTATATACAGTTATATATATACACACACACACACACACACACACATATATATATAGTTTTCCTATCTAACTGTGCGCGATGTGGCTTAAAATAGCCACATCGCGTGATAAACTCACGAGAAGTCATTCAAAACAACAATTTGAGTTTCGCAAGGCCCTAAAACTGAAACTGAATCCACTATATGCTATACAGACTTAAATAACACGACCCAGCAGCACCCAGTTCGCTCTATTTTAGGCAAAACCAACTGTTAAACATGAGATATACACGTCCCACTGAGCAAATGGATGCCTGTTGCCAAAAAAAACAAGCGAACCATTGCTCACTTTTTAATCCACTTTTCACTACCCAGTACCCAGTACAACAACTAAATACAATTATTCTGCAACTCATGATTATTCTTTCAGTCCACTCATCTGTCACTTAATCTTCATGTTCTGTGGCCAAGCCAGTGGCCACAGAGAGGCTTCACCGAGTTCATGTCTGATCAACAACAGATAAGGACACGACAACCCAAGCCCAATCAGCAATCAGACAAAACTAACTGTAACGTCAACATTTTGCAACACATTAGAAGTGTCATTTATTTGGGGATGCTGGAGCCCTAAAAAACACAGTGTGTTTCTCAAAGAAGTGAAACCACAGGAAAACTAAAAGAAAAGTCACTTAATTATCTTCACATATATCACACACGAAGGCATTTTCCCCCAAGCCGAATGTAAAAATAGAGGGGGGGGGGGTCATACATATCCTCAGAACCAGTCACGGCCTCTCTATGAAACAGCGAGCGATTGACAACATCCCTGATGTTCTTGTTACTAAGTCCATAAACGTTGGGAGCTCGCTGACTAACAGACTTGGAGCCATGTTGGAGCCTCTGTCTGGCACAGTGGAACAAAAAAACAAAACCCTAACACGAAGCCTTGTTAACTGCCTCTGCTTTTAATATGGCTTTACAGGGGGAATCTGCCGCCATTAAAAGAAAAAAAGAAAAAGGAAAGAAGCTGCTTTGAGCTGAGAGAAGCTGCAGTCTCGTCAGGCAGCTGTAAAAATCTGGTCTGTGAGTTTGCAAGATTCCGTATATGACTCCCTGTAGTCTATGTGACTATTTATTTCATCATTTGAGCGTGTTACAACAATTAAAACACGGATTTCTTTCGTCAAAGCACATACTACACACTCACTTATATTAGGTACACTAATGAAAACAAACTCATTTTAGCACAATAACCCTGCACAAAATCGGCCATTGTTATGTTCATTTTAGGTTGAAGCAGCATTAGAAATGTAGTTATTCAACTGGATGATCATTTTTGGGAACGTCATAATAAGAGAAACGTGTCGGCGCAACAGAAAATTAAAACACGAGAGACACTAACGTTGAATCAAGGGCTCTCTCTGTCATTCCAAGCAAACGCTAAAAGCCGTAACCTTCATGAAGGTGAGATGCATGCATGCATTTATTTTCACTTGTGTACTTAATAAACTGGCAAGCCCAAATGTATGCCCATGCAAAAACATGCAAACATCACCTCAGGTCTGCTGCACTGAACTCCAGACATCCAGTCCCTTTGTTATACTGACATCATGTCATAGTAGAGAGTACAGTGTGTGTGTGTGTGTGTGTTTTTAGACGTTTAGTCATCCTAGCTCGGCTGTGAACTTGTGCCCTTACGAGTGGATTAGTGTGTGTGTGTGAGATGTATCCGCTGTTGGCAGAACCTTTCCGTTCTCACAGCAGCGGCGTCCAGGAATGTTTCATCATCCATTTCCCTGTTTTCACGACCAAGGGTGAGCGTGATGTCACCTTCATGAATTTTAAAACCGCTGTGACGGGTATTCTGATTTGCCCTGTGGTGCTTTATGGCCCATTAAACTGGCATTCGTTGCTTTTCCAGGACCGAGCTGAAGTTTAAGCTTCGCTCGTGGTGGCACAGATCATTAAAGCTTCATCTAATCTCATCTAAATGACCACGTTGTCACAGGAGGGCTGTCCTCCTTATCAGCGGAATGTCATTCTATGACAATCCAGGCGAAGGCGTTCACACCAGGGAAAAGGCAAAAGCTGAGAGGGGGGACCATGAGTGAGCTGCCTGGGACACGGCGGCAGAGGCGGCCCTGTAAATCTGAAAACAGGAACCAGATGAGGTGCGATTAGCGCTGACAGGCTAACAGGCTGACAGGCAGGCTGCCCTCTCCACACTGCTGAGGAGAAAGACACGCTTGTTCAGTCCAACCACAGACCCCAAAACTGACCCCCCCATGAGAAAAACTCTAATTCTGCAACAGATTAATAAAATAATAATAATAATAGTGGTCTTGTTACTGATTCTGTGCAGGTCAAATCAGGATGTAATGACATGTTGCTCTTGTGTAAAAGCACCACACTGAGAACTCATAAGCATCTGCATCACCACTTCCAGTCCAACAGCTTTTCCTCCCAGTACATTAACTTGCAGTGAATAAAAGAGTCGGCCCTCAAGAAGAAAAAAACAAAAAAAACAAAAACAAACATGAATTCAAAAACCGCATTCTGGATCGATTTCCACATTTTCCCTCAGTTCCCATGAACCCGCTGTGTCGAGGTTTCTGAACTCTCCTGCTGAACGGTGTGAACAGTTGCACAATGAAGAGGGCTGTAGCATGGTCCAACACGGCCTAGCCTCTGAGTAATTAGATTGAGAGGCAGACACTGACACGGCCGGGGGACGGGACGGTTCACACGGCCCAAGGACAACCTCAGAGACGCGATCGGCTGGTGTGTAATCAAATTTGGGATGTTGTTATCGCCCCCTTAAAGAGTGGAGGATGTCCCTGGCATGGGTGAAATGCAGCGGGGCTGAGTGTGAGAAGACTTGGGCTTAAATTGTGCAAGAGAATATTTCTTTGGATTTAAGTAATAGAATCAAGCTTTTAGGCCAGACGCCAATGAAGACAATGTAAATCTGCCACTTTTCAGACTTATCTCAACAATTGTGGTTTTCATGTGGTTTCCATGTGATTTTATATTATCATCCCATTTCTCTCTTTTATTTTCTTCTTACAGAACCCAGGCTTCTTGTAACCTGCCTCAACTCTGAGCCTGGTTCTTCATCCAGCTCTGCATTCCTCTCTCATCCCTCCACCGATTTCCCCTCAGGTTCCGTCTTCCGGTACATTTCCGAGCATCAATTAAGATGTGGTCTTTTCTCAGAGTTCCAGTGGTCTATATGAATGCAGTGAACAGTTATGTGCAGTAGCTCTCTGGAGCTCTCTAGCTGGTAACTACCCTCAGAGGACCAGTTGAGACCTGGTGCTCACAAGTGATCGAATCTCCAGCGGACACCCGAGGACATATTTGAGATCCAACCGCTCAGGCCCAGATGTTTTGAGGTGGTCTGGGCCATTTGTGACCGCATCTGTTTTGCAGTGTGCAATCGGTATAATCCTGGCTGCACTGAAGGAACATCCATTCAGCTGACGTCCTGTTTCATAAGTTGCACAGTTTTGTCTCACTCATTCAGGAATGATGGAAAGACTGAAACTTTATTAGACTTAGATGGACTTTATTGATCCACAAGGGAAATTGCTTAGTCGCAGCTGAGAACTAAGATATGATCTTGCACATTTTATTTTAGTTTTTTTTTAACAAACTTAATGATAAATAAAACTAAAGAAGAATAAACAAATGAAATTACTGAACATGAGAAGGTGTGATACCATCATAAAACACCTATTTGCATGTGCTCATCAGAGCGATCACACTGATGGATGCAAAGTGCATGTAAAGTTAAGAGTTAAGTTGCTATTTCCTCAATGATAGTGTTTTTATTTAGGTTTATTCATAAAGATTTTTAGTTTCCCAACAAGAAACCGCCCTACATGGACCATGTACTTACTCACTCACTTACTGAGCCCCGAAAAGATGTTGGTGTTTGTTTGCAAAACTGTGACCGGATCTCAAGTGGTGGCTCAAGAAACACATGGATCTCAAATCTGAACAACATCAAAGAGTCCCAGGAACAGTTTGGTGCAAAAGAACAATGATGAAATTGTGACCACAGCAAAATGTCTTACTCCATGAGTGCAATGCTTTCTGGTGGTTGTCACCAGAATAATTACGTCATACGAACAGTGAAAAGCAAGGCTTGTTACGTTAATATCACAATGTAATCGCTGTGCAATTTTGACACAATAATTACTTTATGATCACAAGAAAACAAGCTGTTAAAAATAATTACCAGCCCGCCTGCTGGTCATTTGCTGTGGGTGGAGAAGTGAAACCCCACCCTCTGATGGGTGAATCGCTAGTGAGACACGAGGCCTGGCTACTGTCACATCGAGTGTACGCTGGATTACGACTGCAAAAGAAAAAGGCAAAGAAACATTTGAAGAAAATGCTTAGCATTATCTCTTCCCTACCTTCTCCTTCCTGGCTTGTGCTCCCTCTCTCTCGTTATTACACACCATGATTGCACATCACTGAGGCAAGCCCTACCTTTTCATTTCCACAGGACCAACTCCCAATTACGCTCATCAAAGATGATGGGGTTACAGGTTTCGGTCACAGTTTCAAACATCCCTTGACTTCCTGTTGCTGAGAAAGAAAACCCTAGCATAGCTTCGGGGATGTTTTTGTTCTTCTCCCAATGATAAAAGACAAATGTTTTCCAGACATGACGTGCATCTCGAAAGTGACTTCAAGGGCAGCAGTAAAAGCTCGCAGCATGGCAAGTGGTTATTTACACAGAGACGCATTGAGTTTGTCCAAAACATCTTTAGGATTTCTGAGAAATCTCAAGCAGATTTTTTTGGCAGTGTTTTCTGCAACAGGCCTTTATCATAGGATGGAGAAGGACTATACTGCTCTGCGCGTGCAATCATTTCGTAATGGTTCCTCAACTTGTGCAAATACTATGGGTTTTTGGTTTCCAACCCAATTGCAATTGGATTCTTCATATTTTAATAAAGTATCACATTAATGAATAGCAGGGGGTGCTTGGGGTAGATGGTGTGTGTACAAAGCATGCAACTGCCACACCACAGAGACCACGGACTGACACTAAGAGGAACTAAATGTACATCCTGGTTTCACTAGTTGAACCCATGGATGTATTAAGGAAAATTGGACACCAGTTACTCCATAGTGCTCCAAGGCATCACAATCAGTTCCAGTTTGTTGAAGTTTTTCCCGATATGAATGTGTTGTCTTGTCCTGTGATGATTCACCAGCTCTGACGCACCACCCCTTTCTTTTATCCTTGACTAATTTCTCCCAGTGGCGGCTACGTGTGCCCCACCAGAAACGGTTGCAGTTTCACGTTTGCCATTAGCAGAGGTGCTGAGAGGCTCGAAAATGTAACGAGACTTTCGACAAAGCCGCAACTTTACAAGTTTTTCAGGAGAAAACGAACCACACAGCGAGATCCAGGGGCGGGGGGGAAAAGCATCTACTGTATGAGCTCTGTGTGCATTTAGTAAATTCACATAAATTCCATGACCTGATTTGTTACCACAGACGCCAAACCAAAATGTAATTGCATGCAACTTTACGAGTTCTGTTTGGCATAGTGCGAGCTGTGGGTGGGTATGGTATGGGGATTCTGCATGTCAGTGGGGCACACACCCACACTGACATTAAATGAAAGACTTGCATTGTTAGTCTTTAAAGGTACAGGTTATGTGGGAGGCGTCAGCGCTTAGTGAGATTTGCCCTGTCTGTGTTTTCCCTCATTTATCCCCAAATTATGTTTGGGTTTAATTGAATCAAGTCATTATTTTGGGTTTCACTAAATGCCATCCAACAGTCAGGAGGGAGAGAGCCAGGGAACAAAGCTAACCGCCGTTTTATGGATTGAGTTTGTGGAATTTAAGTAAATAAATATTGGATTTTTGCATGAGCTCAGTTAGTGCGTTGACGCTGGACAGCACTGAAAGAGATGAACTGTCCTGTGGTGTTGGATCCTCACCACATTACATGACATCATGTGATTCAGGGTGGGGTCAGCAATCCCCAAAATAGAGGTCATACATATCCTCATTCATAAGTTTTTAACCAGCCTTCATTTCCTCTGACTGTCTATGTAACCTAAGACAAAAGTTGTCATTGGATCTTATGAAGAAACTGGTAAAATGTTAACCGTTTGCTGCTAAAATGGAAAGACATAAAACGTCGCATACAGAACATTACACTTCAGACATGGGGCATGAATAGGTAGCGAGATAAAAATTATTTCCTACGTGGTGCATTCAGCAACAGTCCTCTTCTGTGCATGCAGTAACTACATAACGTTTCCTCAGAGTAAACATGCAAAATAAACACAAGAAATCGTTATTACAAGATAATCTACCAGCAGTGTTCGCTTGCACATGTCATTGTTGTGGGAAACTTTGTATTGTTCCCACGGTGCAAGTTGTCTTATTTAAACAAACGTGGGCGCAGCATTTTACTCCCATGCATGTTTGGTTTCCAGTGCAAATTTAACCTTTAAGAATAAGCAAATTAATTTGATATTATATATTGCATGATATACAGTACACTTTTATGTTAGATGCAAATCTGCAATCATATCATGTTCTTAAGCTGCTATATGTTGTTTGATTCTAAGTTTGTTTCACACTTATGAACAGCAGGAGGTGCTTCGGGTGGATGGTGGGTGGACAAAGCACTAGTGAACTAGAACTGGTGGTTATCTTCTGAAAAACCATGAAAACCATATTTCATAAAAAATAAATAAATAAACGATATTACTGATATTAATTCAGGCATACAATTTAAAGTTCCTGTCCTTTGACAACTCACTAGCTCACTATTCATTAGCAGAGGTGCTGAGAGGCTCTGCTACAAGATGGTGCCTCATTCATTCAAATTAAAGTTGCTCCATGGCGCTTATAAAGGTTTTTGGGTTCCTGGATGTTCCGCACACTTTGGTAAACAGTCTTAGAGAAAAATGCACAAGCTGACTCCTCGTTGACTCCCATAACTCAAGAATGTCTTATTGCATTGAATGGATCCCATTTGGATAACAGAAATAGTAATTTTGTGGGGTTTTATAGACGGTTCTTTTCCAGTGACTGGGAAATAAGTGCATTGTGGGGCCACTGAATGTCACACTGAAGTCACAAGTTGCAGGGTAAATTGACAGTTATCTCAAAATACCTTACAAAAACAAAATCCTAAAAGGTTTCCTGGGCCCAAGAACAAGTTACTGTAGTTTAAACAGGTTAAGGATTCTGCAGTTGTTCATTTGTAGGAACACTTGAAGTATATTTTTATTGCATGATCAGTTCAAGAGCATCCTTGGAGTTTTGCTCGGGGACTCTTAAACAGAGTCGTGTGTTTATGTCATTTCTCTGACATCTTAGTTTGACAAACCAGAAACATTACAAGGTGCTCTGCAACATTACGAGCTTGTAAAAAGGCCCAATCAAACATCTTGCAGTTTCTGACACCTCCGTTTGGACACATTTCTCTCCCTGGTGTTATTTTCCATGCTACACTGCCAGAGGCATGATAATGTGCACCTCCTTCTGGGCTGGGAATGGTTTACCATGGTAATTAATGTTTTTAAGCATTGCTGAAGACATAAGAAGAGGCACCTGGTGACAAGCCTGTATTCACGTACACACACACACACCTGTGGAGCCAAGGGAAGAACAGCTGGTTTTCAGTGCTGAGTTCAAAGTTTCAACTGCATTTTTTTCCTCCTCTCACAAACATAAAGGCGTGAGAGCAAAAACACGGGTGACCGCTGCCTTGTTGGGGACATTCCGTCTGTTTTCTCTCCGCATGCCCGCCACACCTTCAAAATCATAAAGACACTTCAACGGTGACAGTTCATTTCTGCCATAATTTTTCCGGGACGAGCAGCTTTCTAACAAAGTTTGTAATTCCAGCATCTCCAGACCTGTCATTTAACCTCCAAAACTGGTTTCAACCAGCTCAACGGGACTTTCTGACTACTCTCCGAGAGACAACGGAGACACGGTGACTTAAAGCAGAGACTTACCGCTCTGGTGTGGTTTCTGGATTGAATGGGATATGTTGATGACAAACATGCAAAATATCTCAATTATCCACTTACACTATTTTAGAGGTACATTCATTGTAAATCCTTCTCACTATATGACTAGGATAATACAAAGGATAATGACAATATATTGGATCTAAAATTTAAGCTGAGGGTGCTTTCACCATCATGCTATAGCTATTGGCTATTGCAGCTGCACGTCACTTCACTGGCGCGCTAACCTAACGTGAAAAAAAATTGAGCTTATCCTCCTCCACACCACCTACTCAGTCATCTTCTCTACTATCAGTGGTGCGGTGATTCCAAGTAACCTTTGACCCACATTTATTAACATCAGCCACAATGCCGACACACCATTGCGAGAGTATAAACCAAGTGTCTAAGTGTCTAAGAATGCTGAATGAAATTGAATCAAAGGGAATAACGTTGAATATCATGTTTACGATGTGATCCTTTGCTGGGAAACTTGCTAGGGGTACTGGCATTCATGTGGATGTTACTAGGACGGGACCCACCAAAACTTTGTTGCAGAATCAACACACACCTCCCATTGCGACGGAAGATGGTGAGGAGCCCAGTAGGTCATTGCAGTAAACTAACAGCAGTTCATCAAGTGTGTGGAAATAGTAAAATACACTAAAGATGAAGCCCATGCTACCATGACATGTCAGTCCTGAAACACAGCTAAAGTACTATTGCAACGCACACGCTCTTGAATAGGCTATTGACGGTGCTGAGGTATAGCCTGTTTTTATACAGCCTATACATACCTGCAGCGCACAGTATGTAGCACATGAGCTGTCTGTTCTCAGCATATGTACTCAAGGCCAAGAATATACATTTCACTGTTGTGTTGTCATCAGAGATTAGTTGGTGTCCACTTGACGTTCTTCAAATAATTGTCCACTTCTGAAAATCTGAACTTGTGCAACCGCTGGTGCATACTGTCGAAAAGGTCGGTACATTGACCTCCAAGCATCCTTGGTATGAACAAGCCCAAATCCCACAACTTGGAGAATCCCAACATCACAAATCCAAACTCTACAGGACACCCATAGAGTGGAATCATTTGCCAATGTTGGTGCCTACTAGCATATACATTGCAGCACAAATTGAGACCTAAATGCCATACCCTCAGGAAGTAGGCAGTAATGTGGTAGCAATCCAAAAGGAAGAAAAGCAAAGTTAGTTTACTCAAAAATGCAGTTATTTCAATCTTAACGTAGAGATACAGAGAGGAGGCATTCTCCATACTTCATATGTTGAGGAGAGGCTCTTTTCTAAATATCAAATCTCTCTCAAGTGCCTTCTGTCACCACACCTACTAACATCTTTAAAGTCATTACACACTGCGGATAAACGTCCATCCTCCGCCACCTCTCACATCATAATTTTGAGTGTCTGGACATCTTTTGTAGTTCCCATCACCCTGTCATTTGAGCTGTGCCAGCCTCAAGAAGCCTCTCATTTGATTCTGTTTCAGTGTCTGCTCATAATGGCTGCGCCACTAAACATAGATCCTCTGGCATTTACATAAACAGACAGAGGGGAACATTTGCATGCCGTACAGAGGACGGACGAGTAAAATGAGCAAACGTCTGAGAGGAAGACTGAAGGCTCTTAATGTTAAAATGCTGGATGTCTGGGCTTATTTTATATTTTCAGACTTTATTTAAATTTTAAGAAGAGTCAGTGCTTGCCATCTTTAATGAGTATAGGCCTTAGGGCTCTTTGTAAAAGACAGGGCCCTGTTGATATTAGGTTGTCATGCATCAACAGCACTGGCAACGTCCACACCCTAATTTGTTCAGACTTCAGTTTTTACCATTAACCGAGCCACAAGCCCCATCTGGCATGCTCTGCGTCTGAACATTAATAGCAGTTTAGAAAATGACACACTGCACATGCCAGTTCTCCGGCTCATATGCAGCTTTAGCATGTAGCGGCCAGGGAAGACGGTGCCTATAATCTCACCGTTTCCATTTCAGCAGAATAACGTCAAAGCCTGATGTTTAAGTCTATTATTCTCTGAAGCTGCTGTCATTGGCTGAAACATACAGGGGAGTCAAAACAGTGTCTGAACTAATCCAACAGCCATGTAACAGAAAGAAAGAATCAACGGAGGCAACAAATCTTTGAAAGGGACTGAGCAAAGTGATTTGAATCAGCGAAAAGATTCACGTGTTTCTGCTTCACTATTTCTGGCTGCTTCTCCAACTCCACGTTTTTTGGATTGATTGATTTGGGTCAATAATGAGTCAAAAAGGTTTACTGAGGAGGTTTGGAGATACAGACATTTGTATGGCTCGTGTTTGGTGAAATTTCGACGGAATTCGGCTAAAATTTCAGCGAAAGTTTCAGTCGCCAATGTTGAAAGTGTGGCAGGAAGTAGAAACAAAAGTGAATCCAACTGGCAAAAAAGACACAGTGGCATCTAGTGTTTGGGTGGAGTTGTGACAGAGTGAAACAGAATGGCATTCATAAATGTCTTGCATTGGCAGAAGGCCACTGCAGCAGGTCCTTGAGTAGCCCTGCGCAGAATCATAACGTGGCTCAAGGGGAGACAGGAGCTGGCAACAAAATGGCTAATGAAAACTCATAATTTAGGGCAGTGTAGGGCTGGAAATCAAAACAAACAAACCCAAAAGAAGACCAAAAAAAAAAAGACAAGAACACAGGGAACTAAACAGCAAGACAAACAGGGTAACTTTACAGATGACCTGACAAAGGCAAAGGCAGGGCTATATATGCACTCGCACAGAAGAGCCGGTGGAATAACAAGAGACAGGTGAGATCAATGAAGGGAGGAGCACGCACACAAATGACACAAAGCAGGACAGGTGAGTGGAATCAGTCAGTAGGTTTCCATGCATGTGAAAAAAAACAATTATTGCCTTAATCCGACGCTAACTGGACAATTTAAGCGCATGTAAACAGGAAACGCAAGAAAAATTAAACAAGGTTACACAAAACTTCAAACACCGTGACAGACTGTGCATCCACATGTCTAGATTTGTCTATTTGATATATAATGGAGCCAATGTCATTAATATTTTACTGTTAATATCATTAATATTTTACTCTTGATGGGTGTTTTGAACCAATCTGACTCTGAGTCAGGTTTTCGGCTCATGATTAATGAAACAAAAGAGTTAAAAATAAAACAACCAAAAAAAAACAACATATTTCAGGTAAATATAGACCTGCAAGAACCAAACTATTTCTGAATTATACATAAAAGGTTATTCTCCCACCATCCAAAGACATGCTCATTAGGTTCATTGATGATTCTATATTGGCTGTAGGTGTGAGTGTGGGTGTGTAAGGTTGTCTGTCTCCCACTGTTAACCTTGTGATGGACTGGAGACCTGTCCAGGGTGTACCCCACCTCTCACGCAATGACATTTCTTTAAAATGTTTAAAACAAAAAATGCTTAAGTTCGTATTATAATTGAAACACATTAAAAAATATTTGGGAATGTTGTATGTTGTGCAGTTTTTGTGTCTTGTCTCTATTGATTGTGATTGTGTCTATTTTTGGGCCACTTTAAATTGCCCTTTGGGGACAAAGTGGATGAATTGTCTCCCTATATTGGCAGCAATCACACTTTTTGAGTTTCCTTGCTAACTGCATTCATATATTTGAATGAGAAGCCCCCTGCTGCCCGTCAATAACACATTAGTTTAGCCTCAGATAAAAAAAATAACAAATGCACTGGATTTCATTCATCACGACAACATGACTGATGAGTAAAACCTTTAAGGCCCTGAGTTGCAGAAAATTAATCAGCGTCTTCAGTGGTGTAAACAAGTGTGTGTTCTAGTGCAGCTGTTTGATTCACAGTGTGTGTCTGTGTCTGTGCGTCACCGACGGAGTGCGTGACATGTGTTTGAGCTTAACAAGCAGCTCTTTGACTGTTTACCCGCAGCGTTTTGTTTGTGCTGCCCGGCTCCTCGCTTTCATTCTCTGTTTGTAGAAGAAGAGAAGCGGTTAAAAAAGAAGAAAAAGAAGAAGAAGAAGAAGAAGAAAGAGATGGGAATGCATTAGGGAGGAGGAGGAGGGCGGGGGTGGAGGAGACACAAATGTCCATGTCAGCAGAGGGAGTAGAGGCAAATAGAAGGCAAATATTTACCGTCCTGTCCGGTGGACCCCCCCCCCCCCCTCCCCGGGAGGCTGGCTTAATGAAAGACGAGAGATGCTTAGCGGAGGGTGCAGTGGTTCAATTAGCAGCAGACAGTAGTTTGTGTACATACACTCAGCTACTGTGGTTGATGGAGGAGGCGGGGAGTGGGGACTTCAGATGTTAGCGTAGATGTGTGTTTATACTTCTGCTGATTAACCAGCGTGCACATTTTCTTCATTTTGAATCTGGTGTTTAAGGGGTGGGGCTGTGGTTGTACAGATGCATGGTTGGCGGAGGTATTTGGTGATGTGTGTGTGTGTGTGTTGGGAAGGGGGGTTGAGGGTCTTTCCGACTCTTCATTACGTAAACAGTGTTTATGTTGTCCACTGAAAAACCCCCGGAGGGATGTTTGGACAGAGGCCTTCATCAGCTAATGCTGAGGCCATTAGCAGCAGACACGCACACACACGCACACGTGCACAAGAACAACACACACACGAGGACTTTCCATTGATATAATGCATTCCCTAGCAGCCCCCTAAAACCGAAACGTCTTAACAGGTTTTAGCCCTCAGAAAGTTGAGGGCCGCAGATAAATGGCCCCACAAGAACGACACAGCCCACAAAACTCAACAAAAAACGACACAGAGAACTTACATTTCCATTCATTTAAAGTGTTTTTGTTCAGCTGATTAAGGGAGTAGCAGGACGATAAAGACACACTCCCCAAGATAGCCCTCATATCTCCATGTGTGAGTGTGAAGTGTGTTGGAGGTAAGGATGCCTACGCCACGTTGCTAGAAAAACAACTCCACAAGACACCCCAGAAGGCCCTGAGGTTTACATACAACAAACACAATACCATTCTCTTTATGTCACTGTCATCCCTCTCTCATTTCCCTAAATTTAATCAAAGTCATACCCGCACAAAAGCTCTCCGTGAACAGCCACCGGGATGCACAAAAGCATGGAGTATTTATTTCATGTATGGTCTCTGCAGGGAAACGAACGCTGCTGGTGTACAGACGGCTAATTGGAACTGGCAGCAAATGAGTGAGCGCAAGCCAAACGTTAGGGGGGAAATTGGAATAAAGAGATTGGAAGAGACACATAATTTGCCCCGGGTTTCATTCAGACATCAGAGGACAGTTTCCCTCTTTTTGTTCCCCTCTTTGTTTTGGAACTGTTATATGTTTAGCTGTGGTCGCTCCTGTCGCCGGCAGTGCAGGCGAAGATGGCGACAGAGAGCAGCGCACAGCTGGACTGCCTACTTTGATCTTTACTTTCTCTCAGGGCTCTGTCCTGCACGCTCAGTGGTGCTTTTTGTGAAGCTAAAGCTAAAAATCATTTTCAATAAAAGAGAGGACTTCAGGTTTGTATTTCTCCCCAAGAGGAGCATGTGCATTTGAAGAGTAGGATGCGTAGGGCAGCAATCCACACATGATGATGAGCAAGGAGAAGCTACACTAGAATTTGAATAACCCGTGTAGTTTGAACATAGAATAAACACAAATTTTAAACTCCCGCATCCTTAAAAACATGCACAATTTGAATTTGTGTTTATCTGTAAAAAGTCTGAAGAAATAGTAATTTTACAATATGGATATGTTAATACATGTTTAAGCACATACGTTCATTTGTTTTGTACATTTAAATTTGTTAATGTTAATCTCTTCCTCAGAGAATACAGATTTTATTGTGCCATGTTATTTATAACAAAATGTCATTTGCAGCTCCAACACTGCAGCTTCTCCAGTTATGAATTTTTTTATGCTGGAGGATTCCTGGCACGTAATTACAGCTTCTTTGCATTCTCTTCCCATTGTTTTCGTGACTTTTTATTACTGGAAACATTTCGAGCTTGTTTACTGTAAACTGTGGTGATCCTCGGCAGGAAATGATTACTTCTGAATACATGTTTTGTTTAAAGTTGGGGTGAAAACTGATTTAAAATGGATATTTATTTGGAGGAACAACAAAGTCATCTAAAAGAGTGACAGTTATAAATAGATTCAAGTTAAATTAAGCTTTTTTTGCACCTTTAGAGAACCCCACCTTTAATAGTTTTAATCAGCACAAGAAGACTTTTACTACAGTATGGATATGGATGGATGATACATTATCCTAAAAAAATAAAGGAACAGTTTGTCAATTTTGGAAATCATCTTATTTTTGCTCAGCATTAGGTGAGAAGTTTGATATCTCACTCGCATGTGTCTATTAAATATGATTGTGGAGCGAGCAGACAGTTAGCTTAGCTTAGCATAAAGCAGGAAAAACAAAGAGGATGGCAACAAAAACAAACCAGATGAGATTCCTCTTAGGCCATGTCCACACGTACACATACTTTTTTCATCCGGTTTCCTTGGCAGATTAATGCATTGCAAAACTGAATCTAATTGTAGAAAGGCTGTAGTACATATCCCAGGGTTTATATATATATATATATATGAAATGGAAATTAAGACACAAAACACAGGAAAACTCAATTTTCCAACAACTGTTCTTGAGATAGAAGACCTGTATTTAGGGAGTCTGAGTGCCACCAGAACTGTATCTAAAATTACAAAAAGTATGACTCATGTCTATAAATGTGTCACATAAATGTTCGATCAGGTTTTATCAGCCACTGGTCAGTATGCGTGTCTGGGTATGCATGTGGAAAATAATGATCCCTCAAGTCAGATTTTTCCCAACACATCAGTGCTTCCTAAAAAATGAATTCTGAAAGTTGTCGTCATGTTCGGCCACACCCAGGACACAAGCTTCATACTTCCGCAACAGGGATTTGTACGAACATTTTTGACACGGCAGCAGGTTGCATGAGGCGCTGGTAACAGCACAAGGCTTTAGCGTGCAGTGACTGCAGTGTGACTCAGACGTAGCACCTGCAGAAGATGAGCTCGGGAGAGGAAATCTGCTTGAAGTGATGAGACGGGATGGGGCACTGACTAAGGCCCTCCTCTCGTCCTCTTGTTGTGGTTTCTGTTGTTGCTCGGAGTAAAGCTTTGGAAGACGAGCTGGAGTCACTGGCTCACCCTGGTCGCGTTTATCTTGCTCTTATCAGAAAGACTTCCTCTTTCCTTCTGCTAGTGCACCACTTCACATAAGATGCCCACCATGCTATGTTTAGAAAGGAGGGGGCTCTTAGAAGTGGGGTGACTGACTCATTGGACTCAATGTAGCAGCCTGCAGCCCTCAGGTACTCTAAACACACACATGCCATGTTGCGTGCTCTCTCTGTGTTTAGTCTTAAAACGTCCAGGAAACGCCCCTCCTTTGAAGCCTCTAAAAAAGCCCGAGTGTGCCTTCCAGCGTCTCTCCTGCTCTGGGTTTAAAGCCGCCTTGGCCTATATGGATCCAGTTAGAGCCTCACTATAGGAGCGTTCATATTTTGTCTTTATGGGCATGTAAAACATTCTGTTTATATTATAATGCACCGCGGAATGGTCTATTAGCTGTAATAGGCTACTTGGCAAACGTCCAGATAATGAATAAAATAAACAGTGTGCGTATTCACTACCCCTCCACGGTCAGCCGGGGCTAAATGGAATAACCAAGAAATGCTGAGACATGGGCGATAAAAGAGGTTTAAGGAATAATTCAGTCTTGAATTGAATTAGCTGCGTAGCCCCTGAGCAGTGCAGAAAGAACACATAAAACATGAGCTTTGTCAGATGC
This sequence comes from Mugil cephalus, assembly GCF_022458985.1. Taxonomy (NCBI): domain Eukaryota; kingdom Metazoa; phylum Chordata; class Actinopteri; order Mugiliformes; family Mugilidae; genus Mugil; species Mugil cephalus. Next base: position 20,166,520 of record NC_061787.1, read on the forward strand.
ATTTACTTCCCGTGCCACTTCTCCCGTTGATTTTTTTTAGGACAATGCACAGGTACTGTTCTGCCTTTAACAAGACATTTAGCATGTTTGCTTTTTATTGCTGCTAAATTCAGAGAAAGCAAGTTTTATTCTGCTTTGACAGCAACAGGAGTTTTCTTCTGTTGGCTATTAAACATCCCAGACACCGATAGGAGCTAGTCGAAGGAGTGCAATGTCTTTAGGAAAGGTGTAGCACAGTTTGGCATCTGACTGTAAAGCTTTACCTCTTTGATGTCAAGTATATATTTTTGTCTTTCCAATATTTTCAGATTTACTTTTGTATTCCCTACGTATTTCTGACTGTGGAAAACTCTTGGTTCAGCCCTTTTCCACTGCACGAACCTTTGTAGGAACCCTTTTCAGAGTAGGAACTTGTAGGATCTTGTGCAATGACAGAAAAGTGAAACTTGATACTATAATATTTACAGTAAGTCTGTTTTTTTAAGTCTGTATTATATATCTCTTTTTACAGTATTTATTCACATAAGTATACGCTGTATATTTTTATGCATATATTTGTACACTGTATATAGGTTAGTCTCTACATATACACACAAGTTATATCATGTCCATATTCTATATTCTTACATACTGTATATGCTGTATACTACAACTGTATACCCTCTTCATCCAATATTATCATATATATCATTAGACAATGTTTATACAATTTACATTAACACATATTTTCTGTATACTTTTTATACATTTCTACCTGTCTACACTTTTTCTTATTTACTATTTTACTGACTGGGACTTCAATGTCAGTATAAAAATGCTACTTTTTTTTTTTTTTTTGGTAGAACCTTTTTATAATAGAGATATAGATTTCAGAAAACTGCTAGACTGGACTCATGCTTTCTGCTGTCCAGGTCCGGGCAAGTGTCCCCACACTCACCAGGCACCCCATCTGTCCCCAGGCTGCGGTTGGGTCCGGTTTAGCTCGGCCCAGCTCAGCCCTGTCCCTCTGAACCCGGACCTCAGCGCGCCACACAAAGAATTCATTGAAAGGCGAAAAAGCGAGGGAAGACAGTTTCTCAGGAGAAGGACAATGGGCGTTCTCCTCCATTTGGCTCACCCTTTCATCCTTGGTCGTCCACAAGGGACGCAATTGTTTGGACACAATGCGATATGGGGCAAAGCTTTAGAAGACGCATCGCTTTTAATTAACTGTTGGTAATGATCTCATTATTGGGGCAGAGCAGTCCCCCCCTCCCTTGTCTCTGTGTTGCGCGCAGAGGTGAGTTTGAGGTCATCGTTCTGAAGGCTCCACGCTAACTAACATGGGGGAATTTTTCATGCCGCCATGATGCATCAACTCAAACACCGTCAAACTAGAGCAAAGCCTCCATCAGAGTGGGAAGCTATCAGTTAAACAAAACAGCTGGGGTTTGAGCTTTTCCCTTGTTTTGTTTGTTTTTTCATTTGGCCAAATTTTGGCTCATTTTATTTCTCTCTGCTGAAAGTTGCTGTCAATAGTGATTGCGATAAATGTTATTACCAAATTACTGGAAAATCCCACATCTGAAAACATTGCAACATCTAATTTTGTTACATATATACATATTTTCAAGAAAATCGACAAATTTTAAAGGATGCAACTTCGGGTTGGCATTTCCAAAACTTTAATTTCAGCCTGACATGCCAACCTAACACAACATGTAGTGTGTCTTTAAGAGTGTCAAAACAGGTTTTTGGACTCCTATTGTGTCGAACAAGCTCTACTTATAAAGGCACAGATAATTTAACACCTGCAAATAAAACAAAAAAATTGTTTCCTCCTTCTGCTTCCCAGAAACCCTGGCATTGCATAGCAGTAGGAGTAAGGGAGGTACTGAGGGAAGGGAGGAGAGAGCAAGGACAGATAGGAATAGACGAGCGTATGGGAGGAGTAACTGGGGATTTTTGGAGGAGTGTTCAAGGTCTTATCTCCAGACAGGCCAGACAAACGGCTGGCTCCCCAGGGACGCTCCTTAACCGCTGCTATCTGCCCGCCTCGCTGGTGCGTGTGTGCGCGCTCACATGATCGCCTGCACAAATATATTCACATGTTCCGTGTACGTAGAAGAAATGAAAAAGAATGTGGGGGATTTTTTCCCTTTTGTAGTTTATGTGTTTAGTTCTTATCTGATGGTGCACAGCGTTCCCTCTTCCGGTTTATTTCTGGGTGTCTTCCCCTAGGGTTTGTCCTGTGTCTCTCTCTGTCTCTCTGCAGGGAGCCTTATCTGCCATCGCAGAGGTCACACTGGTGACTCTGTGTGGCCTCAGCATATCAGAAACAGACCTCAGTTTCACAGAGCCAGCATGCAACGGAAGTAATCTCTGTCTAAATCCATTTTCTTCGTTTTGTTTCAGTTTCAGAGGAGAGGTGTGGTAGAAAACACTGAATCAGTGGGTGTAGCTGCTCCCTGTAACAGCTTTAATTATGGGATTATAGTGTAAAATGCTTGTCTCTGTGTGTGTCTCTTCTGTGAAAATAAAGCAGTGACATGATGATGGTGTGTGACAGCCTCTGTAATCTCAGGTTCAAACCCGTGGTCTGTTGGTGCGGGGGTTTGGTTCTTGACGTGATGCCCAAAAAAACAGCTTTTTTTTCACAACTGGGCCTGGGAACATTGAAGCTTAAAGCTTAAATCCTTTTTAAAACTAGGGTGCTTTGTTTTATTTGTCCCAAAACTCATACTGATATACACTGATCAGGTATAACATTATGACCACCTTCCTAATATTGTGTGGGTCTCCCTTGTGCCTCCAAAAGAGTTGTGACTCCTCAGGGAATAGATGTGGGCCCTCTGAAGGTGTCCTCTGGTAACAGAATGGGTCCTTTGGTTCTTATGGGGTGAGGGGAGGGGCCTATGTGGATCATCCCACAGATACTTGATTAGTTTGGGAACTAGTGAAATTTTTCATCCACAAGAATGACAGGATCCAAAGTTTCCCAACAGAACAATGAATTGCTGCAAGAGCGTGATTAAAGTTTCCCAACAGAACAATGAATTGCCGCAAGAGCGTGATTATTTGTACTGTCAGTGGTTTGTTGTGGTAATGTTGTGGCTGATTGGTGTACATTAGCTGAATGAATTTACATGTTAGAAAAAAGGCTGTAAAATCTGGTACAATGATTAATCCCTGTAGCCTGACTTTTCGTAGTGCTGCTTTTTTTTCTTTCTCTTTTTTTTTACACCTTGTCTTTACATACTTTGTTACATGAGCGTGTTTCACCTCCAGACTCCCTTAAAGGAAAAAAAGAAATGTCAAGCCACCAATCATTTTCCCCTTCCTCTCTATCTGTCTGCACGATAAAACCGGCGTTCCACAGTCAGAGGCTCTCACTCGTTATCTGCTGCCTGCTTCCTCTTGTTCACGAATAAAACCTTGGGAGAGGAACGGGGAGAAGTATGGTGAGGGTATCTCCTGCTCTGGTTCCACTTCTCCTATCACTGGGACCATGTCTGTGTGCCCTTGAGTTGGACCCTGATAGGACAACATCTGTCTTGAGAGAAAAGAAACCATGGTACCAGTGTTTCTTCGTGTATGTCTCTGTCTGAAACCATTTTGTTTTTTTTCAGTCAGTGCACATAAGGCTTGTGTCAAGATATTGTTGCTGTGGCGCGAGACGCGATGCGACAAATGGCTCCAAGCCCTGAAAAAACATGTTGTATTTCAGGAACAACATGAACATGAAAACATGCCACTGTTTGAGCTGTAGCCTGATGACAAAATCTTTGGAGTATTTTAACGTGCAACCAACTTTCTGTTGTTCATTCAAGCAACCTGTTTGCGTGACCCGATGGAGAGTAATGCGTGGAATGGCGAGGATTCCTCCTACCTAGCTCTTAAATTTTGCAAAAAGCTGCTGCCGGTTTGTTCCTGTTGTAGGTCTTTTGTCATTCCTGACATTCTCCTCTGTTAAACAAGCTTGTAGTTCATCTTGGCGCCTCTTCGCCCTGAACAGCCCTGCAGGCGCATAATTAGGCCTCACCTCTCTTGTTCAAACAGTGTAATGACATGATTTACATCTAGTTTGGTGGTTCTGCAGCATCACAACAATTCACATGTAATTCATATGTAACTCTGGGAAGGGTGTGACATGGGTTATCCTATATTTAGCCTAAGTATTTATGAAATGAAGGTCGAATGATCACACGAATAAACTGTTGAACATGGACGAAACAACATTAGAAATTCCAGCAGCTCAGTTCCAGATAACTGTGGAAGTCTATGAGCTTCGGTTATTACTTTGCACCCAACTGAACCAAACAGGTTCTAGCTTGTTAATTCAAAGTTAACACCCCAACATTGTTTTGATTCTAAAGATAAAGATAGCCAGCAGGAGCTAGCTAACTCTGCTTGCGTTGAGTCAGTCGCTTACTTGCCTTGCTTGTTAGCCTCCTACATAGCCTCCTGTATATCTCCTGTACATATACAGGAGCTGATTTGATTTCAATTTTTGTTCTTGCTTCAAATGGAACCTAAATGAGGTTGTGGTTACAACATGGAAAGAAAATGTTTGGTGTTCATTTGCTAACAACATCGGTGAGTCAACAAAACACCTTTGCTAGGCAACTGTTGGTGTCAATAAGCCACCAAGGCTAACAGTTAGCAGCAGGCTAATGACTGGGAACTCGATGCATACAGCAAAAACACGCCACAACTCGTAGCCTGCAACCTCTCTGAAAGCACTATTTAGCATTGCTTACTTACTAACAGACGCTGTATTTGCATGCAGTTTGTGAGGCTTTTTTAGTTTGTTTTATGGGTCATGGAGGCAGAGAACACATGTGGCTGGCTAAAAGCACTGCAGGCCTCTGAAGTCTGAGTAAGCTCACACGCTCTTACGCCACACATGACATTTCTCATGCCGAAAAGTGCTAAGACTCAGCACGCAGACTTTTAAAGAGATTTGTAATCTATCAATAGATGAGACAAAGGTAGACTGCTCTGGTTGAATCAGCGACCTATCTGCCAATCAGAAAATAGTCTTTGTTGTTGCCAGGTGAAATAGCAGCGCTGTAATCCCTCCTTCCACAAATGCACGAATGTGTCCACGCGTCAAAGAGGAGCTGGAAGTGGAAATCGCAATCAGGTAATTACTTCATCCAGTGACAGACTGGCATGTGGGCAAATTTGTAAAATAAATAAATAAAGTGGAGCCGAGCAGCCGACCCAAAGACTGTGGTGCTTTAAAAAAACAAACAAAAAACAGCCAGTTAGCTCGTTAGCTTTTCTTTTTTTCCTCTGGTCATTAGTGCATTTTCGATCTATCTATGCTACCATTGCAGGATGATCTTGCATTAAAACAAAGGAATGTTTTTATTTAAAGATTTTAGGGTCCCATCATTCCTAGAATGTTGTATTCTATTGCCAGAGAAACACAATTCTACATTATTTCCACATCGACCTTTGGATAGATGAGACCACTGGAAGAAAACCGTTTTTTTTTCGCTAATGTTGCTTCTCTTGTCATCTATGTAATATTTCCCCAGAACAGACTTATTTTGTAGATGTGTTGTGCAGTAATGATTATTTAGTCACATACATTTATTCAAATAACATTAATTTAATATGCAAATCTTTGAAAGTTAACAGGGGATGCAAGTTTACTGTTAGTCTTGGGGTCTCTTTAAGAAAACAGGTTTTGTTAAAAACTCTGAAGACTGTATTAACCCTGAAATGAGGTTTTCCATTTCAGAAAGGGAGGTTAATCAACCCAGAGAGAGTGGGCAAACTCCAGCCCATTTCAGAAACAGAGGTCATTTTAACTTGAAGTTGGTTACCACAGTAACAGAGTTTGAATTCCTCAACTCATTCATAAAAGCAAGTTGTAGCGTCATCTCACCATTACCTACACAGGAAATCAAAAAAACTAAGACACGCAGTCATCATCTGTCTTCCAACATGCAGGCATGTCTATTTGTGGAAGATCCCATCGATGAAGGGGCAGCTTTAGTTCGTCATGAATTAAATATACGTCGGGCGTCGACAGATCATTATCAGACCCTCTTTAGGTCATTTTTCATTTTCAGACGCATTACTTCTCGAACGTCATTTACGTTCACAACCTCATCCGTGCTAACATCACCGGTGTCACCAACCGTGGCCATGCTCTCACATCCGAACAGATACTATGCATTGGACTCTTGTTTATTTGCCAATAGCAGTTTGCTGTTTATTTTCTATTTTATTATCGGTGTCTGACTTTAAAACCTCTCTTGGGCATCTTTGTGGCTTTCCCTGGCCACAAACCAGTGAGGGTCATTAAGGAGGAGTTCCACAGGACTGCAGGTAAATGATGTAGAAATGTTTAAATGAGTGATTATACTCTTATTGCGCTGCAACCTCACACTAGGATTAATAATCTGATTTTATTGTTGGATTCCCTAACTGTCATGGTTCTGTATCTGTCTTGTTCCATTATGTTAGAGTTTCCTATTTTATTTTGTGAAGTTCTTTGGTTTACTGTTTTGTGTTACTCCCCGTGTGTTCCCCCTTTGATTGCCCATTGGTGTCAATGGTTTCCCTCTGTGTGATTGTCCTGATTTGTTTCACCTGTCTCACGTCATCCTTCGACCCATGTGTTTATATATAGCCTTGCCTTTCCATTTGCTCCCTTTCATGTTGTTTTTGTCCCCATGTTTTAGTCTCTGTGTATTTCTCCCACGCTTTTGTCATTTAGTCTTGCTAAGTTGTCTCCCTATGTTTGGTTATCTTGGTTTTCTGCTTTCCCTCTGTGTTTTTGCCTTTTGGATTACCTGCCATCTGCAGCGCCTTCACTTTAATTTTGGTTAAAAAATAACTAAATATCTTTATTCGGAACTCCAACCTCATCTCTTTTGTCCTGCACTTGAGTCCACATCTCCACCATCCCATGACACCAACATGATCACTGCCTCATCGCAAAATGAAGGGAACAGGAGGTCCATTCACGGCATTGATGTGAAGGGACATCGACTAAAACTGTTAAATAATGCATCACACTAGTTCACCGAACATCTCTCATTCTCTGTACTGTCAAGATCATATGTGATGCTGTGTTCATCATCATGAATCTGGAGGCTAAGTGGCCAGGGTCTATTCACAACTCCCACATATTTCGTGAGTGTGACATCAGCAACCGACTGGTCCGTGGTAAGCAACCTTAATCTTTGCACTAGTCCACTTGGCAGGAGTTATCCTTGCCTCCCAACCCTGATGACCCCATACCCTGATCCTGAACCAGGCCCCCAACAGAACTGTAACAGGGCTCAATGCCAGACAACGGCCCTTGGTGGAGATGAACACAGGCCTGCTGAAAGCCTGTTTTCCAGTGCTTATGTTACTTATGGGTTACCCCTGAAAGGGCCTGTGACATTATTGTGGCATGTGTTCTACAAAGCAACACCCAGCCCCACATATTGAGGAGTCGGGTGATGACCCCATTCACCCTGCATGTGGTCTAGATGGCAGAATGGTCAGGGACATCATCCACAACACTAACTTTGTAGTTTAGTGCATCACAATCACCACCACCACCCCCACAATAAAGACTACTCATGTTTCATTCAATCTTTATTTCCTGCCCTTACAACAGTTATTTACTTTTACATTCAATAAAATACACATTTAACCGTGACCATACACCGACCTCTAGTTTGCATCTCATGATCTAATTTTTCAGATCTGCATTCATGATCTGGTGGTCCAAGAACACCAACTCATTCACCAGCCTCTGTATTTTTTGATGAGATGGAGTTGACATAGCTCCTCCTAAGATTTACTTAAATTTGCTGTTTTACTTTTTTGAAATGTTATGAGTTTCGTCCTTATATATTTCTTTCAATAGAATTTGTTTATTATATAGTCCAGTTATTGAAACCAGTTGGTACTAGGTTGGGTTGGGATCAGTTGATGTTTAGGTAATGACATTTTGACTGCAGCAATTTTTCCAGTAAGAGAAAGTGGCAAGTTCATCCAGCGGTTGAGATCATCTTCAACGTTTTTGAGTAGTGGGGTAAAATGTAATTTGAGCAACTCTGACAGCATGGCAGAAATGTTTACACCCAAGTATCTAATGCTGACAAAAGATAAGGGGGGGGTGCATGTGGGGATGCAGCCATCCAAGCTCCCCACTCAATGGGAGGATGGTAGATTTGGTCCAATTTACTGAGTAATCTGATATCTTTGAAAACTGATTAATGAACTTTATGACTTTGGAAACTGGGATGCCCTGGACATTGTCATTCTGACAGATTGCAACTGCTAAGGGTTCAATGAATATGGCAGTATAATGGAGTGTGCATCTCTATCTTGTTCCTCTATGTGAACTGAATGGCTTTGATATTATTTCATGGGTGATGATGGTGGCCATGCATAAACAGTATAGTGATTTGATCGAGTGTAGACATGATTCTCTAAAACCAATTTTTTGTAGTGCTGAAAAAAGAAATGAATGATTAACTCTGTCAAAGGCTTTTTTCAGCATCAAGGGAGGAGATAATGGCTTTGAGGTTGAAGGATTGAGAAATGTTTAAAAGGTTAAAAAGTCTGCGCATGTTATCTGAGGAATGTCGTCCTTTAATGAAACCAGTTTGATCAGGATGCATTATATGAGTGAATGGTCAGGGCTTTACTTATTATTTTAATGTCTGTGTTGAAAGTGGAAGGTAACTGGAACACTGAGTCGGGTCTTTGTCTGGCTTTAGTAGTAATGAGAGGAGAGCAGTATTCATGTATTGGGGAATTTTGGAGGTATGTTTGATTAATTGGTACATTTTCATGAATAGTGATGAAATGGTGTCCCAGAAATGTTTGAAGAATCCAGCAGGGAGGCAGTCCAGACCGAATGCTTTATTATTTGGCATTTGGTTGAGTGGCTTTAAGTATTCATCTAGTGTGAGTGCTTTGTCCAGGATATTTTGGGCAGGTTGATTGTCTAAAAAAGAATCAATTTCTGATACCTTTGGTTCATGACCACAAGTGTATAGTTTACTATAAAATGATTCAAAAGTGTTGTTGATGTCTTGGGGTGACAACATTGGCTTCTCTGCTGAAACTTTGTTAGCTTCCTTGTGTTAGCTTCCTTGCGCTAACGAAGGAAATGTAATTTAGGAAACAAAGTGATGGCAGTATTGTTGTTAGGTGGGATAAACAATGATATTTAAAGAATTTTAATATTTAAGATTTTGTAAGAGTATGTATTGAAGCATGCATACAATATTTTTTTCACAATATATTTCATAATTTGTTTCACATTGATCACATATGCAGAAATAGTCTTTATGACAAGTGGTCACAGCAGGCTTTCACCTCTTATTGGCCTGTTGAGGGATGACATAAACCATGGCATGGTTCCAGGTTGGGATAGGCAGCTAAAAAGGTCTTTCAGCATGACTCAAACTAGTTGTTGAAAGCTGAGAAACTAACAAACTCACATCTGAGATGAAAAAAAAAAAAGAAAAAAAAGGGGTGAAACACATTGTTTTACCTTATTCGCTTACAATGCTGCAGCACATGATGTGGAGATGTAGAGGAGATTTAATTTAACAAAGAATCAAAGGGGCATTCAATATTTCATATTAAATATCCTTAATTGTCTGCAGGACCAGTTAGAGTAGCACTCATTTAAAGGAAATGAATAAAGATCTTCTTCTGCTCTTCATATGTAAGGGTTGATTGTTTTATAAAAGACACATCACTTCCTGTCCTTCCAATGAAAACGTTTTCTCACAGACAGAGGTTTTGAAAAGCTTTCCGTGAATCCTATTTAAACAAATAAAATTCAAATCTTTTTTTTTTTCTTCTTCTCGTTTTTATTACCAAAGGGGTTCATGTGAACAAGTGCTCCAAACATCTTTGTACCACATCTGTTCCCATTCTGGGCACCAGGCAACTAAGAAGATACAACTTGATTTGCTCACAACAAAGACGACAAAGAGGACATGACTCATCATTTATTAAGATTGTGGGACTTTAAGAGAAAAACATCTTGTATTTCTATCAAGATGACATCGGTGACGTGATCAGGATGTAGCTGTCGGGCCTTTTGTATTGTTTTTGCATGGTTTTGTTTCATTAAATAGAGTTCCTGCATTGGACTGACATCTCCCCGTTTCAAAGAGGCCACAGAGATTTACTGAACTATTTTGTATAACTTTCCAATTAAGCCATTCCTTTTTGTTTTTTATATCTTTTAGAGGACACATTCGTTTTCCATTACCTTACTCCACAACACCCCTAATTGGACAAAGGACAGTGTGCCCGCGAGTCAGGACCATGATGTCACACGGCCCTATAACATCCTAAACATGACAAGATGGCGGGCGTTCTTCGCTGGTGAACACATGTCGGCGAAGGGCTCCTTCATTTGTTTTGTCTTGGTTCTGTTTTTACAGCTCTAATCACTTGAAGACATTAGAGATCAGCCCTGTAAACAGACAGTGAGGTGTTGTGTAAATGTTATGCTCCCTGTGACACACCTCACACCATGTGTTGTGTTATTAGATCTGAATTAATTATGGCAAGAGCCTACGAAGCATAAACGGCTTTTGTTGTAATGACAGAGCAGTGTGTTTTCATTTGGAGTGGGAATTATCCCCCGGTAAGAGATGTTCAATATTGGTTACAGTGCAGGGCACTTTGAAGTTAAACTATAACCCTGTTCTCAGTATCTGAGAGTCCGCCTGTCTGTCTGCCGGTGGGAAAAAATGATAAATAGAGAGAGACAGCAGGAGTGCTGACGACGGCAGGAGAAAATGGCTCTGAGTAGAAGGGACATGAGGGCCTTTGTGCAGCAGGAGGAGGGTTAATAGGTGAACACAGAGCCCACTTTTACCTCTGGCCCAGAAAACCTTTAACATGCATGTTACCCTACAAGATGGCCGACACCGGTACAGTATGACGATACCGGCGGCTGAGATAATCCCGCGTCGGCGTGATTGATCTGGAGAGGCATGGCAGACAGCTCCAGCTGGAGATCAAAGGAAAGCCTCTCCTGTGCAGAACAGGACGGGGGGAAGGAGGAGGGAGGCTAGAGGTGCGTCCCGCCCCCGTCCACCAGTGCCAGATGTTCTCCTCTCTCCATGTCCCATCATGCTTGATAATTGCACAGCGCACCGTAGGCTCCATCCATGCCCCCTTGACATTAAAGTGCAGCGCCTGGCGGGGAGCTGGGCCCAGCAGAGCTTTGAATTAGTCCTGGACACAGCAGCTACAGAGGCTTCAGCCCCAGAGAGGCCCTGAGTAGCCTGTGGTCCTCAGGCTAAGGGGGCACGATCCTTAGCCAATTATGGATTAGCAGACTGGCAGCTAGTGGGATTGGAAGTGGTTGTTTGCGTGTTCTTGTGTGTGTTGACGCCTTGTGCAGCCTCTCATTTCCCGGTGTGCCTTCGTGCATTTGGAGGTCCGGCTAGGTTGCGTGCTCATCCCTCCCTCGTAATCGCGTGAGTCACTACCTCAGCCTGGCCCTGGGGCTTGTTCCACTGGCACCAGCCCTCCTCTCTGTGTTGCCATCATTATAGGTGTCCCAGGGAGCCATGGGGGCTGAAATTAGGGCATGCAGGGACAGATAATGACAAGGCAGAGATGCTGCAGACGTGACACTAGCTTTTTGCGAGGCAAACTGGCTCCATGTGTCCAGAGTCAGTCCCAGCGTCTCCATCTCCTCCAGCCTCTATTCTCTGGCCCTCCCCACCCCTCCACCCCCTGGTCAGACAGCGCCAGGGAGAGGCTCCCCTTGCTGTGCTGTCTGGGTAAGTCAGGTGCCTCCTCCATCTGTCCTCTAGAGGCCAGATGGGACAGAAGAAGTGGCAGCAGGCTGCAGGTGGTGTATCAGCTGCAGCCGCACTCTGTCCACCTACCCACTCACTAGCTGTTCCATCATCACCGGCCTTGGGAAGACCCCCCCACCCCCCCCGGCCTTAACCTTGCACCTGTACTACTAAACGAAGAGACAGACAAGCCCTTGCTTTTATTTGTTCATTGATTAAAGCCCTGGTTTGTTGCAGATAAGGTAGGTGGGTGGGTGGCTGTGGGGGGCTTAAAGTGCGCAGTGTGAACACTAAGACCATTGACAATGTTTCAGTGAATGGATCCAGATGTGAGCAGATGGGGAGGCAGCTGCTCAAGGTGCACTGGGGTGAAAAGATGTATATTTTTTGTCAGTTTTTAAGACATTTTCTCTTACACTGCTATAAAAAAGGTAGATAATTCTTAATGATTCTGACACGCAGCCTCCTAATGCTAAAAATTACAGCAATAGTAAATTTCTGACGTACTGAAAATGACACAGTGCTACCTCTTGTGTTTCTGTCATGTGCTCACCTCCAACGCATAACCATTACCCCAACTGCCGATAAATTACACCAACAGTGTGAGCAGGATGTGTTTATATAACCTACAGTGTCGCTCTACCGGAGTTATGTTTTGATTTTTCCTATATTGCTCCACATTGTTTCCAAACTCCAGTTTCCCCCAAGGTCATGTACCCTGTTAAATCACTAACAGAGGCCATAAACACAGCCTGAGAGAGAGAGTGAATGGAAGCTCGCTGCTCTGTTTTCTGCCAACTCTTGGCACTTGCCTCCGTTCCAACTCCATGAATGAACACTAATATAGTATGGAGACTATGTAACACCCCTCCCATCGCTCCCACCCACCACCGCCCTTTTCCTTGCGTTGTTGCTGGAGCCTGTTTGACACGCAGAGGCGTGAGGGAGCTGAGCAGGAGCCGGCAGTCGGAGACGGACCGTAAAGCTCCCGTCTCCTCAGAGATCCCTCCGAAGCTTTGATGCTGTTTTCGACGCTAATGCCTCTCAGCTCAGAGCACAGCAAGCCGTAAATGGGAGCCATTGTGCAGGATTGCTGTGGCCGTGTGTGGTGTAATGCGGAATAGGAGGTACATGATCAGCAGCATGTCGCTGTGGTTAACATGCAAGATTAAATAATATACTGCCATAAAACACAGGTAGGGAAATTCTAAACAGATTACACATACTCTGTGGAGGGCAAATATTGGAAACATGAGGAAAGTGTATGGACGAGTACATTATACTGTATGTTGCCTTTTTATGTGTAAAGCCCCTCATACTCAAGCACTGCCTTATGGGCATACACATTCATGCGGAATAAGTGACTTTCAGAAAAAGTCAGACAGGAGTCCATAAATATATATAACACTTAAGAACAGTTAAAGTTTCAAATTGATAAAAGATGTGTTTCCCTGTACAATTAAATTCTTGCCACACAATACAAAGGGTAAAATAGTAAATTGGAGAACGAGAGTGTGACTGCCCTATGGGCATCCACACTAATAAATACAAAATAAAGGTAACATTAAAAAGCAGCAAAAGCAGAAAATACAATAGAAATATAAACTGCATCGGCTGTATGTGCAATTATACATGCAGTGCAATTAAGTCCCAAGTCTATTTTCCATATGTTATACTGTTTAAATATACACTGAAACCGACACTTTAAGGATATGGGGTGCAATGATTCATTTTAACAACGATACGATTCAAGGACGATTTTGGTTCATTTAGAACGATACGATCCGAAATGATTCAATGACTCGAAATCGATTCAGTAACTTTTTAGCCAAAAATTACACCAGTGTGACCTACTCAGAGTTTCTTCTACATTCATTTAGGAGCGGCGGGCCGCCAACATTTAACTATCTTGCTCAGTATCTACTCTTTGGGGTTCTTAATCTACCGGTAACCGCCACCTTTTAAACTCCCCTGGACGGCGCTCGATTATCAATAAAGAAGGAGGTTATTATGGCCCAGAAGTTTAACACCACATGTCCGTTTCTGTTTGTCATCTTACCTTTTGAGCGCTGACATTCTCAGTACACGCTGGTCTGTTGACAATATCACATGATGGTGGTGACCGACGCTGCACGTTAAATCATCCGTGTTTTCTTTTTGCTCAGGTCACTGTGTGTCACTGGTGGGGCGAGGCGGAGAGGCAAGGAGACGTGAAGGCGGATGTAAGCATTAGCATATACATTAATTTTGCCATTGATGTTAGCCGGAAGCTAACGCATGTTTGTATAACGGTGTTTTCGGTATATAAAACTAACTTGTAAATTTTGTTTGTCCATTGTAAATACTCTAAGCGGATCCTCTAACTGTGCTTAATGATATGTGCTTAATCCAATGCGTTATTTCCTAGTATCGATACAATCGATTGATTACCTTTTAAATCGATTCATCGATGTAGTGGATGAATAGTTACACCCCTCTAAGAATATGTCGTTTTTGGTTGATTTAGAAAAATTAGTCTTGGCTAAGCTTTAGAATACACTTTTATGTTCAGTGAGACACGTTTGAATGTTTTCATTGATTTAATTTATGCATTTCTTGATTGAATGAAATTGTCTTCTGGACATTTGAGTCATTAGTAGCTCTAATCCTAGCTCTCTGGCCCCCACTCCTAACTTCACACTTGGACCAGAATTAATAATTAAATACTTTTCAAGCAGTGTTCTTCTCAGGAAAAAGTAAATGGTTCTAAATCTGTCTAAGTCTAAACATTGTTCCATTTTCATTATTGGGCCCTTAGTGGGAGGACCCACCAAGGAACCAAGTATTTATTACATTTCTTATGTGGATGCTCTGGTGAGAAGCAGAGAGACAGTCTTTTTATTTCTGCCATAACTGAACATGGTGATTGTCGTTTAGAGCCACATTTCATATCTGAGAAGAGTTTAATACTGGCCAGAACAAACTATTCATTCTGGTTATCCATATTCTCTCACAAGTCGCCTCCTTTTTGATCTAATCAGCACGCACTGGCTCCGCTGCTCTTTGCTTCTCAGAGCTTCATGCACCGCGGTGTCTACCGCTTGGCTGTCACATGTGAGGGGGTGGCTTGCGGGGCTCGTGGTGCGACTATGTTTTTGAAGCGAGGGGGAGTGATAGGATCTGGGCTCTGATCTCGCTCTAATCACATTAGCCACGTTTGAACTCTGTTTTCCTTCCCCTTCGCGGGGATTCGCTTTAGGCAAATAAGCTTATATGATATGTATTTACAGAAGGCCACAAACTGATGCACGGCAGATAGAAAACACAGAAGATTTGTTTCATGTCATCCGCCCACCGCCGCCACTGCCGCCTCCTGCTTTGTCTGTCCTTCCTTTCTTTCAAGTTTTATTCCTCTCAAGCCTCCGCCAGCACCACACTCCTATCTTCTGGCCTCTATCTTTCCTCGCTTCGCTGTTCCTCCTCCTCCTCCTCCTCCTCCTCCTCCTCCTCCTCCTCCTCCATCTCCTCCTCTTCTGTCTGTCTTCTCTGCAGGTCATTAGGTCAAAGTGAAGTACATGCCATGCACAGGACTAGCACTAATGCCAGACAGACACAACTCTCATTAGCATGCCAGAAGTTACCCTCTAATCAGCCTCTAATCATAATTCATCACTTATTACAGGACCACAGAGACAAACAAAACTTGCTCATTTAAGCCAGAACACACAAACATCATACAAAAACCTGCTTTAGCACTACTCCCTGATGACAGCTGCTCTTTTGATGTCAAATTCAAGGACAAAAGTCTGTAGAAAAAAGTTGCTGTCTTCAAAACTTGGCTTCATATTATTCAGTTTCTTCTTCCACTGTCTGCATGCTCGTGATTACAGTGCAAAGTAATGAGCTGTTTGACTTTCCATGGCGCAGGAGGCCAAACTGTTTTCTATAATTTCTATAATTTTATCCACCCTTGTGCAGAACACTACAATTCTTGCTCATAACTTGGGAAGCGTGAGTTGGACCTTGGTGGTGAAGTCTAAAAATGTGATATAGGCATTTGAGAGCAATGACTGTGGCACATGAAGGATTTCAACAGCCAGGACTCAAAGGGTTAAGGATTTCACAAACTGGGCGCTATAGCTGGAACGATTTCATTGCAAGGAGTCATCCAGAGGATCCATTGTCAAAAACTGTTAAGAGTCAAGTGTTTTTTAAAAACATGTCTCGAAGTTCAAACTGAATGACCCGCACCGAACTCACATTTTTTCCCCACACTAACTTCAACCCATCTTTTTTTTTTTTTTTTTTTTTAATGACGCTCTCAAAATAGTCCAAGATAAAATATCAAAAGGCGACTCGGGCGAAAGAGGAACGTCAATCTGCACAGTTATAATTTAGCCTTCAGAGCCAGCCCCAAATGGAGCTTCTCTCCCACTTTATTTAAGACGGAGAGGAGGGAAAAAAAAAAGTAAAGGAGTCGGGTCGGGGAAGCCAAACCATCTCCCGAATGATTTAGAAGCCTCTCCGCTTGGTGTGGCCGTAATTATGGCTCCGCGAGATTGAAGGGTAGGAAGAGATGCTGGAGCCCACGCCAAGATTATAGTCTGCTTGGTAAAGATACTGAAGGAGGGACAGAATGAGCATGAGTAGGGTTAAAAGATGAAAGGGGGACGATGAATCAAAATGGGATGGATGGAGGAAAATAGAGCAAGATAATTAGAGTAGAAATAAAGAAAAGCAATTCATATCTGCAAGAAACAAACAAGACTTGTCAACAAGAAAGTGTTTGTTTGGACTATAGAGTAAATGATTTGTGACCCAACAAATGCTTTCTTCAAGTTGTGTACACAAAATGCTTGGTGAAAACTAATTTCCTGCTAACTTACATAAGGAAAAAATGGAAAGGTGTAAACATGAGAGGAGGAGGTCACTGGTAATCTCAATAATTTCCACAGACATATTAGAAAATTATAAAGAAAACTTTAGATGAGTAAATTGTCATATATTAGCATTCCCTTTCCCCATAACTGAAAATGTCAGCATTCGCTTTGCAGCCAACCTAGACTGTATAAAAAATGGACACCATGACAGTTTCTCCAAAGTGAAGCCAAAGCATGTAGAGCTCCCTCTGGTGTCTGGCTGCAGCATAGGGCATAAACCCCTCCTCCTCCATGCTAGTGGATGGTATTTGGGCAAACTGAAGTACAAGTCAAATACATTTTTTCTCAAGGATGGTTTCTGACTTTGTTAGTTAATATGAAATTGATGTACTATCTGTGTCCAGTATGTCTTTGAAGGTTCTCTGTCATCCAGGTCATGGTATATCCAAAACGCATTTAAAAAGGCAATTAGACTGGTCGTGTATCAAGAAGCCGTTTCACTACTGGAAGAAACTTTTGTTTGTGGAAGTTTTCGATGGGTTATACCCACGGCGTTCCCTATTTAAATGTCAGACTTCCCGTCTGTTACATCAACAGAACTGAAGAAACTACTCGGATGGGGATGTCTTGATGAAATAGCTTCTCTAAACTCAACAAGTCCAGTTGCTTTTTTAAATGCTTTTTGGATTCAGGCGCCCAAGTTCCGTTTTAATTATTTGATGCTACAGAAACAGGATGTGACATCATGAAGGCTGACGTTTGTCATAATAACCGCTGTGAAAAGGTTCCAGACTGTGAGAATAGGAAAAAAAAATAAAATAAAAAATAAGTGCAATGTATATTTCAATATTTTATTGTATCTGGCAAAGGTAAAGGAGATTACAGTATTGGATCAGTACTGAGTTCAGTGGGAGTATGGGCAGGTCATTAATTCACCATTCT
This sequence comes from Mugil cephalus, assembly GCF_022458985.1. Taxonomy (NCBI): domain Eukaryota; kingdom Metazoa; phylum Chordata; class Actinopteri; order Mugiliformes; family Mugilidae; genus Mugil; species Mugil cephalus. The sequence continues at coordinate 20,184,104 of NC_061787.1, forward strand.
CACTGGACAGACTCTGGCTTCAAACTTGCATGGTGCCTCTTGTATAACAGGGATACTAGCGCAATTTTAACCAATGGGAAGACACGCTGTCCATTTTCTTTTCAACAGTCTTTGGCCACAACTCGTGAACTTGAACCTTTCTGAAAAGTTCCAGGTAGGAGTTTGTGAAAAGTACATAGTTTACAACACTGTAACCAAGAGAAGGTTAGCAAGCAGCAAGCTAACACTCTGTCAACAAAAGAAAGAAAAGAAACTTAAATAAGTACCTAACACAAGTTAAATTATAGTTTTTATGTCAAACTCCTGCATGCATGTAAATAGATATCCTGTATATATATATACCCAGTGACAGTTTGCTGCAGCATGCTGTGGAGATTTTAGTTTGTGCCCTCCTGCATCCAATCATTGGCTGCCCATCAAGATTAAACCACACATTCAAATCAGCCAGTGCGGGAGGTACAGAGACTTTTTTTTTTCTTGTCCATAACTTCAGTTAGAAATAGCTTGAAAAAGGGCAGCACATCAAGCTGCGGCATGAGAACTGCTTCCCACTCAAATGTTTTTTCCATGCCGGACCGAAATGAAATGGTAGCATGTTGCGCCAAGCCAGAGCTGTCAGGGAATTGCTGGGAGAGATGTTAGCTTTCTGAGGGCACGCTGTAGCTGCACATTCCTGTTCTAAAACTATGCTCTGTTGCTTACAGCTATGTTACATCAATTAGAGAGAAATATGTTGTATGAATGAATGCAAGAGAACAAGTGTAAAGCACCCACACAAGGACACACTGTTGCTATAAATATTCCCAAACTAGGACCTTCTCACACATGCTGATTAAAACCAGTTCCCTCCAGGGTCATGTTGTGATTGGTTGGGTGGAGAGCTTCACTCTGATATGGCCTCCTAATGAGTCCTGCCCCACACGGGGAATGGCTACAGGCACACACACATCCCGTCCTCCTATTCCAGGAGAGCAAACATAATTTATGAAACCCTAGAACCTCGTTTCCCCTGGCTTGCTAGTATTTTTTTCTCTCTCTGCAAAGGGGAACTAAAAAGAAAGATTCTCTGTGACTTTGATGGAAGCCAGGGAGGCCACTTGACTCGGAGGGGTCCGGTGTTGTTTAGGCTTGGTTTTTGTGGAAGACAGTGACTAATTGAACTTAGTGAGTGGTCAACCACTGCAGAAAGATTCCAGAGAGGGCATGCACCGGCAAGCTGAGGGGAACTGAGACTTTGATAAACGTTAGGGAAGCTTTGAGAAGATCCTCCACATAACATGCCTCTCTGTTTTGCTTGAATCCCAGTTATCATGTGTGCCAGTGACAGCTGTTTAAGCATGCGTCATATGGCCAATATAGACTACCACACAAGTGAATATAGTAGTATTTAAAGTACAGATGGTGCAACTGAACTTGTGACTCATACATTAATTTGGTGCAAAAGTTAGCAGCTGCAAAAATCTATATCGTGCACGGTATTTTGAAAAATATCTCAATATTTTATTTTGATCTTTTTTTAATGTGTGTCAACGCAGGTCAACACAGACACCTGCACACACGCATGTATTGTATGAACCTGCAGCAGAAGCCAGTGGGCGTTTGGATGACACCATATCTGAGTGACGCCTGTTTGTCTATGGATGTGCTCCCACATTGTTTTTTTTTGCCTCCTGAGTGGCGTCTCTTTAAAGACAATGGCGTCTGCCACTCTTAACTCCCATGCCGCTAGGCTCCAGGATCCTGTCATTCGGTTTGTTTCTGGCGGTTTCTGTGGTTCGATGACTCAGTGAGTAACGCTGTGATAGTGTTACGCTGGGAACAGAAGGCGGAAGGGGGAGGGAATTAACCTAGAAATGATACAGGATGTGTCACCTTGTCAGCCTGTCAGGTACTTACATGAGCAGAAAATTAAATAGTTCACTATGAATCGTATGAGGACATGCTGTGCACTGATGCATAGCATTGCTTTGAGTCTTTGAAATTCATTTGAGTGCTTTTCGTCACCGTCTAGGCAAGTGTACTTTTTCTTACTGTACAACATGCTAATAAAACTGGCTTTATATTCTTCTAGAGATAATACAAGCTCAATGAAGTTCCAGGCCTTTTCAAATTGATTTAAACAGCGAACTTAAAAAACAAAATAAATAGGGAACAGAAACCTACATTGTATTGACAACTCTATGTGTCATGTATAGTTGGAAGGGAGGAAGGACTCAGAGGGAAAGCACTAAGGCGAGGCAGGAGCTGGCAACAAACTGACTTTAATAAAAAGCAGGGATGGCAGAGTAACCAAACACACAAATCCAAGAGAAACTGGTGAAACCGAAAAAACAAAAACAAAGACAAGAACATAAGGAACCAAACAGCAAGACTAACATCACAGGCAATCTGACAGAGAACAAAAGGAAAGGTAAGGCTACACACGGATGGAGGGGTTAACAAGACACAGCAGAAACTAATGAGGGCAGAGCACACGAGGAGAAACCAATCCAATAATCAAAGGGGGAAAACACGATCCATAGGACCCAAAGGCCCCCACTAACAATAAAAATCGGTGTTTATCCCCGAGTTTGGTTAAAATTAGAGTGTAAGTCCTGTGACAATGTAGTTTCCATTTCATACCTTTAGGTGCGGCCCTTCATCACAGTAGTGAGGCATCACCTGCAACACACACATCCTGTTGACCATGAAAACAAACCCCGACTCTGGGTGACTGCGAGCGTGGCATTTTTTATTTATTTATTTTTCCTTTGACTGAGGTCAAGCCGATTTAAACGCCAGCAACAAACAAACACGTCCTCCAAAGCCTCCTCCGCCTCCCTTGCTACTTGTGCCGCCCTCGCCACACCTGCATTGTGATGCTGAATGGCTGCTGCGGATAATAAACTGTTCAGGTTACTCAAGGAGAAAAGCTCTTAAGTCAAGAGAAAGGCCAACAAAGGGAGTTGTTGTCAAAAGGCCCTCGGCTGTGGAGCTGCTGCCACTCTGCTCAGTGTCTGACATCAGACCGGACAGCAACTGATTCACCGCGGAGGCACACACATGCACACCTTCAGGTGCCGGCATGCATACGCGCACACATTATATCTATTTGATTAAAGGGATTTGCACATCCTCATGTGTACAGGTAAACTAACACACACCCTCACAGAGGTTCTGACACACCCACTCAGAATAGGAGAATCTGTTAAATTGGATGGGGGGAGGGAGGGGTCAGCAGGTCCCAAAAGAAAGCTTCAGTCAGACACAAGTATGCGGCCGAACGTGGAATCAACTGCTGCTGACAGACCGGCCCCACGCCAGCACAGACGGAAAGAAGGAGATCAGAGGAACGGGAGAATTTCACCTAGCAGAAGAAAAACAGGGGGTAAAAAAAGTACAGGAAGGAAGATGGATAAAGATAAAGAGAGACAGAGGGTGAATGGGTCCAGGGCAAGGGACGCTGAGACAGTGGAATTAGCAGAAATCAGCAAAAAACAGAGAGAGCCCCTGCAGGTTGTTCCGTTTGTGTGTGTTTTTTTTTCAGCCATTATAGCCCATTAGTGCTGTGTGTGTGGCTCTAGTTTCTCCCTGAGATTAAAGTCTTAGCTGAGGGATACCTGAGAGACAGCTATAAGCTCTCCTAAGACAGAGAAGCCATCACAGCAGCATCGAGGGGACTGGCCCCTGGGGGGTGGGATACAAAGTGTATGGAGGGGTGTGTCCTGCAAACATAGCTCTCTCAACATTTTTCAAAAACCAGTATTTGCTCTTTGACTTAATTCCACTGCAGCTTCACCTGGTTTTTGAAATTTTCAAGTGTCTGTATCACAGCGTCAAAAAGTTAGAGAACACAGAACCTTTACACAAGATGTTTGAAAGTATGATTCATCCGTGAGCAATGAGCAACAGTAAGCATGTTGTATTTATAGCAACCAGTGTTTACTGTGCACAGACGAGCTGAAGATGCTGATGTAGGGGTTTTTACAAAGGAAACCAAACCATAATCACTTCAGTAATTTACAGGCATGCATACATTTCCATTTAAAAGTCACATGTGTATTATGTTTAAAGATAAAGACTGTTTTATAACTGGACCCAGTGGCTTACATTTATAACTAAAGATTTGAAGCTGTGATCTATCTATGTATGGACATCATATAGACACATTCCTGAGTGTTAGTCTTTCTAATATTTTCCAATATTTAGTCTTGTACAACAACCCTTTTTGTTACTATCTTGACTGTCTTGCATCAGACGACAGGCATCAGTAAGGAGGTGGCCCCATGTTACTGGTGGAGGTAGCTGTATGGTGCACTTATAAAGCACAATTCATCATTTGGTGATGCTTTAAAGGGAAAATGAAGCACACAATCAAGTAAACTGCATCTTATCGACGAGTTCTGCTCTCATCAATAATATTTAACACTACTGACAAATGTTAGCATATAAGAAGAAAACACAGCAGCTGTTATGTTTTTTAGCATGGGTGTTGCCATCTTGCTGTACAGTGGCCCCTGACATCATGGGGTTGGTGATTCCCATGGCAGTAGACAGCGAAAGAGAGAAGCAGTGAAAGATTGAGGAAGATAGATTCTTTTAGTCAGATACACATGGCGTGTACTTTTAACATGTGGTTACAGCTAGCTTAGCTTACGTGCTACAAACCTGCTTGCTACGTCACCTCAAAATGGCGACTCCCTAGCAGGCCCGCCAGCTGAAAAATGACAAAAAATAAACTTTTCCCATCTTTGATGTTGGCAACTTTTTAATATTTGACTTTGACAACGGTGCTATGTCAGATATAGTTTTTACAGTACAAGGACCCCTTTAATGTATTGATCACTTTCAAGTTGCAGCTGGTAAAGGTGAAGACAAGTCTCTGTGACTATTTTTTATATTGCTGGCTTTGTTCATGAATTGCCACCGGGTATCAATAAAGATTTATTTCTAATCTAATAACTGGTTTAAAACATAACAACTAAAACCAGGTTTGCCAGAAAGTACTGCTCGTCTTATTTTTCCAACATAATTGTGTTTCTTTGGTCCCGATTTATATGAACTAACATTCCTTCTAAACCCACACAGTGAGCAGACTGAGTATTCTTTGACAGGATTTTATTTATTCTGGTGAAAATTCAGTAAAGTTTTGACCCCGACGTGATTTGAACACGCAACCTTCTGATCTGGAGTCAGACGCGCTACCGTTGCGCCACGAGGTCCTGCTTGCAGGGCAAAAAATATAAAGTTTGGACAGAGAGAGTCTAGCCTACTATGATTTCATCCAGTTTTATTAGCATAACGGCACAAATTGCCTCTAGGCACTTTACAAAACTCAGTCATAGATACATACATCTGATTAAGGTTAGCTCGTTAAAAAGCGTTAATTCAGCTGTTAGCCACGTTAAGCTGCATGCTAGCCATTGTGAGACGAATAGAAACTGATGACTGTGAACAAAACCTACAGTGCATTTGGGAACAAAGCTTCTGAACACACAGTGTGCACGTCTCAGGCAGGGCTCATTTGTTCCACATTCAGATTTTTCCAAAGTTGCCGCAGAGTACCAAGTCGGAGCAGCTGACCACTGCAAAGGTGTGCAGTTCTTTGGAAAGCTTGCACTCAAACGAGCAGATTTGAAAAGGAGATGCCACCTGCAGTAAATCAAATCACAATCAAAGCTGCTTTATTTGAAATGTACTGTACATACTGTAGTTACACATACGAGGGATTTAACAGCAGTGGGAAGCCAATCATTTACAACCATAGTATCCTAAATATTGTTTACTGGAGTCTGGTTACACATATACACCATGCATTTGTTTTTAAAGGGTGAAACAGAGGGAGACGAATGCATGTGTGTGCGTACATGTGGGTGCGTAAACAGTGCAGCCAGTGAAATGGGAGTAAAGGTCTGTATGTTGAGGTAGTCCAGATGGCCTGTTAGCGGTCATTAGATACGGCTCAGCGGACGACGTAGACAGATGACAGTGGCTCTCTCTCTGCCTCGCTCTCCTTCTCCGACCCGGTTGAATGAATGAATGAGTGAGAGAGAGATGGCAAACGCAGATAGGCTGGTGACTGATATATAAACATGCATGTAAACCCACACGCTCAGGCTCCCTACGCACACCCACGACTTGTGTAACGTTTTCTGTCCGAGCTGCAGAGATAGGGGGTGCAACCTGAGACGTGTCACACACATGCACACAGTCGCATGTACACTTGTGCAAAAGTATATACATATACATATACATATATATATATGTATATGTATATATATATATATATATACCAGCTTGAGTGAACAAAAGATGCGATCTCGCTCTTTTTTTTTCCTACACACACACAAAGAAACCCTTCATCTGGGCTAAACGTACAGTCAGACATTAGTGCGGTGTGGTGCAGAGGTGTAATTAGACTGTCTGCCTGCACAGAGGCTTATGCTAGACTACAAACATTCATCTGGAGACCTCCCCTCCGACTCCATCATTATGTCTGTATATATGTGTGTGTGTGTGTGTGTGTGTGAGAACATAACACTAACATTTTGTGTTTCATTTTGCAGAAAGAGACAGAAATAACACGGTTCTTTTCCATTCATCTACAGTATTAGCAGTGGGATAGATCCAGTTTTACATAAGAACATATTCTTTCTCTAAGGTCATTTTTAACCCACCTTACCCACACACACATACTCAGTGCCATTCCTCAACACCCCATCCACCATCCAGCATGGCTGCAGGGGGACCCAGGCTCGTCACTGGCAGCTCCTTTGTCTCTGTGACCAGATGAAAGCTAACTCTCTCTGGCTCCCCCACATCCTGCTCCTGCTCCTGCACAGTAATCTTCCATAATCCCACTCCCGCAATTTTCACCCTGCAGCTCTCCAGCATTTCTTTTCCTTTTGGTACGTCTCTCCTGAGCCTTCTTTTCTTTTCTTTTCTTTTCTTTTTTCCAGTGTCACTCCAGTGTTTGACTGAGTTTCTAAGAAACTTGCATATTAAGCCCAAAAGTTTGGTGATGATTTTTTTCACAGATTTTCTTTAATACTACAAAGTGTGGATATAGCTTTGTGTTGAATTGTATTTAATTGTATTCTGATGTTAGCAGTGCAGACCCACTCTTTACTTGATTTGAGGATGGTCAAAGTCCAGAAACCCCATGAAACTTTATCTAGAAGAACAGATAAAATTCTCCATACACACTGCTTAAGTATTAAAATGATAGAATGTACATGTAATACAAGTATATTATAACTCTGCGGGCTCTTTATGTTTGTATCTTTGTCACTGGTTGTCAGTGAAAGTCAGGTGAAAGCACATATCATGAATGGGGACATTCATGGAGGATGTAGAAGGACTTGAATTAAAAAATAGTAAATGCATTCATACTTATATGACACTTACATAAATGCATGCATGTTTTTCTACATTTTCAATTATGATTGTGCTAAATGCAACCACATATGGAGGTATAGATATTTGTTATTATAAGGGAATAAAAGCACAAAAAGTCACGCAAAACACATTTTGTTGATGAACTATTTCACTTAAATATGTTTTTACGGTGCTTAAACAAGTTGATGCACACATAATGCACCCTCTCTGTGACCCTGCTGTCTCCCTCCCTCTCTCTACAGTAGTGGAGTTTCATCTAATCCCCTCAGTCTTATTTGGGGCCCCATGCAATTCATGCACCATTACCAATGGGACAGGTATGAAAATTACCCATGTTGCCCCATGACGCTGCTGACTTTCTCCACTGGTCTTTCAAATGAGGCTCATCCCCTTTCTCTTTCACAAGCTCACACACAGACACATGCACGCCCTGTTGAACACGCGTACGCAGGGCGGCGCAAGGGCAGACAGGCTGCAGACAAAGACACACACTCAAATGGGCTACTTTTGATTTACTCTGGTGACGTGAGGATAGTTTTATGTCATGTGATCTTGCCACACATTACTGTGGAAACACAAAAGATCGTATCTATGAACAGCTGTAACTTAACACACACACACATGCTGTACATGCATTTCCATGTGCACATCCAAAACTGAAAGTGTGCCGGTGCTCACACATGCAAAAACAGAAGCCTGTTGTTTCATTTACTGTCTGCCAATGAGCACTCCCTCCTCCACCACCTCCTTCTCCTCCTATTAATGGAAAACATCCCTCTGTTAACAGGGAGGCCAGAATTTGTTTTTCCATCCAGTGATCTTTAGCCGTAGATGCAGTTACGCTGATGGTTAGCATGCAGCTTTAATTGGCTCTTTGACTTGAGGGTTTATGTAAGGAGAGCTGTGGAAGAACTCGCGTTGACATTTGCTGGGAATTCTTAAGGTGGTGAAACGTCTCCTTAGGAAAAGTGTGGTAAAGGAAGAATGGGGAATTATTCATTCATCTCGCAGTGGACAGATGACTGTGGGAACTTTGAGAGGGAGGAAGGGTACATGTACCTGGCTCGGATGAGTTTTACAGTGTAGGAAAGAAGCAGGTATCCTCTATAAAAACACACACACACAGATTAAAAGTGAGTAGCCACATTACTTCAAGATTATCAAAACACAAAATCGCACAAGATGCAGATTAGTCTTTTTCTTTTTTTTCAACCCTCCTTGCCAAATAATTGCATGTTTTCCACATGTCTGGCTTTAAAAATGCGGAGTTCTCAAGGCCATGGTGGGACATCCCCGATGACGCCACTATAACATCATAAGTGAGGTTGTCCAGAGCCACAGAGGACAATATATAACTGTTCATATCCTGCATAGAGCACCAATAAAAAATGGCGGAGTGCCCCTCAAGCAAAAACACAATAAAAACTATGAATTCCCCATGTTTTGCGAGGTTATGAGCTGCAAAGCAAAACGTATACTGACTGTAACATGTGCTACAGTGCATCATGCGAAATTTGTTGAGATAAAAAAAAAAAAGACTCATCCACGAGGCTTTCCTTTAAAAACGCAGCCTGACCCTCAAAAGAACAATCAACTTTTTACGTTAGCATTGTAGCTTAGGCGGCGCCACTCAGTCTTGTGGTGTTAAATACCGTGTTGACGAGGGTGTGGCGCGCTCAGTACAAGGCCATTGATTTTTTCCACACCAAGAGCGCGGCTTTATTGTGTGCCGCTGTGCTAGCCGCGAGGGTGTACTCGACATCAACTGGCCTTGAGGTAAATGCTAATGCTGGCGTGGGACACAAACAGTGACCTATGGGGATGTGCATACGCTAATCAGGTAAAGCATCTTTTCAGCTTGGCACACTAACATTTGCTTTTTTTTATGACTATAATAAAAAAAATGGACCTGATGAAGTACTGCAAGGCAAATACTGAAGGATAATCTAAATGTACGTAACCAAAATTGAACAGTGAATACCTGCGCAAAATTCAAATTTGATGCGAGGATCTGTTTAGTAAGGAGTAAGTTAGGAGTTAGTTAAGTAAGGAGAGATGAGGCCGATAAAGAATTTACTGAGGAAACGTGCAACGAACTGAATCTTAGATGATACCTCACCTGCCAACTTCTTTTATAGATCTTGGTGGTGGTGGCGGTGGAGGAGAAGAAGTTAGACTTAAGTAGACCTCTAAGTAAGACTTGACCATGCAGAAGCAGAGACAGGAATGAAGAGGGTTGTGCAATAGACATGATGCAAAGGTGAGTAAACAATCCACTGCATGGAAGCAGTGACGTGCTGACTGAGGACGAACTGAATTGACAGCGTGGGAAAATGTTAGAGATAAGGAAGTAGAGCAACGGCCCACATTCACCAGACAGACGGGAGCAGACAGTGAGGGGACAGATCTTTGCCTAAGTTTTTAGTATTACAGAACTATCTCAACATTATCATAGCTGTCAATTCATGAGACTTTGTTCTCCTTTGTAATTAGCCAAAACAAATAAAGCGCAGATACCATTAGCCATTTCCTTGTTGTGTTAATAAATCAGCAACATCTGCTGCTGCTCCGCTCCTTCGTTTGAAGTGCACTGAGCTTTAAAGCAGTGGCTAATGGACCCAGGCTGCTCCACATTAATCTCTGGCACTGATACTGCAGCTCCTTATGTGAATAAATATATATTTTTTATTTATTTAAGTAGAACTTGTTTTAAGGATCTGGGTTTTCTGAATTTCAAACCCATGCTGAGGTTTTGGTTATTACTCAGACAACCTTTATGTTACAGGGAGAAGACTTGCCAATATATTGCTCAAGTCTTAACTCCGTGTGGATTTAAGGGATAGTTTTCAAGTAGGATGTAGTTTTTAGTGGTGTTGTCAGACTGATGGATCAGTTTCAGAGTTTTTTTATTTTTTGTATTTTCCCCTGCTGCTTAATCTCTGTGCACATTGTTTGTCATGACGTGCAGCTTTTATTATCTGCTACATCCTGTCCTAATCAGCTGAATGAGAATCAGAGGAGACAGACACCAATCTCATTTTATATTGTCCGGTTTATTGATGTTTGCAAACACAGATACAGTCACACAGTCTTTAGTCTCTTTTGGCTCTAAGATTACTGTTGTTCCACAGCTTCGCTTAAGAAATATCTGTGCAATTCTGAATTACCAACAAATTTGGAGCAGGCATTTACTGTACACAAAGGATGAAAGACTAAATGTCACATCTCAAAGATGACAGTGATACTTTATGCAAGCTTCCTGCACGATCTGTAATACGTGGGATATCCCCACATTTGGAAAGTCCTGAATTGACTGGTTTTGAAGTCTATTGGTTTATGCCGACAAACGTTCCCAGGCCGTGCACATGACAAACAGTCCACTTTTTATAGCACCGCATTAAACTTTTAGATCTTCAGGCTTTGTTAGAGTAGTAGTTGGGAGCAGAAAAGATGAATTGGCGTCGCAAATCTCTCTTGATTTGGCAGGTTTGCTGCAGGTGAAGGTGGCCCGTCCCCTCCGCCTGCAGCAATCAAGTCATTAATGAAACCCTTATCGGCGCTGGTGACGCTCCCTTCCGCTGTCTAGCACACATGGACTTGGACCATCACCTCTGTTAACTTTATTAAATATTTATCTCTTTAAACCCTTCTGTTTTCCACCTTATCTGGCCCCACGTCACTGCACGTAAATCAAACACTCCTGCCTCCAGCCATAAATGATAATGTCAGTTGACAACCGTGGCCTCTGTTTTCACTACACACACATACACATACCTAGAGTTTCCTCTCAATACCTTCCTGTCAATGCAGCATTCCTTTCCCAGACTTTTCTTTTTGCCTCGCCTTGCCAGGTATTCCAGCCTGTGCGTCCCACATTCCCAGCTGTACGTCTGCCCACAATGAAGCCATAACACTGCTGTCTCCGCAGCCACTTAACGGTGGGAATACTGCCTGTGTGTGGCTGTGTGAAACTGTGTGTGTGTGTGTGATGTGTGTGCATTTGTATCCAAACTCTTGCTTGTGTGTTGATGACTTCATCCTCACTCCAGTCTCAGGCGTCAGGGCATATTTTTAACAATGTGTGTGTGTGTGTGTGTGTGTGTGTGTGTGTGTGTGTGTGTGATTGTGTCTATGTGGGTGTGTTGGACTTGTGAATGAGAATTGTTGTTATGGAGCCTGGTGCTGTTTCACATTACAGGGAAGCTGGGGTTAATTTCCTGTTGATGGACGCGGCCGGCTTATAGATAGAAACAGGTTTAACGGGGATGGATTAGGCGGACACTGCAGCGCTCAGCTGTTTAGGAGGTGAGACTTTGTAGGTGAAGTGTAGCATTAAATCCGAGGTATTTAGGCCAAATACATTCATCTACTGCAAAGCCAGGAGAACTGGAAGTTTGTTTTAAGTAAGCTAAAGAGAAAATCTTTGACCAAAGGCAATAAAAAAAGAGATTACCCAGTATGTGAAATATGCCTATTGGTTGGTCACATTGCATTGAGTAACGAACTGAAGTCATGCTCTCATGGACACTCTGTTCTTCTCTTGTTTTCTGGCTGCCTTAGGCCTTTCTGTGTCTATGTTCTCCAAGTGCAGTAGGGGTTTTCTCCAGGTGCTCCAGCTTCCTCCCACATTCCAAATACATGCTAGCTAGGTTAATTGGTGTTTCTAAATCGTCCGTAGGTGTAAATAGTCATATGTCAGCTGGGAAAGGCTCCAGCCCTCCACAACCCTCTAAGATTATTTAAAATGGATGGATGCATGTGATGCTTTGCAGTCGCCATGCTTTTGAACACTGCAGGTCAAAGTTGAAAATCTGGTAAAAAAGCACTGGTTCTTAAAGATTCCTCAGGGTGTGTTCCTTGACACTTGCATGTGGAAACCATTGAACAGGAGTTTTAATAGAGTTGTTGGTCAATTTAATGAACAGAAAACACATCATAGGGCCACATGTTTGTCAGTTTTTGTTGCTTCATCTTATTCCCTCCTACTGCCTATTTCTTACTATCTTTCTAAAATGTCTTGTGCTGTTTTGTATTGTCCTTTGTTTTTACTGACTCACTTTAAAGTGTGAATGAAACACTCAGTCTTGTAAACCGCATTTCATAGATGAGTTCTGCTCTTATCAACAATATATAACACTACTGATAAATGCATATAAGGAGAAAATGCGGTTGCCGTTTTGTTTTTTGGCATGGGCGCCGACATCATGGGGTTGATGATTTCCATGGCGGTAGACAGCGAAACAGAGAAGAGAGAACTTGAGAAAAACTTACGGTAAAAGATAGAGGAAGACAGATCATTTTAGTCAGATATACGTAGCGTGTACCTGCTTTATATCACATTTTAACGTGTGGTAACAGCAAGCTTGGCTTACCTGCTACAAATGGCCCGTTACAGTGTTTCCAGTGAAAGTATTGCCACTTCCAACTTCCAACACGTCCACCTCTGAAACAGTGGCATCGGTGTACAGTGGCCACACTGACATCAGGTAGTTTTGTCAACATGCTGTTCTTCTTCTTCTTCTACCACTCTTAGTGGTACCACCGCTAAGTTTCCACAACGTATCAATTCAAAATCATATCCAATAATTTTTTACCTGCTCAAGATCTCCTTCCAATTCATTCTTGTCCATTTCCAACGGCAGTCAGAGGGATCCAACCAACACTGTGATGTATTTGAATATATAACTGGCTACTCCCTAACATTTGACTCTATTTACTGTATGAGACTCTGACTGTATTTGTATTTCTATTTACAGGAATAAAGTGAAATGATTCAACAAAAACAAGAAAGGATAAGCAGCTGAATGATACTATATCTGTAATAACACCTTTGTTAACAAAGGTGTTATTTCAGATAAATTATTGGACATGATTTTGTTAACAAAGGTGTTATTTCAGATATAGTATCATTCAGCTGCATCTTTATCCTTTCTTGTTTTTGTTGAATCATTTCACTTTATTCCTCCCTCTAACAAAATATCCTGCCCTTTAGTCTCCCGTCTACTCATATAGTTGCTAATAGTGATTTCTAGTATCTAGGTACAGTACATAGATGGATAAATATACTTTCACCATCCCGCTTACAGCAGCAAAGTACAATAGAATAGAAAAAATATATACCAAATCAAAACAAAGTTAAAGTTAAAAATATGTAAACAAGTGAAGATATGTGCCATTATGTACACTGTCTATAGTAAGTATGAACTTATATGAATAAATAAATAGAGACAGTACGTTGAGGAAACTATAGCCAGTGTCGTAATTAAATTCTCAGATGATGTCGAAGAACCAAACTAACTGGACCAATGCCAGAATCAGCAGATGCAATTCATCCCACATGAATACATTCATCTTATCTATGGTGTTTGACAGAATGGAAACCTGATAATACATTCATCAAGAAAAAATTAAAAGATAACTATATAACTTTTTTTTTTTTAGATTGAAAGACTTTCAGATAAACTTAACAGAACCAAATTGTGAGCAACAGAAGTTTTGCAGCTAGGACATTTTACTTTTATTTTTTATTTAGACCAGTCCTGAGTCATAAAAGAAATGTGGCTGCAGGCTCTGAACATCATTCATGGGAGAGAGGGACAGGACATATAAACAGATACATATAATAGCAGACCTGCTCCCCATCCCCACACTCCCTCCACGTCATGCTCCACAGAGCCCCTCGAGGGACCCCATAGGAAAGCCATCCCTCATTTTCCCCTCTTAATAAGGGGCAGCATTTTATATGACTGTGACAGAAGGTTTGTGTTAGCATCGTTAGCGGTAGCTGCAGTCCCAGCCACCACAACCCCTCCTCTGAGGGACACCTGGGACTCATTCTGACCCTGCAGGCCACTCCCTCACTTTGGCTGTACCTGGTCAGAGACGGGGGCCTCACTGGGGTCCTCTTAATGTGGAGCAGTGGATCACCCCTCCATAAATTCAGAGTGACCGAGAGAGAATGTAAGCAGTAATCACTGGGCTTCCCGTGTGTTTACATGTCGGAGGCTCATGCTGTACGGCTGATTGGATCGAGATGGATGCATTTGTGCAGAGGGGAGAAAAAGGTAAAAAAAAAAAAAGGAATGGAAGGAGGAAGTGGGATGGTAGCAGAAGTCTGAGGGAAAGTTCAAATACCATGAAGGAAATGAATGTGTAATGTGCTACATGTGTTCTCTGCTAGTGATAATACAAACGCACACACACACGCAAACATGTATATAAATACAGACAGACGGTCTTTGAAAGTGGCTTCTGTTTCCCTACAGTGTGTTCCAGTAATGAATGAATCTCCTCCTGTTTCAGATCATTAATACATCCCTTTACTGGGTCTGCAGTTTCCTATTGAAATATATGGTTATACAAATATATGGTTATATATACAGAGTTTAATTCTATGATTTGATCCCACTACTTTCACAACAGTGGCTAACTTTATCTATTAAATAAAATAATCAGTAATTTACAGTTCATAAAATGTGAGTCCACAAAGAAAATAGACATTATGCTTTATGAAGTTTAAAAGTATAATTAATTCACTAATAATTTATGGAAATGTTAATATGTAAGTATTGGATTATCAACAGTATTCTTTCCAAATCAAAGCAACTTTGGGTTTTATTCAAGTTGACTTATTATTTCAGATGCTGTCGTTCATCTGTAGGAACCACAGTTTTTTCACCAGCTGCTGTGAAATGATGGCGTTGAAGGCGCTGCTAAAGTCAGTGAACAGAATCCTGCAGCGTGCGTTATTCTGCTCAAGTTGAGACGTTGGGAGGTGGAGCATGGCAGAAGTTGCATCTTCTGCAGCTCTGTTGGCTCTGTAGGCGTGCTGTAGTGGATCTAGATCTGCAGGGAGGCATTTCTTAATGCGTTGCATCACCAGGCGTTCAAAGCATTTCGTCACTAAAGGCACGAGAGCCAAATCGGAGAGGCCTGCAGGGTTCGGCTTCTTTCTTCCTGGTTAAGACACATCTGGACGTTGAATGGGGTCATTGCACTAACATCATGCAGGAAGACTGAACTGACTTGACAGAACATGGATCAAATTACGTTTAAAGTTGATGCATCTTGTGTTTCCTTTTATAGACAGATACGTACACCAATCTGCCACAACATTATGACCACTGACAAGAAGTAAATAACATTGGCCATCATGTGACAATTCAATGTTTTACTGGGAAACTTTTGGACCTGACATTCATGTGGATGTTACTTAGACATGTAGCACCCACCTTGACCAGACCAGACCAGGTATCCTCACCCCATAGCAATGACACCCAGCAGGATGCAGCCTGACACACCCACACACACAAAAACAGTTTAGGAACAGCGCAAAAACATGAAGAACTCTCTTCATACTGATCAAGTATTTGTGGGATGATCCACAGAGGCCCCTCCCCTCAACCCATAGGACCCAAAGACCCCACTAACAACATTCTGTTCCCAGACACCATAGGACACCCTCAGAAGACCCATGTCCATTCTCTGATGAGTCACAACTGTTATGGAGGCACAAGGGAGACCTACACAATATTAGGGAGGTGGTCATAATGTTATGTGTGGTTGGTGTATATTTACTTGCCATGTCATTCTAAAGTTTTTTAACGGTGGTGTTTGTCTGTAGCTTTTAGTTTGTGAGTTATTTTATGTTTAAGCCTATGGAAGGTCTCTTTTGTTTTCCACAAAAAAACGGGGCAGGCTAGTGCTGAAAGCCAAGGAGCTGCTTTTATGCGTAGATTTACTTAACAGTCACCAGTTTGATTTATTTCAGCTTTGTATCTTTCCCTCTAAAAATGACAATAATAGTCTTGGTTACTGTTGCTTTGGAGGAAAAAGAATTCAGTAATTGACCAAACATGCCTGTTAGCAAGTTGATTCAAAAGAAATTGAACTTAATGATTGGAAGTATCTTGCTCAAATGCACATCAGGTTTTACAGTTATCATATAATATTTTATGTGCATTACGTTGTGGTGAGGATTTTTGGACACGGTGAAATGACCCAAAACACACAGAAGTGCTCCAAATGGGAAAAATTAATGTGTCCTGAGAGTTCCACAAATAGCTCCAAGTTGCCACTCATGTATCTGGAGGTTTTAAGTTGTAATGTATCATTACATTCGAGCTCTTTCATTTTGATATCACGCCATAGATAGCCTACGAGGCACAGACGTACACCCCTACAGTTTGGACTGTAACTGCCTTTGTGTCTGGATCTTCATGTTCCATGTGGCAGTGTGTATAGTACGTTTGCATTTTTACATGACCGAAGATGTGTGAAGCCCCTGTCTCCAACCCCCTTGTAATGTCAGCCCACAGTCTCCACCGCAGTTGGCTCAAAGTCTGCCGCCCCCCTCCTCATATTCATCTCATCATTACACCACCCCCCCACCTCCCTTCCCCATCCTCCCTCCTTCCCCTCTCAAAAGCCCCTGGTTTCCCTATCCATCAGCCTCCTCTATAACCCCCCCACACACACATTCCTGCATTTCACTGCCATAAACAACTATTAACTTAATGGTTACAAAAATCATTAAAGGAGGAACATCTGTGCACCCACCACAGCCAATCAGGGGCAGCGAAGAGCCCAGGAGCTCAGGAAGGAAGATGGTGGTTGGCTGCATAAAGTGCTTGCACCTTGTTGAGTCCCTCCCACAACCATGCATCGCTTTATAGTCTGTTTAGCGAGGGGAAGAAGCAGCGGGACACGGCCGGAAAAAAAAAAAAAAAAAAAAAAGAGAAAGAAAGGCGGGGTGGGGGGATTTAGCAAAGACACACAGACACATGGAAATGGTTAGCATCTCGATGGTGGCAGGCAGCAGCCCGCTCTCTTTCTCCCTCTGTTCTTTTTTTTCCCCCCTTTTTCATTTTCAGTCTTTTTACGTCCCAAAAATAGGAACCAGATTGCCACTGCGGCTGGCTTAATTTGAGCTCCTTCAGCATTTAAGGATGTAACTGGAAATTGAGGTGGAAAAAATTTTAAGAAAATAAAAAGGCATAGGTTTCAGTGGGGGTATAAATCGCGTAATTACAGAAGTGGAGGCAGCTCGAGCTTTTTTGAATTAAGTCTCGGCCCGTATAAGTACCACTATTAATGCCATGTTGAGCTAGAAGAGATTGCTCCGGGAGCGCTGCAGTGTGGCAGTCAGGGTGATGCACTTGAAACATGGAAAGTTCGTAGTGAGAGCGGGGGGAATAGATAAAGAGCTGGGACATAAATTAAGGGAACACTCAGACAGGGGTAGGACGTGCTTCCCTGTGCGGAGCCCCTGCAGCCACCGCTGCTTTCCCTCAGTCCAGATTGAGTGTGACTCATGTCAGACGCAGACCATCGTCTCCATGGCTGTGAACCTCTGCCCTGAGATGAAAGCACTTTCCACCATGCATAATAATGTGCAAGAAAATAATCGACGCATTGTCTAATCATGGTGCCAGAAATAAGCGCTGCACCTACAAAGAGGCTGTTGTACTGTTTTCGTTTACTGTTCGGGCCTCAGAGCCAAGTGTAAGAGACATGGCGAAAGCAGGAGATGTCTAGAGACAGACGTGTCTGAGTACAACACCAGCGAGGCGTTTCCTCACATGCTACCTCTGGCCAAGGTGGATGTGAAGCGGTGTTCATTTTAGCGACTCTTTTTTTATGACGTGACAAAGTTATTGCTGCAGGTGAGGACAGCGCAGGGGGATGTGGGCATTTGTGTCTGACTGCGTGAGCGTTGGTGCCTCTGTGAATGTGTTCGAGTGTTGCACGCAGATTGCCGTGTTCCCACGCCGCTGCTGGATCCAGAGTTTCCTGATGTGTCCGCTGAGAGGGGGCATGCAGAAGACCAAACAGCAGGGGGTTTGGAAAATGGCGGCTGCTTTGAGTAACATAAACAGATCATAAAAAGGCTTTTCATTACGAGTGTGGGAGCCGAGTGGAGCTCAAGATTCCCAATTTATAGATCTGGGTCGGAGGAGACATAACTTCAGCTGTGTTTCTCTGATCTGAGACATGTCCAAACCTTGGAGAGACGACTTTCAGTGTGTTTAAACGTTACAGATCTGCGTTCACTCCATAAAACCTACACTCACTCACATTTGTTATACTGTGTAAACCGCAGCTCAAGTTAATTGAATATGGGGAAATTCACCGGGTCACTGCAACAAGGAGGCCTTCCAGGACACATTACATCAGCTTACAGGACTCACAGGTCTGTGTTTAAGTCTTACATGTCGCGTCAGAAATGTTGGCTCTCAGAATGTTACCACTTCCCCGAGACCGTCTCCACCCAGGCCCGGCAGAGGTGTTGGCACCGGTGCCATGAGCTCGGCGACAGGTCTCCAGTCGAACTTGGTCACAAATAATAGGGAAGGCCTGTCTTCTTAATAAACTAATTCTACTGAGAAAACTGTTGCGAGTTCACAGTGTGCGTCCTGGAAGTGAGCGCAGTGTGGTTTGGAGGCGCGGAGTATTGATGCTGGCACGGCGAGGTGTAAAAGTCGTGCAGGCACGCCACAAGATCATAAAATAGAACTTCCTTGTTCAGTGTGCCACCGTTTTTCTGACATTATGTGCGAAATATGGCAACGTGTTTGGACTTATGGGAATTACAGTGGGGGGGATAGGGATGGGGGGGTAGGCATAACAACGTGAACACTGGAAAAGGAATTTAGAGCGAGACTGTGAGGCTGTTGAAAGAAGAAACGAGTGTTTTTCTTGCAAATTGAAAAGGTGAATTTATGAACAGACCCTTGCTAAGTTCGGCACATTGACAGGTTTCACTATTACCACCTAACTTTGTCTATTGTGTGTAATGGGAGCAAAACTTAAAGGAAACTGTTGTGAGTTCAGTTTGTGACTGGCTGGCTGTGATATTGTATTAGTATTTAAAACCTTTTTAACATGCATGCTACAACAATAGTTAAATTAAGAAGTCCAGGCAGACATTTTTAGACAAAGGTGTTAAAAGGGTTAGACATTTCTAACTAACATTAAAGCCACAAACAGAGTTGCACAGACTAACATCCTTCATTAAAAGCTGTGTTTTATTCAAAACCAGTAAAAGAACCACTATAACTTCCACTTCCTGTTTCCGATTTCTGCTCCTCTATCATGACCATTAAGGTAATGTGACTACGTGTCACCACATGATTTGTGATCTCATAACCCTGCAGCATGTCCTGTAATGTTATATTAGTGGTGTGTAGCAGACTGGGCTACACAGCTAAATGCCCTAAATCTCCCACTGTGGAGCTTATTATGTGATGCAGAGTACGCTGCAGATGTTTCTGCTCCCCTAGTTATCACAGCTCTCTGTGTCTGTCTGCTACTGGTTATCCAGAGCAGGGGTTTAATCATTACTGAGACATGTTCCCATGCCGCGACTGATTTCACTGTCATTTTTCATCTGTGAGCGGCTGGAACGAACTTTATAGCTGCAGCCCCTTCACTTAATCATGTTTTATGGCTCCTGTGACCCTTGCTGTCTAGAGATGGCAGAACATTGCGGGCTGGGGCCTTAAACTAATAATTATAAACCAGCCTGCCCTGTCTGTTTACCAGGCAGCCACTTCCTCAGATAATACACAAAGCTGAAAGACTGGCAGCAGATCACTCAGACAGAGGGTAAGAATACGGGACTGAGATGGTAACAATTACAAACGCCTCTTGTGAAGATGGTTCACATTAGACTTCCTGCCAATTACATGGGACTCGTTAGATATGAAAGCAGCTTGGCAAGTTAGAATCACATCATTTGTCTCGGATAGAATAAGGATGTACAAAGAGAATGTCAAAAAAAAAAAAGTTTATTAAAATTCTCACTTTTATAGTTTGAAAACCTCATAAATTTACTCTAGGCGACAATAAATAAACATTTATAGACAAGGCTTGTATAAATCCTAATACAAAACAGTGGCACTCTATCAGAAACGTGACAGTAGTATGAAATTAAAGTTTTACTTACATGGGGCTACACAGGTGGCCTCCTGCATGAAATCACTGCAACATAAAAAAAGAGACACATCCGAAGAGATGGTGACCGAGGCAGAAGACAGACAATTTCTGTTCCAGGAAATGCACCGTGGACCGATCACATTTGTTGCGGTCTGCCTCGCCACGTTGTGTGGTTACATTTCTGGGTCGGGGCATGTCAGGCTTCTGAGTGGGCTTCAGTTTCAGGGTATGAATTCATCTTTAACCATCATTTATTTGTTGAAAATATATTGCACACATTTGTTTTTTGCATTACTTAAAGATATAGCTTAGATATAGCTTTCAAACTAATTTATGTGGTGAATTAAGTTGTGTAACATTATTTGAGGACTTGAAAGTGTATTATTCGCTGATCAGGCATAACATTATGACCCTTAGGCACTTCCTAATATCGTGCAGGTCTCCCTCGTGCCTCCAAAACAGTTGTCTGGTCTTGGTGGATGCTACATGTCTGTGAATTATCACAACATGGTCAGTGTTATTTACTTCTCCTGTCAGTGGTCATAATGATTTTAGAGATCCTAAGAGCGAACATAAGGGCAAATGATAAAGAATGAATGACACACATCCTGAACTGGTGAGACGACATCCAGCTGACTCAGAGTGACCTGTAAAGCAGATCATTTGAATGTTCTTCCTCCTCTTGAGAAACACAGTAGCATCCACAGCTTCCCTCATCTAACAGGCTTGAAGGTAGCGTCTAATGGCACTGACGCTGCCAGGAGTAATTATGTGTAATCGTTGGGACAATGAAGCGCTGACAACAGTGGAACTGTTGCAACATAAGGGCAAGGATCAGCTCCGGCCAGCATCCTTACTTACCTCACTCCCCACCGTGGTCACGATCGACTGGGCGCAATTAAGCCGCACAATAACCTTTTTGTGAGACCCTGTCCGGCACATATCAACATCACATCTAAAGCAGGGAGTGGAAATTTCTCCCCCCCCCCCATCACCACCACCGTATTTCCTTATTTCATGTCTCGCCCTAGGAGGAGCATTAATTTTAATCAAAGGAAATAAAGACAGAAATAAACTCATGCGGGAGAGCTCTGACAGTTCTACAGGAACCGGAGTATAAATAAACATTTGAGAAGTGTAAGAAAATACTTGGAGAAACGGAGGCCTAACTTTAATGATAATAGCCAGAACGAGGGAAGTATTGCATGGCCCTTAAGCACTTATAATGACTTACTCCTTTCATTTTGTGTGGCAGCCTGCTTCTGTAGCAGCAGAGGTAAGAAGAAGAAAAAAATGAAAACCCTGAAACTATCATTTAATTCATTTGTTGGTCTTGGCACTGGAGCGCTTTCCTTCCTCTCTCTCCGCCCTCCAGTCAAATGAGAGATTTGGTGGTTAAGAAGGAGAGAAAAAAAAAGGGGGAATTGATTGTTGCAGAGAATTTCCTGTCAAATGTGCTGAGTGCTGCCTTTGCTCAACAGCACATTAACCTCTATTTGCTTGTGGGAACTACTGAAGTGGAGACCTCGTAGGTTAAGCAACAGAAAAGCCCGAAGCCCTTTCAATTACCGACAAGGCTCCATTCACTTCATATGTATCGTGTCGATCTGAAGCCTGCTGTATGTAAACCACACAGTTAAATGTTGTCTGTTCAGAGGTTTTCCTACTAGATCTTACGATGACAGAGAAGAAACAGAGAAGACTTAAACTGGCTTTACTTATTCTAGTTTCCTAGTTCATTTCAGCCTGCAGACTTGTTCTCATTACTGTGAGGAGGTTGGGGTGGATGGATGGCTCAACAAAACACAAAATAATTCTCTTTTAAATCAAAAGATCTCCGATCAAGTTTATCTATTTACACATTCCTTGTTTAGAAATGTGATTGATCGCTGCCCACTGTAGATTTATGATGAATACAAGTGAACATTATTTTTCATGGGGGACCACTGACCTGTGTGGTTCATAGCAACAATGTTCGCCCTCCTCTTTCCTGTTCCTTTAAAAACATTATCTTGGGCACAAATGATTGGATTCTGACTCAGGTTAATTGTTGGGTGTTGCTCTCCAAATTCGCTTATTTAAAGTGTTGATAAACAGGCGATTCGTTTATATCTGACAAATACCATGCAAATGACCAGAAACTCTAACGTGACCCATCTTTACAAGAGGCTTGTCACGATTCTGTTGAAGTAGGAACGTAAATGCAGAACACAAAACAAAAGGTTCTGGAAGATAGGCGGGGTAATCCAGAAACAGATCAGGACCAAACCACATGGTCATAATTGTCCATTACAGTTCTCTGGTATAAGCTAATATCATTTTCTTTAACGTGTTTTAACTCAGACCGTGATCATTCCTTAAACCTAACCAAGTTGTTTTCCAGGTGGAGTGATTTTTATAGTTTTATCCGCACATGAAAATGAAGTAATGTTGTTTTCAAATTGTTTTTTTTGTTGTTTTTTTGGTCCAGCTAAATACTACTCAATGTATTTCTGGTTAAGATTAAAAAGGTTATAATGAATGCTTGACTACGGGAACAGCTTCTAAATAAAAAAAAGTCTTTTTGCTGTGGAGGACAGAGACACTGATGGAGTGAGCATGAAGGGAGCCAGAGAAATAAAGAGTCATGAGACACTGAACAGGCTGATAGAAACTAATCCAGACCGATCCAGATCTTTATTATTATTATCATCTGACAGAAGTACAGATTTCTAATCTCTGCAGTTTAGAGACGCTTTGCTTATTAGCCTGTGGCATCGCTCTGAACTTTGGTCAGACTAAAGCACAAAGCCCCCATTGAATGTTTCCCTCATAAATAAAACTAAATGTGCATCATAATGTGCTTCATATCAAAATACGCAGGAAATAAGGAAAGACAGTTTTTTATATGTGCAGAGGTCAGGAAAGTTTAAAAGCTGATGTTGTTGCAAAAGGGAAACCCCGGCAGTGATATTAAGGCATGAACATTCACTAAATGACATTACGTGGCAGCAGGGTTACATTGGGAAATAAAAGACTTAAATGAGAAAGGGCTACGAAAGATGAGGGGAAGTCATAAATCCTTAAAGAGCTAACCCCAGCATACTAAGGCAGGTTCCACATGGCTATTGAGAGCTGACAGGAAATCACAGAGCTGCTTTAATAGGCCCAACCTCAGGTCATCAACGTTCAATCAAGTGTCTTCATGTTGCATGATAATTATATTTAACATTTAGGGCCTATACTCTCCTCGTTCCCGGCACTGAGATGCACCCTGATAGTGTGATGCTGCCGCCCTCCTGTTTCACTGATAATATTAGCAGATGTTTTTTCCCATACAGTTAAATAGTACAACATTCGCTTGAGTGCACCCAGTGTATGTGTGTTATTTCATTTTTTCGCGGTTTTGAATCAAGCTGAAAGTATTCAGATGATCACCTGCTACCATGCTGTCAAACATCCACATTGCATCATAAAGCTCATCCACACAACAGACATGATTAGCCGGGAAGAAGACATTTTGACGCTACAGGCATGTGGTTTTGGTTTACGGCAGACTTAGTAAATAGTGATAGTGATCTGATTATTTTAAAAAATGCCCGGATCAGCCCTGAACCCGATCTTCTGATACCGGTGAGGACATCTCTCGTCCGCACAACACAAGACAACTCGTGTCCCGTTAAGGTTTCAGTTAACTGAATTTAAATATAGTTGTTTTTTCACAAACTTGTCCGACAGTCCCTCAGGGCCATGGATCACTGCAGACAGACAGAATGAGGGACCGGGCGATCAGTCATGACAATTGCTGTGATTGGAGTCTGCTCTTTAGTGTCCCTCATAAACACGCACATGTCTCTCCTATCAGTGCTGGCCCAGCAGCTTACATCTCCCCAGAGAAGGACACTGAACTTAAAGGTCACACTGAGTCGCCAGTGAAATGTCACCAGACCTCCCCTGCCCGGTCCGTCTGTCTGTCTCCCTCTTGTTTCAAATCTACCATAAACAATACGCCACAGTGTTGCTGTCGAGGTGCATTAAAACATCAAACATCCTGGTAACCGCATCTTGAGCAATGCTCCTGTTTATGTAATGTGACGGCATGCAAGGGAATTTGAAATTGCCGTGACTCAGCAAATAGGTCTGCAGCAAATAAAAAAAAGAAAAGAAGAAGAACTGTAACTGAGCTCTTTTATTAGCACGCTCTGTTTACTGAAGTCAGCGCCTAGATAATACACAAAAAGCTCTCTTTCTTGCAGCAAACAATTCACATTTTTGGGGTAAAGGACACTGAATGGGGGGAGGTGGAAGGGCCTTGGGAGAGATGCGTCAGACTGTGTGACCGTTGATAACCGCGGCGTGGCTAATATCGAGCGCGGCTATCTGCTCTGTGCATTTGGGAGTCGTCTGTGGGAAAGAGACAGGCCTCAGTGTGGGAAACGGCTTCCTTTTGATACGGCGCTGAGGATCAGCAGTCTGCCATTATCCGAGATGGAAAAAGTTCAGCCTGGTTTGGAGAGGGCAACCACAGAAAAAGAGGGTTTTTGTCCATCGCTCTGACCCCATGTCCTCGTCATGTGCTCAGCTAATAAGCAGCAGCCTTTGAGGATGCTTGATAAATCGTGCAGATAAAGCGGTTCGACACAAAGTTTGGCTCCATTTAGATTGAAAATGAAACTAATAAATGTGAGCAATGTCCTCTCTGTCTCCCTCTCTCCCTTACCGTCTGCTTCTCGTCGGCTTGGCTTCAAGCCTGAGTCACATGGTTGAGTGATCAAGTCAGGGTGTTGAGGCAAACTCAGTGGGTGAAGCTCAGGAGCTCCGACGGGTTACTGCAGGGGCTGAAATCAGCCTAAGTAGGCCAGGCCCTCTCTGTCTCTCTCTCTGAGAGAGGTTAGCGCAAACATGCCTCACCTCCCCTCTCCCCCCATCTGTCCTTCCACCGTCCTCCCACCTTCCCCCTGACCTCCACCCAGGCTCTGCTTGGCCACGGAGTTCAGCTTGTCCACAGGCTCAACTCTCTACTCTCACACCAGCATGGGTGACATGGACGGACAAAGAGTGGGGGGATGAATAAATACAAAACACGCACAGAGCTGCTTCCATTCCCAGGACCGAGTTTGCCTGTGGCTCAAATGTAAGAGACAACAACAAAAACTCTTGATTATACTTTCGTATCTAAATTGAAATTTAATGTCTAATATTTACGTGGTCAGATATAAATCTGAAGCTTTCTGCTTTTAACAACAGGAATCCATCACATGGAATCAGCGCGCTTTAAAAACACCTGCTACAAAAGAAAAAAAGACAAGAGAGGAAGGAAATAGAGGATAAAGAAGGGGGGAAAGGGTAAATTCTCAGGCTGCCCCTTCCCCATCAGCCCGACCACCACCACCGCCACCGCCACCACTCCAATCCAGGCTCATTAACTCAATTCATAATCGACCCTTTTTGCCCTCTTATCCCGCCTCCTTTCGCCCCTACCGACTGGGTGGGTAGGAGGTAGGTGGGGGTGGTGTGGCGTGTTGGTAGCTGAGCTCATTAGGCCAGGGACCGTCAGTCTCTTCACTCTTAAAATACCTGCCCTCCACACAAGTAAAAAAAAAAACTTCTCACGGTGAGCGCGCTCAAGTTTTGCACAGTTCCGCGTTGACAGAAATTTTTAACGGTCGAGGGGCTGTGTTCTCTCCTTTTTTTTTTTTCTTTGCTGCTTCCTCCTTTTTTTTCCCCTCTTCCCCCGTCCAGGCAGCTTGAAGCAGAACCACTAAATGGGGATAATTGGTGGGGAAGGTTGGGGAGGAGTGGGGGGGAGGGAAAGTGGCGGGCCCTTGTTTGACCAATCTTCTCACACAACAATCAACAGATTGTTCCCGGGACCCGGTGACACAACAACCTCCTGGTGCAGATTTCGGCCCGTAATTAGCAAACAGCTACACTGACATGCGTGTCAGACGCAGTTACACGCTGCCGATCGATTGAGGATTCACGCAGCGACCGGGGGTTTTCCTTTCCCTTTGGCCTGTCTTATTTTGGATCGATGCTGCGAGAAAGTCTGTCCGTCGTCTCCGGAGATGAGACTTACGGCTGGAGGGGCCCATTTTTTGTGTGTGTGCCTGAATGGACACTGGTTAACCATCTAATGAGGGCAGAGGGAACGTGCCCACAGAGCAGCAGGACCTCTCTCCGTCTGTCCGTCTGTCCCCCCACCTCTCCACATACTGTCCTCCTCTTCCTTTCTCTCCCTTTCCCACACATGCACGCACCCTCGTGCACAGGGATGAACTTTTTCTGACACTTGCTCGGCGCATACTCAAATATACACAGCGTCAGGCGATGTTTGTCTTGCTTTTAAATTCTTAATCCCCCGCTTCTTTTGTTTACTTACGTGTGCATAATCTGCATGATCTCTGATTACAGTCGAGTACACACAACGCACACAGCCCGGAGGGTTCGCAGTTGCTGTTTGTTTACAACACGGTGCACCAGATAAGGAAGACTGCTAACTATTTTTAAAGACTCGGGTCCCTACATCGGAATTGAACTCGGATTTTCATACATTGGATGCAAAAAATAAATACTCTGCAGATGTTACACACAAATTCCAGGTGATTCCATCCTGTTCACCACGTAGCTTTGGCTATTTATAAAGCCCAATGTCAAATGTAATCACCTAAAGCGTCGCTTATTTTTAGCCAAATTATTTTCAGTTAATTACTACACAGTGGACACTTCATTCACACTTACATTTAAGACTTAATCATGTGTTTGATTATACTGTAGAGAAACTCTCGAAATAAAGTAAAAATAAAATAAGTACAGGCAAGTGACGATGTTTGTGTTACAAGACTGTTGAAGTGTCGTTTCACATGCTTGGCTGGAAAAGTGTAAATGTAGGCCTATATACAATAAACAGTGTCTTCATCCAAACCCAAAAATGGGCATGGGGGTCTACCGGGCTACGCTAAGTGCTATCTGAGGTGTCGTTCCACCTCACACTACTTGAGCTAAGTTAACTGAAGCTATGCCACATCCAAAATAATGATTTACAAGTTATTTAAATTCTGCTATACAAATTAGTTTGAGGTTTGAAAAAAACAAACTCGTCGTAGCTTTGTTAAAACTCAACAGCAGTTTTTTGCTTAGCAACTAACCTCGATGCCAGATAAGCAAAGTAGTTCACCTGAATTTGTAGTGTCATCTCATAACACGTTCGTTATGTTGACCATGATAAGCTTCTTTCTAAGAGTTCTGTCACAGAGTATAATCAAGATTTCAATTAGTTGTGTGAAAACTTGAAATGAGTGCATTTTCTGAAAATAAAAGTTTAAAGCTTAAATAAAAGGTTAACTTAAAACATCAACATCAACTTTTAATCAATCATACTTCTGAGCTAACCTTCTGACAATGAACAAATGTTTCCTTAATACAAATGTAGTCTACTTGCAGAAGAGTTTAACTTCAGTATTACAGATGAAAATAAATCTTGGTAATATTTATTATTGGTGTAAATATTCTATGAATCATCTAAACTCTACACATCAAAAGTGTAAAATTGACTTGAACTATGTTTCTTTACTTGGTAAAATCCAGGATGTGACCTGTAGAACAGACATACAGGACAGAGGATGAAATGAGTTTCCACTTTACTGTTCTGGCATACGTGCAGTTACTGGCCCGTACAGATCTTAGTAGACTTTGGAATATGACAAAAGTTATGTCTTTGCAGATGCAGAAGGCAAGGTTTACTATGCTCATACACTGAAGACAAACAAATAGCCTTTTAATTCAGAGGGATTCCCTGACCATCCTCCATCTCGCCTTGGTGACTGCACCCATGAGGTGACTCCTGAATGTAGCAGTGGTCGACACTGAAAAACATTTCTCCTCTTTTGTTAGACTAGTTAAGTACTTTACTTAAAGTCAGTGTTGTTTTTTGTTTTTTTTTTACAAACCATTAGCAAGCATTTTTTTTTTCAAATTCATCCTAATTAATTTAATTATCTAAAATACTGACAAATATTGATTGTATTATTAGTTGTTATGTAGCATCAGATTTAAAATTTACTACCCTCTTGTAACCTTAGCAGACAAACATGTCCCATTGACTCCCATTGTAACTACATTTTTAAATCTCTCAGCCGTGACACAATATAATCATTCATTCTGCAATATTAGGGTTTCATTTTTGAGAAGAGTAGTCAAATTCGACGTTTTAAGCATTCAACACTATAATCAACAATTTCCTCGTTATAGTGACATGATACATACAGTGATACATACATCTGATTAAAGCATGCATTCATCATACTGACATGAAACTAGACTGCAAGATACGGCTCATGCATGTTGCATGAGATCGATTGTGCATAAGAAGGTAGGATAGAGCCAGCATGCAAAACATTAATAAAAGGTAAATGTAAATGGTAGTGATGGATAAGTATAGACCATGACCACTGGCCAGGTTTATGAGGCTGCGATCAGAGATGAGTAGTGTATAGCTCCACAGATTAGAACCACACAGACCCCTGATTCATGTTCATCTCGGTCTGTTTCAGCCTTAGTTTTTGTCATCAACACAGACCAACAGTCGTCTCTGGAAGTCTGCTGTTGTAATGTTGCTGGTGCCAGTATTTGTACCATCTATTTTAGCTATCCTTAAGGAGAAATACAGGCTGATTCTGGCAGAGCCAAACATGTAAATAGTGGCTGTTTTGGGACTTTCCTAATGAGTGACATGGAAACATTTACTGTTTCTTTACACAAAAACACTGAGACGGACTGGAAACGTCACAAAGGGTCACACAGGGCCGCAGACATGGAGTCATCAGTTCATGAGAGTCAGAAGACGTCTTTTATCATCATAAAGACACAGAGAACAGACACGACTGACTGCTGGATAGATAGCCATCAGCGGGTGTAAGCGATACCACTGAGCCCAGAGTATCGTGTCTCTCGGGGAGGTCATCCTCAAGGCCTGCGAGCGATGACAAACAAGAAGCCTGAAGACCTCGGAGCGAGATCTGAAATCAGGCTTTTTCCCACCGACAAGTATTTTACACACCACGAGGGGAAGCTATGGAAACAACTGGCCTCAGTGTGAGACTGAGCGGCCACCGTGTGTATTTTGGCTCCGTCCTCTGCGCTTATGTTGGAGTAAAATGAAATTAGTAATGTGTGTCGCAGGTGATATGAGGTCAGCGCCGTGTTTGTGTATTTACATACGTGTGAAAATGTGCGTGTTTGTTTTGAGTTTTGAGTAGCGAGCAGAAGGAAGTCAAAATATCAAAGGCGCCCAAAGCTGGAATACTGGCGGCGCAGGAAGCCTGACGTGGAAATCAAACATCCCATTAAGCTGTCATAGGCGGCCAAGTGCAACAA